>NW_026592083.1:0-31891 GCF_907164565.1 Psammomys obesus | reverse complement strand
GGATGGAGCTTCTTACCTAAAGTGATGCGATAAAGAAAAAAAAAAAATCCCTCACATGCGTTCTCAGTCACTTGGGTTTTAGTTAATTCCAGAAGGAACCAAGCTCTTTCCACAAGTTATCTGTCATATAGCTTTTCTATTTTGTGGTATCTAAGACTTTTCCCACTTCCTGGTAGGCCTTATTTGTGATTGGTCCATGGGAATGTTTATGTATTTCTGGAGCGTGTCCTTGATTTCACCCTGACACTCTGTGTCTTGTCCTTTAAGAACCTTTGTGACACCATTTGATGGATTGGATTTCTTAATTTTAAGGAATTAGAAATAATGTTTTATTTTCTCTTGCTCATATTCAAGCTTCTTAGGATTTGCTAAATTCCTGTTACCTGTAGGTCAAGCTTTCCCCCAAAGTTAGCAATGCCTGAGCACGTTTGTCTTCCTTCTCTGTTTGGACAGTGTCTCTCTCTATGTGGCCCAGCCTGGCCTTGGACTTACAATCCTGCCTTATCCTCATACATGCTGGCTTTCTCTCTTTACCTTCTAGAGTTCTACATACATGTTTAGAATATATTGTCTGTCAGATTATTTTGAAATCTGTTCTTTTCTTATTTCTTTCTAGACATTATCATTATTAGTAATATAGATAGATAGATAGATAGATAGATAGATAGATAGATAGATAGATAGAGAGAGAGAGAGTATGTGTGTGTTTATATATGTGCACACCTGTGCAGGATAGAGGTTGATCTTTTCTATAATTTTGGGACAGTCACGGAAACAGGAGATGATTCCCTAACCATCTAGACTGTCTGGCGAGTGAGCTCCAAGGGTCTACCATCTTTCACTAGGACTACTGGTGTGTGCTGCCATGCCTGGATTATAGGTGCTGGGGGCCCAAACTCAGGTCCTCATGTTTGCACAGCCAGCACTTCATCCACTGGGCCATCTCTCCACTGTGTTTCTAAAATTTGTCACTTGCTTGTGTGCCTCTTGGAGATAAGACCTTACTCAGTAGACCAGGCTTGGTACTTTCTCTGCAACCTCGGCTGGTCTAAAACTCATAGCCCTTCTTCCTCAGCCTCTCAAGTGCTGGGAATATAGACATGAGCCTCCATACCCATCTTCTGTATCTTTCTTAAGTTGTTCACTTTTCTTGTTCACATGGGATGCTGTCTAGTGATTTATCAGTAAGCTCGCTGGCCAAATGTTCTCCCGTCTCTGTTTTCCATTTAAACCTATTGAATTATCTTTTCACTTCAGATACTGTGCTTTTCTGTTCTCATTTTCTCATTTGGTCTTTCTGTAGTTTTTTATTTTTGTTGTCAAGGTACTGATTTACGTCTTCATGATTACCCTAATTCCTTAATGTCTGTGAGCATTTTTTCTGCTGCTTCCCCAGGTTTTTACTTGCAAATGCAAACCTTGAGTTGCACAGAAATTTGTTTCTATAAACAAATTTTATTCTCATTTTTTCTTTAGGTCACATTTTTTTTCTCTGTCTTCCCCCATGTCAGTTTTCTAATGATGTATTAAACATTGCTAATAAGTTGTAGCCATTCTGGCTTCTGCTCTCTTCCTCTGAAGAACCTTGATTTTTGCCTTAACGTATGTTGAACTTGGCTGAGATGAAATTCCAAGCTATCTCCCTGAAAGAGGCACAGGTAGAAACTTGCTCAGCCTAGGAACTTCTGCTTACCTTGGAGTATGTGAAAGTTTAGTACAAGCGTCAAGAATTGGGGTGGAGTTAAGTGTAGATTCAAGGACTCTCTCCTCATGGCTCCCTCTTTCCAGGATCTCCCACTACCCTGCAGCTGCTCTGGGCCTCATTTCTTGACTTTTCATATCAATAAACCAGAAATATTTCTATTTGGTTTTTAGCTGCTTTTTACAATATGAATCATACAGTATACTTAGAAAGAAAGCAATACCCAAGTGGTTCTCTTCTTTTAATGTTTGGCTCTTTGTAACTGTTCCCCCCCACACACACTTTTAGTACCTCCAAAGCACTGGATTTGTAAAATGTATGTCATCCATGTTATTTGTGGGAGTGTTACATCAATACAAATGACTCTGTCTTATCCTACCTACCACTTCCTTGTAAAACCATTTTTTTCTTTAAAATTCTTACAACTCACAGATTCTTTCAAGGTTTTAATATGCACCGTGTTTTGTCCATAATTACAGCATTATTTCTTCTTTTTAATTCACTCCCCTCCAAATTATGTGTTTTGTCTCTTCCTGGTCTGACACCTCTAGATCATTGTTTAAAAAGTGGCTATAGAAGAATCTCATCTCTTTCATCCCTACATCGTTGCTATGGTTTCAAAAAGGGTTTTCTGTGATGCTTTAACTTGTTTTTCAGTTTGCCTGGATCTTGAATCCACTAACAAGAAAGCCACCTGGGACATACCAGAGGTATTTTTCTTGGTTAGGTTATTTGAAGAGGGGAGACTCCCTCCTCCATGTGGGTACCGCTTTCTGGTGGCAGCTCAGGTAAAAGGAGGTTGAAGAAAGAAACTTTGCTTTTGCCCCTTGCCTTTGCTCTCAATGGCAAGTTCATCTGTCCTGTTGCTGATGCTGCTGTTGGATTCCTTCACTGATATCAGAACTCAGCTTCTTTGGGCTTCCAAGATGGAAGGCCAGTCACTCAGCAGGAATTTACAGACCTCCATCACCAGATTGGGGATGCCAAGGTACCCATCCTCTTAATGGAGTAGCATCTCCAGTGTGAGACAGATAACACTGAGCTGCTCAGACCCTATCGTGTAAGCCAATCCAGTAAAACCCATTTTATTAGTTCTGTGTCTCTAAAGAACCTAGAGTAATGCGGAACTTAATTCTAGAGAAGCAGAATTGCAGTGATGAATTTCTCTAGTGGACTCAGTGGTATTTGCAGCTGGCTCTCCAATTCCATGTATGCTACAGTTCCTAAAGACTCCTCTGGGAGCACGGAGAGCACTGGAAGTTAAGTGTGGACTATTTAAAGAACTGTATGAGCTCAGTGCATTTGATAGTCCTGACTCGCTTCTTATGAGGTACTAGAATTTGGTGACTGCAAACAAAAGTAATGATGCTGGCTCGTAGCTTCTAGCATCTCCAGAAAGGATAACAAAGGAGCAGAAAGAGTCTAGCGACAGAAACTACCCAGACTCAGATGTGCATAAACAACCTAAGGTTTCTAGGTGTACCCTGGGGAAAAAAAAAATCTCCAGCAGCTGTAGTGCTGGCACTACTAAAAATAAAGCCCAAGCCCTCATCACATGATAGTCTGACTTACAACACATTTGAGTCCCAGCCTCAAAGGATGGTCAGCCCTTAAAGTGAGGGGAGTGCTGAGTGAGTAGGCTCCTGTAACTTAGGGTGGGCGTGTGTAGCAGGTCCCGAGTGAAGATGGGGTTTATTCAGTTTGAGGAAATAGTCCACCCCCACCCTTAGCAGATGAGACATTCCCGCCTCTGTTCCATGCAGTATTGTCCTCGCTGCCCTTGACTTGGGGGAGTAATCATGCATGGTTTGTGGAACAAGCAGAAGCCTTCCCTGAAGAAGATGCTAAGCAAGTCATTGCTGATGTCCCTCAGTGCCCATCTTTGCCTGCTGACCTATAATGGATTCAATGCTAGGCAAGCCCCTAGAGATGAGGTAGAAAGTATGGTCCATGAGAAGCTGTGCTGTATCTCTAAAGAACTTAATGAGTTTTATAATCCATTCAAGCAGAAGTCTGGGGAATATACATGGAAGTGGATTTTAACAATGGAGGATAATGGTGGAAAGAACATAAGAATGGATCAGTCTGAGTTTGTTGATATGGGGCCATTGAGTAGAGAGCCTAGGATTAATGTCATAGCTCACACAGTTAACAAAAGGTGCAAAGAGTTTATTTGACTGACTAGCCAACATATAGGTTGAAAGATGGCCTGATGTGAAATAAGTTAGAGATGTTTGATATCCCTTGGCTTGATGTTGATGGAGGAATTTTAAAGCTTAAATGGGTTTGCTATTTTAAACCCAATGGAAGGGTCTGAAAGATACACTCTTCGCTGAAGCTACGGGGCAGGCATTGGTGAGGGGCACCAGCATAGTTGAAGAACTCTGTCATTGTTCTTCTCTTTGTGCCAGACCTTATGCCCGAGGTACAGGTGCTCATTTGTATGAATAAAATGCAGATGTTCTCATTGGATCCTAGAGTAGCAAGGGGCCAAGTGGCAGCACTGAATCATCAAAGGCAAGGTGAGTGTACTTATGGAAAGGGACAGTATAGCCAAAGTAATGCTTATAATAGTGTAAATTGTATAGACCTTTGGCCCTGGCTATTAATCACAGTGTTCCCAGTGATGAAAAAGGTAGGAAGCCCTACTAAGTTCTTGCTTGATACACATAAGCATAAAAATTCCAGAATGAAGGGCTGACTTAAAATGCAGCAACAGTGACTCAGGGCCCATCATCCAATTTCCAGACTTGTGCCAGATTATAATGGAGAACCCATTTAATGGAGAGAAGGCCAGGCTAGGTCCCCTTCAGGAAGACCATGCTACAACACTGAACAGTTTTACTATGAATCTTTCTCCCATCCTTCCCCAACTATAAATTTTTGCCCATCCTTCCCCAAAGGGATCCATGTTCTCTTGTCAGGATGACTTTCTTAGGGAAAAGGAAATAATCAGACAATTCAGGGGCTACTAGAAACTAATTCTGAATTTGACATGGATTTCAGGAGCCCCCCCCCCCCCCCCCCCCGAAAGCACCGTGGTCCTACAGTTAAAGTAATAACAAATGGAAGTCAGATGGAGTTTTAGCCTAAGTCTGACTCACAGTGGGTCTAGTGGGTCCTCAGATTCATGCTCTGGTCATTTTCTTTGTCTCAGAACATGCATTTGGAATATCCATAGTGGTTCCCTAACTGGTGGATTGAGGAGGAAAATGGAAGCTGTTAGAGCAGCTTCTAACAGGGAAAATAGAAAACCCAAAATGGTATCGCCTTTCTAGAGGGATCAACATCTAGGACCAGGAAGATGCTGGGGTGGTGGTTCCCACCACAACTCCTCTGACTGTTCTATGTGGTCTGTGCAGAAGACAGATGGATCGTGGGGAATGACAGTTGATTATCACAAGCCTAATCAAAGGATGACTCTAATTACAGCTTCAGCATTATGTGGCTTCCTTACTTGAGCAGATTAACACATCTCCCAGAATGCAGCTATTGATCTTACAGTTGCTTTCCTCTTGATTCTTGCTCATAAGTACTACCAGAAGCAAGTTGCTTTTAGCTGGCAAGGCCATCAGTACACCTTTATTAGTTTACTAATTCTTTAGCCAGTGTCTTGATTGTCTGTCTCTTCCCAGAGTATCATGCTGGTTCATTATATTGATGACATTATGCTGATTGGATCAAGTAAGCATGAGATAGCAACCACTTTGGACTAGTTGGGAAAGCACAAGCCTATCAGAGATGGGAAAGAAATCCAACTAAAATTCAAAGGCCTTTTCTTTACTAACATTTCTAAGAGTCCAGTGGTGTAGAGCATGCAGGAGTATTACCTTCTTTTTTTTCTGAGATTGTATATCTTTCTTTTATTGAAAGGATTTTTCATATAATATGTTATGATTATGGTTTTTCTTCTCTCTACTCCTCTCACTTCCTCCCCACCTCTTCTACCGTTCAGATCCACACCCTTTCTGCCTCTCATTAGAAAACAAACAGGATTCTAGAGAGAGAGATTAATAAAATGATAAAATAAAAACAAACATAGAGGAATATGACAAAATAAGCAAGCAGAAGAAAAAGAGCCCAAGGCATAAGTATATATATAAATATATATAATATATTGTATATCTATGCAGATACCCACTCATATACAAACACCGAAATCCCAGAAAAACACCAAAATGGAAGCCATACTATTTATATGAAAAGAATCTGTAGTATTAAAAAGAGGGAAAAAAAGATAGAATTTTAAAAAGAAAAATCCCCAACATGACACTATGAGACAAGAAACATCCATAGATGCTGTTTTGTTTGTTTTCTGTTGGCCATCTATTGGTGGACATATGGCCTACCCTTAAGGGTAATTTGTTTCCCAAGGTAGACTCCATTGGAGAAATCTGAATTTTCATCTGCCAGTGGTTATCAATTGGAAACTGCTTATGGGTTAGGGATGGGGCATGTGTCTGCTTCTCCTTTCAGCTCTAGGATCTTATATGATGCAGACCCGTGCAGGCCCTGTTCATGCTGCTTCAGTCTCTGTGAATTCATGTGTGTGTTGGTCCTGATGTGTTTACAAGGTCCTGATGTCCTCCATTCCTTCTGGCTCTTACACTCTTTCTGCCTCCTCTTCCTCGGAATTCCTTGAGCCCTGAGGGGGGGGGATTTGATGGAGACGTCCTGCTTAGGGCTGAGTATTGTGAGGTCTCTCACCCTCTGCGTATTGTCTGGCTGTGGGTCTCTGTATTTGTCCCCATCTGCTTCTCTAATGATAGCACAATGTCATTAGGAGTCAGCATTTTATTACTTCTTTCCTTTAATAGAACACTAGCGTTTGGTTTTACCGTAGATTCCTGAACTATCTCGTCTCTTTCTGCTTAAATTTGGTTTTATCATGGAATATACCCCTGCCCACACACACACATCTATTGTAATTGAAACTTCTGCTGGGTATAGTAGTTTGGGATGACACTTAGAGTTTGTAGAACATCTGTCCCGGCCTTTCTGGCCTTCAGAGTCTCTATTGAGAAGTCAGGTGTTATTCTATTAGGTCTGCCTTTATAGGTTATTTGGTTCTGTTCTCTTGCACCTTTTAGTATTCTAGTATTTAGTGTTTTGATTATTGGCGTGTAAGCTTCTTGTACCTTGACATGCACCTTCGTCTTTAGGTGAGAGAAATTTTCTTCTATCATTTTGTTGAAAATATTTTCTGTGTCTTTTACTTTGTTTTTTTTTTCTCCTTCCTCTATTCCTATTATTTGTACGTTTGATTTTTCCATAGCATCCCAGGTTTCCTGAATGTTTTGTGCCTGGAGTTTTTGAGATTTAACTTTTTTTTTGACTGATACATTCCTTTCTTCTGTTTGCTTTCAATGTCTGAGATTCTCTCTTCCATCATTTGTATTCTCTTGGTGATGTTTGCCTGTGAGGTTCCTGTTGGGGTTCTTAAAAAAAAATTTTTTTTTTCATTTACAAATTTTCTTTAATTTGTGTTTTCTTATTTATTCTGTTTCTACTTTCAGGTCTTGAGTTGTTTCATTCATATCCTCCTACTGTTTGTTTGTGTTTTCATAGATTTAAGGGATTTATTAATTTCCTCTTCAGGGACCCCTGTTATATTCACAAAGGCTATTTTAAGGTCCTTGTGTTGTGCCAAGTTGCATTTTTCAGTGCCTCCTGTGGTAGGGCTGCTGGGCTCCAGTGGAGACGTATCTTCCTGGCTGATATTGACTGTTGTTTTATTACTAGCATCCGGGCATCTGGGGTTAGGATGGTTGTAATTCTAGGAGTTGATATGTGGTGTTGTGTTTGTTGTGCGGGTGTTTTTTTCATTGGTTTCTGTTGCTCTTTCTGGTTCTTAGGAGGGTGTGGTGTCTGTGTGTTGCCTGGTAGGAAGTTCTTCTGGGATCTTGCCAGGTGTGGACACTGGGGATTCTGGGTAGCCTGTGTGTCTAGGTATTGAGAGCTGACATTTAGGAATGAGGATCAGTTAGAGAGGAGGAGTGCTGAAGGGGTCCACAGGAGAGAGGGAAGCAGGGTGTTCCTCCAGGATCCGTTTAGTCCTCTGGGAATGGGGGCAGAGAGGGAGGGAGGCCACAAGCAGCAGTCTGCCACAGAGCTGGGGTGGGACTGCGGGCTGGATTTAGACGAGAGGAAGGTGAAGATCTGAACCTCATCTACCTGCCTTGCTGCCCAGCTTGCCACCATTAAGAACAACATCACGACATTTAGTTGGTCAACTTCAATTGGGACGCAGCCTATCCTTCACTTGGTGTGTTACTCCAGCCCATATACCAAACAAAAAAAAAAAAAAAAAAAAAAAAGGAGAGAAATACTAATTTTGAATGGGGCCCAGAATAGGAGAAGGCACTTCAACAAGTCCAGGTCACATCTATCGTATGATTCAGCGGACCCGATGGTACTTGAGGTGTCAGAAACAGAGAGAGATGCCGTCTGGAGCATTTGGCAGACCATTATAGGCAAAATGCAAAAATGCCTTAAGATTTTAAAGCAAAGCTTTTCTTTATCTGCAGACAAATTATTCTCAATTTGAGAGACATGTTTTTTTTTTTTTTTGAATTTTATTTTTTTCTTATCAGTTACATTTTATTAACTCTGTATCCCAGCCGTGTCCCAATCCCTCATTCCCTCCCAGTCCCTCCCTCTCTCCCTCATCTCCACCGTGCCCCTTTCCAAGTCCACTGATAAGGGGGACCTCCTCCCCATTCATCTGATCCTGTTTTATCAGGTATCTTCAGGACTGGCTGCAAAGCTCTCCTCTGTGGCCTAACAGGACTGCTCCTCCCTTGGGGGGTGGGGAGGCCAAAGAGCCAGTCATTGAGTTCCTGTTAGAAATAGTCCTTGTTCCCCTCACTATGGGAAACCAATTGGTTACTGAGCTACCACAGGCTACATCTGAGCAGAGGTTCTAGGTTATATCCATACATGGTCCTTGGTTGAATGTCAGGAGAGACATGTTTTTGAGTCTTAGTGGAAACTGAATGCTTGACAATAGACCACTAGTTATCACGTGACCTGAGCTGCTTATCATGAGTTAGGTGTTATTTGACCCACTAACCTATAAATGTGGATTACATAGCAGCAATCCATCATCAAATGGGAGTGGTAGATACAGGACATCACTTAGGAAGGTCTTGAAGATGCAAGACGTTACCAAATGAAGTTACCAAAATGCCTACAGTTCCTACCACTGTTAAAAAGCTTTCTGTCCCCAGCTGTGTACCCAAGTGTGCGTGTGTTAATTCTCTGCTTTCTGTTCTTGACTGTGGATATGTTGTAACTAGCTGATTCAAGTTCCTGCTGACTCACTTTCCTCATAATGATAGACCATTACTAGGATTGTGGGTCAAATATGCTGTTTCTCCGTAGGTTGCTTTTGTGTTTTATCAGAGCACCAGGAAAAGAACCTAATGTGCATTGTTCATTAATGATATACACAACATTGGCTTGGTTTTAGAGTGGCAATGCTCACTTTTTTATGTGTTCTTGATGTCATGTGTCACCCTAACCAGAGGCCAAACCAAGAATTCACTTTCTCTTGGACTTGACTCTCCCACACTGTGAGCCAAATAAGCCTTTTATGTTTATAAATTTAGTTGCCTCAGCCATTTCCTTATAGTAAAGTAATGCTGATTGATACAGCTATATTCTGTGCAATTTTAAATAAACTACCATACCAAGCAAATTACTCATATTTCTTGGCACTGAAAATATGTCAAAAATTATGAATTGTCATTAATTTTATCAAGTACTTTTTAGTTCATCTATTGAAGTGTTGAATGATGTTTTATTTGATATATTAATGTGTTGAATTATACTAATTAATTTTCTAACATTTTATCAACATTGTAGTCTTTGAATACATCCAATTTGGTTAGATTTATTAACCTTCTTTTAATATATTACTAGATTCATGTAGGTAGCATTTTGATTACAACCTTTTTTTCCCCTAGTACAGAAGAGGAATAAAGTTTTATTGAAGATCTGTAAAGAGTTAGGAATACTGCGTGTATTAATTATTTTTATCCCACAGCCATTCTTTGAAGAAGATGTTTTTGTTTTATTTTATTTTAATTAGAATACAAAGCAATTGGTTCCTTCATGGCATTCCACACATAGTTGGTTTTGGTTGACCAGCAGCTTGACTGCCTGTCTCTGATTCTGCATATACCTTTTCATTCTCATTATTCCCCTCTCCATTTCATATCATAGATGTTCTCTTTCCTTCTCCACCACCCTTTCTTAAAGCTTATTTAGGCTTTTTTTTTAAATAAATGTTTAGGAAAGAGGTAGAAATGTAGTGTTGTTTGTAGTATCCTTTCTGAGTAAAGTTTATGCTCAGTTCAAGAGGTGAGTGAGGAAGAGAAGGAATATAATTAAAATGATTATATTCCTTTCATCATATGAAGTCCAAGTGTAGAGTCATCTGGGCTTGTAGACAGTACTGGGGGAAGATTTTTGACTTCTGATTCGGTTTATATAATGATCAGAACATACCATATTTTTCCCCTGTAAATTTCAGGATTCATTTGTACTCTTTGTTAGGCTGTTCCCTTTTATTTCCAAGTGCTTCCTTGTTTTCTGCTGTCAGGCCAGCTCCGGGACTCCTCAGCTTGTCTCTTTTGTTTTCTGACTTCCTAGTGGGCTACATGGTGGGAGACATTAGAAAGAGGTGAGATGCTCAATCCTCATTCAGAAAGGCAAACGGGACAGACATCAGAAGAGGGAGAAAACAGGGAACAGGACAGGAGCCTACCACAGAGGGCCTCTGAAAAACTCTACCCAGCCAGTTATCAAAGCAGATGCTGAGACTCATAGCTAAACTTTGGGCAGAGTGCAGGGAATCTTATGAAAGAAGGGGAAGATAGAAAGCCCTGGAGGGGACAGGAGCTCCACAAGGAGAGAAACAGAACAAAAAAAATCTGGGCCCAGGGTCTTTTCTGAGACTGATACTCCAACCAAGGACCATGCATGGAGATAAGAGGTGAAAGATAACAAGGCGGTGCTCACTGAGAACCTTGCACCCTGTGAGGCAGCAATAGTTCTACCCTTCGGATTCTTTCCTAGAACCAGCCTGTGCCTGCCTCTTCAAAGGTGTAACGCACCTCTTCTGAGGTCTGAGTCTCAGCTTTCCCATTCTCACGATCTCCAGCCCTATTCTTTCCTCAGTGATGAAGACTCAGATCCCTAGAACTCCCAAGCTTCTCAGTTGGAGAATGTCAGCTGTTTCTTTGCCTTCCAGCACTAGCTATAGTAGCTGCTGTGTCTGGTCATTGCCTTTATGACAGCCAGATTCCTTCCTTGTACTCCAAGAGTCATTGCCCACCTCAGTGTTTTCTTATTACTATACCCACTGGAGTCCTTTTTCTGCCTTGGACACTGAGAGAATACTTGGTAATGGAAATAGTCACGGGAAAAAATCATTCCCATGTCTGGGTTGGGTTTAGTTTCTTCCTCACATGGCCTCATGCAGAACTCCTTGCTGCTGGCAATGGTGCTGCATACTAACCCGGTGCATGCAGTAGGAACAGGATAACCTGTCACCTGTAGTTACTTGGAACCAATGCCTGAGGACACTGCGGTTGAATAATGTGGCAGTAATTATAACAACACCTGCAAGTGTGGTGGAGAGCAATGGCTGCTTCCATTTACACCAGAGAATTTATAATGGACAGTGGCAAGCTCAGATTCAACCAGACATTACACTTCTGTTTGAGATGCTTTTTTTTTCTGTTGGATAGAGCTTATCTTGATGAAAAATTAGACCTGGATTTTAACTGTGTGGATTGCTGAATCATAACATAATTTGAAGTCGACAGCCATACTGGGTTTCTATCTTGGCCTTTTGAGACTGAAATTATGAACCCTCTAGTCTCTCCAAGCCTCCCTTATTCTTAGGAGCAGCCCCATCTTCTAGGGCTTTGTTGGAGACAGTAATAACTGCACAGTGAAGATGCCTGGATAAAGGATGTCAATTTCCTCAAGCTTTTTTAATCTGATCTAGAAAACCTTGTACATTCCAAAACGAATGCAAGATAGTGTTCATTTACATCAGCATACGTCAGGTGAAATGCATGTGGGGATTAGTTCCTTGGGTATAAAAATGAAGACAGAATGTAAAAGGGATGAAGTTTTGTTGATTTGGTCCCTGTACCAACAGAGATGACGTTTCTGATACTAGAGGTGGTTCTGCAAATACTTGCTATTTATTGAGACTTTGACTCTACAGTAGCTATCCAGTGAGGCTATAATGAAAAATACTGACTCCAAATGACTGATTAGATAGGAATCTTAGAATAGACAATCACTAGCAAAATGCTTATCCTTTCTCACACTTAACCCATGCTTACTACAGCCTTTAGGAAGCCCTGGAAGCCCTCCCTTTTATTCAGGGGAAGATAACGAGTTACAATAGTGATGGAAGCATCAGCATCCTTGAGGTGTCACGGTAGCTTTCTGTGTGCACATGAGGATGTGCAGCTACTAGATATTCTGCCCTCTACTTCCCGTGAGGACAGGAGGAGTGAGGCCAAGCATTATTTCCAAATAGTCAGATGTAGTTACTGAAATGGGCAGTAGAGAGAAGAGAATGGGAGAAAATTTTAAGAAGCAAATAAAAGCAGAGAATAAAGAAGAGGAAATAGCGCTTCCTCAAGATGCAGCTATACCACTCCTAGGTGTATATCCAAAATGTGCTCAAGTACACAACAAGGACATTTGTTCAACCATGTTCATAGCAGCTTTATTCGTAATAGCCAGAACCTGGAAACAACCCAGATGTTCTTCAACGGAGGAATAGATACAGAAATTGTGGTACATTTACACAATGGAATACTACTCAGCAATTAAAAAAAAAAAACTCATGAAATTTGCAGGCAAATGTTGGGATCGAGAAAAGATCATCCTGAGTGAGGTATCCCAGAAGCAAAAAGACACTCATAGTATATACTCACTTATAAGTGGATACTAGACATATAATATAGGATAAACCTACAAAAATCTCTACACCTAAAGAAGCTAAGCAAGAAGGAGGACCCTGGGTAAGATGATCAATCCTCATTCAGAGAGACAAATGGGATGGACATTGGAAGAAGAAGAAAACAGGAAACAGGACAGGAGCCTACCACAAAGAGTCTCTGAAAGACTCTACCCAGCAGTGTATCAAAGCAGATGCTGAGACTTATAACCAAACTTTGGGCAGAGTGTAGGGAATCTTATGAAAGAAGGGGGACATAGTAAGAACTGGAGGGGACAGGAACTCCACAAGAAGAGCAACAGAACCAAAATATCTGGGCACAAGGGTCTTTTCTGAGACTGATACTCCAACCAAGGACCATTCATGGATATAACCTAGAACCCCTGCTTAGATGTGGCCCATGGCAGCTCAGTATCCAAGTGGGTACCCTAGTAAGGGGAACAGGGACTGTCTCTGACATGAACCTCAGTGGCTAGCTCTTTGACCACCTCCCCCTGAGGGGGGATCAGCCTTGCCAGACCACAAAGGAAGACAATGCAGCCAGTCCTGATGAGACCTGATAAGCTAGGGTCAGATTGAAGGGGTGGAGGACCTCCCCTATCAGTGGACTTGGAGAGGGACATGGGAGAAGATGAGGGAAAGAGGGTGGGATTGGGATGGATAGAGGGAGGGGCTACAGCTGGGATACAAAGTGAATAAACTGTAATTAATATTAAAAAAATAAAAATTTAATTAAAAAGTAATCATAAATGACTAGCATGTACTGCAGCATAGAGGTGGTTCTGTAAACAAAGACAGAGAGCAACATATGAGGGAAACATATATTCAGCTCTCCTCTGTTTCCACCTCCCTAGGGTCTCTTCTTACCCACTCACTATCATTTTTCTAGTTTTATGACATAAACATTCTGGTACCTACTTAAATTTGAGGTCTGCTTATGAGAGAAAATGTAGTATTTGTCCTTCAGAGTCCAACTTCTTCCACTCAGCATGCTCATTTCCAGGTTAGAGTTTCATTTTTGAGAGGGCAAAGTTTTCTGTCTCTCTTGGAGCAAAGCATGGCATGGTAACTGCATTCTGTTTCTAGTCAGTGAGATATAAGTGAATGTATGGAGCAGAGCATATGAACTGGCAGTGGCTCCTCCTCCTCCTCCTCCTTTGTGGTATGTGTGCATGCATGCCTGTGAGCACTTGTGCATGAGTGCGTGTATCAGATGTTGCCATTAGGTGTCTTCCTTAATCTCTCTCCACATTATACTCTGAGGCAGGGTCTCTCGCTTGAATGCATAATGGAGTCATTTCTTCAGATCCCTCTGGTCAGACTCCTTGGAAGAACCTGACTCACCTTCCATTCTCACCACCTTTTCTTCTCATGGTCTATAACACAGACTCAGTGGCTTCAACTCTATAACCATCTTAGGCCCAGCCTTTATTGAGTAGAGCAGTGAAGTACTAGAGAATGAATATTCCAATTTGCTCAACATGGTACAGCAGGAGAGCGTTTCCTAAGATGACAGAGTTGTATGTGTCTGGTAGAGGAAACAATAGACAGAGACAGAGGGGTACTTAGCAAACAGTGTGATGTCATCTGCTGGAGCTCCAGACCTCATAAAACATGCCTAGCAAAATAATATTTTTGAGAAACCATATCTTTCCCTTGGGATATGTGGGAAGTCAGTGAAAGCATACAGTAAGAAAATAAGAACAAGAAAAAAAGGTTTAAAAGTTTCTCATCCCTCATAAGTCTAGGACTCCACCCTATGACCTTAATACTTGACCTAAGCTCATGCTTTACCCATAGAAAATATAAGAGGCACATGTGGACTCATAGGATGGTGAGAAGTGAGATTTTACAGTCAGCACCTCTTAATGGTTAGACCGTTCCTAAATGGCGTCACGTGATCTACCTGAATTCTAGGGACACCTGACTTTCCCAGAATGCCTAGAAACTTTGATGGGATTGTTTTCTTTTAGGTGTAGAGCCTTATACTACCCGTGTTCCGGTAGCTTTCTTCCTAACTTTCCAACCAGTGTCTTTGGCCTTGACAGAGTCATCTCACTTGTTACAGTGCTTGAAGCTCTAAGACTTGCCTCCGTGCTATCAAAACCAGCCAGGGAAGCGTGGCGTTGTCAGTGGTTCTGTCAGTCACTGGTGGGTATGGCTGGGGCAGCAGCCCAGTTGGGAAAGTGCTTGCCATGAAAGCATGAGGACCTGAGTTCAAGTCCCAGAACTGAAGCAAAAAGCTGGACTTGGTGGTGTGCTTTTCTAATTCAAACTCTGGGCTAAGGGAGGTAGGCAGAGCCCTGGGGCTCACTGGCCAGCCAGCCTAGCAAACTCCGGGTCTCAAAACACAAGGTGGATGGTTCCTGAGGACCTGAACACACACATGCTCACATAAACACTGGTATGGATGTAGCATGTAATATCTACAGGGGGGAGAAATAATCAAAGGAATTAAAAAGACCACTGTGAAAGTGGACAGTTGGTTCCCGAGGCCTCCGTTCCTACTGTTTATCTCTTGCAAGGCAAGACTTGCTAGTTTTGATTTCAGCTTGCTCATGCCAGGTTATGCCAGCCATGTGACTTCTGCACCTTAGAGGAACCCTTGCCAGTTCTCTGTTGTTATCTTCTTGGTTCACAGAAAATCTGAAGGAATCAGGCCTGGAGGACTACCCAGGAGCTACTGGCAAATTGCCTTGCATTCATCTTTATTCTTTCTGTATCCCTGCTTTTATTCACAGGGTGGCTGTGCTCAGCTGTGGACTTCCCTGTCTACCTTAAGCTCTGACACTTCTAATGTCCTTTCCTCTGTACCCTTCACCATAGCATAGATCTCCCTTTGATGTAAAACACACTTGACCTATTTACTTCCTTGTCAATGAGTAATGTAAGCCCTCGCAGGGCCAGGCTTTTATCTATCTGCCTTGTGCACTGCTATTTCCCTAAGTGCCAAGGACAAAGTCTGACACACAGTAGACACTCGATATCTATTTGATTACTGAATAAATGAACACCTTTCAGTTTTCAGCTGTCTATTAGCAAAACAGACTAATAAGGGCATCTGTTTTTAGCATAGGGATGATTCAAACTTTTATTCCTAGGTTTTGCAAAGGACTTTCTGACTGTTTCCTCTACCTCAACTTTATACTCAGCCCTTTTTCCTTTTTCTCCTTCCTTCCTTACTTTCTTGCTTTCCTTTCTTACCTTCCTTCTTTCCTTCTTTCCTTCCTTCCTCCCTCCCTCAAACTCCCTCTTTCTTTCTTTCTTTCTTTCTTTCTTTCTTTCTTTCTTTCTTTCTTTCTTTCTTTCTTTCTTTCTTTCTTCTTTCCATGTTCTCCTCTATCCCAGGCTACCTGTGAACTCTCTATATAGCTGAGGGTGTCCTTGAACTTCTGATCCTTCCTCCAGCTCCCAGGTGCTGTTGTGATTACAGACACACAGCGCCATACCCAGTTTTATGTGTGTGTGTGTGTGTGTGTGTGTGTGTGATAGGGATCAAATCCAAGGCCTCATGCATACTAGACAAGCATTCTACCAAGTGACCTATGTCCC
Organism: Psammomys obesus; assembly: GCF_907164565.1. Classification (NCBI taxonomy): domain Eukaryota; kingdom Metazoa; phylum Chordata; class Mammalia; order Rodentia; family Muridae; genus Psammomys; species Psammomys obesus. The sequence continues at coordinate 15,647 of NW_026592083.1, read as the reverse complement.
TAAGCCTCCCACGTTAACACTTGATACTTTATCATGGACTCCATTATGAGGACTCAGGAGGGAAGAGATTTGTAAGCCTATTGAGAAATACCAGTGTGAGCAAATGTGGCCATGAGAAGAGCAACATACTGAGGGTTGAAACTTGGTGTTTTGACTGTGGAGAGGGCTGCCTTTGAGCAGCAAGAACCTGATTTAATTCGTTTCAGCTTCGACATTCACAGGTTTGGGAGCAATTTTCAAGGTCCCTGATGTGTTCTGATTCATAACTCTTGTTGATTATGGATTTGACTTGCCCTGAGTCCCGGCCACATGTTCTTGGCTAAAAAGTTAAAAAAAAAAAAAAAAAGCAACAAACTAAGAGGGAAAGAAAAAAGTATGTAAGTAGGAAAGAGATGTGAGGCAGGATTCAGCCAAAAGACCAGGAAGCAGAGCCTGGAAGCTTCTAGACTCCTCAAGAGTCTGTTGCACAAGGATTGGGCACTGATCTCAGGCCAGACTTTCTTCGGTGCATGTTAGCTGGCATTTTATGAGGGGGTGCCACTAAGAAAGAGACACAGGGGCTCCTTGTCGCTTAAAGGAAGCCCACTGGCTAGCTGTGAGACAGGTTGTCTCTCATGCTGAGCACCAAAGGAGCAAGTAGGACTGAATCCACCCTACCTGGAAGCATATCACATCACTGAGACATGCATTGTTGAGTAAACTTAGAAAAGTCTGTGTGTGTGTGTGTGTGTGTGTGTGTGTGTGTGTGTGTGTGTGTATCACTGAGAGGTGAACCCATTCCTCAGGCATACCAGGCTAGCATTCTGTCACTGAGTTCCATGACCCATACCTGAAAAATTGTTTCGTTTCTGTTCTTTCAGGAGCCATAGAATTGTCTTTAGAAATATAAAGAGGGATGGAATGAACACAGTCTTCGAAATGTGGGTGTGAGTGTGGTGGCACGGAGCAGAAAGTTGGCAATGGGGAGTTCCCTTGTGTGGGAATTCCCTTGGGCAGGGGTGACACGGAAGCATGACTAGGTTGTCTGGTTGTGGGATGGCTTAAAATGCCAGGGTTTGTTTAAACTAACAGCGAAGTGTGTGATCACTGCAGGCATTTGGGGGAAAAAAATTAAAGCCTTATAATGGAGCATTTCATTAATGGAATATGCATATTTGTCTGAGTCTGCAGAATCACAAGGAAACAACTTGAAAAGGAGCCGCAGGGCCTTGAGGCCAGAGGCCCTTGAGAGGGTGGACTCATTGTCAGATCCCAGGAAGTTGAGACTGTTTGGGGTGAGGGCATGGAGACAGTGGGGTGTGAGGATGGCGATTAATTTGGTTTCGGGTGTTTTTAAAGGACCAGAGATGTCTAGTCTCTCAATGAAGATACAGCAAGGCTGTGTGAGCACAGGAATCGCTGGCCTGAAGCCCAGGGAGAAAGTGCAGGTTAGCTCTCTCAGGGGTCTCACCGCTGAGGGCTGTGGGCTTCAGCACAGATTTTAGGGAGATTCAGGTAGAGCCAGTCTCCAGAATGGAAACTCTTTAGTATAAACCACTTCCCAGTGCACAGTCATGTAGAGAGACAGAGGATTATGACACAATCCCCACTCTAAAGATGCTGTGACTTAGAAGCTTGCCTAATGACACAGAGTAGATAAGCTTTCATAATGACAAAGATATCTTTGATGTCTGCACATAGTCTGCCATAATACAAACTTCTTCCTCTGATTAACTAAGAAAGTGGATCTCCCTGGGACAAGGTTCCCCATAGAAAGGCTCATGAGATGTAGATAATTCCAGTCCCACAGTCCATACGGGGCAGTCACCACAGAGCATATGGGTTAGCTGTATGACTCAAGGATTAAAAAAACATGGGCAGTTTATTTGTATAGAACCACAGATAGCAGAGCATGGGAGGAAATCTAACATAAGGCCAAAATCCGGAAATATCTTAATGTGTAATGAAAGATAATCAAGTTTTATTGTGATTTATTACTGGAATATAGGTGACACCCTGGGTCTGAGGTCTAACCTCATAAATAAAAAAACTATGTAATCTCTAAAAAGTGACCTCATTTTTTTTTTTCTAGCTTCGTGAATGTAAAATCAGCGAATGGAGTTGTGGGTATTTATGGAATACAATGTGATGTTCAATATATCTATATATCGCAAAATGATTACTAGAGTAGATACTAATAAATATTAACAATTACTGATTAATATGCTTATCAACTTGTATAGCTCTTACCATACCAGGACACTTTCAAACAGGATACACTGCGATCAACTATTGTCACCATGCTGCGACACAGCCTTCTAGACTTCGTCCTTGTTTAACTGAAACTTTGTGCCTTTTGACCAATTTACTTCCAAACTCCTACACCTCCACCATTCAAGAAATGACTTTGTATCCAGTCTTCCCTGTTTGATGGGAATGTTTAGTCATCATGAGTAGATAATGTATATGAAATGCTCTCCTATGGTCAGGTAGAATAATAAGAGCTCCTGGAGTTAATGATTACTTAGCACCTCTGTGTGCAAGACCATGCCTGTCCCATCCCTAGACTCAGCCAGTCACTACAGACACCCATGGACTCCAGCAGTTACTATCACCCTTGCCTCCATTTTACAGATGAACCAACTAAAGTTTTGAGACTTTTTAAAGGAAATCACTACAAAAGGATAAACAATGAAGCTGAAGTACACAGGACTCACAAAGCCCCGCTGACTACAGGAATAATGTCCTAAGCTGGGGTGCCTTGGGATGGTCACCGAGATCCAGGACCTCTGTCTCTTAAGTTTGATCTCTAGTATTTGCAGGGCATGAACTGGATATGGGCATTGGTTTGCTCTGAGATACCCTATGGGAGACTCATATACACACTATAGAAATTTAATGTATTAATTTATGCTGTGAACAGTATCTGAAAGTAGATTGTTATTAGACCATGGAGGGTCTCTTGTACGAAGGCCAGATTCTAATCATTTCCTAGGTGAGGATGCTGTCGGGGCATACCGACTGATAACATCGGAAGAATTACAGCAATTACGGTGTATTAGTTACTTCTCTTATTGTTGTGATAAAATACTTGACCATAGTCAACTTAAGCAAGCAAGAGTCCATTTTGGTTCCCAGTTGAGGATATGGTCCATTGTGGTGGGGAAGCAGCTGGTCATGCTGTATTCAGGAAGAGACAGACAGAGTGAGAGAGAGGCGGGGGTGGGGGGAAGGATTCAGCCAGATCTCTTCTTTTCATTTAGTTTAGGATTCCAGCCCATGGGATGGTGTGATCCAAGCTAAAGAAGGATCTTCTCTTCTCACTTAAACCTTTCTAGAAATCCACATACAAAGCACACTCAGGGGTATGTTTTGATGGTGAATACAAAAGCGTGTCAAGTTGACTTAAGAGGGGCCCACGATTTCTCTTCTCTCTGTAGGTCCTTTGTCTCCCCCTCCTTCCCCCTGTCTTCCCAGGTCTGTCCTCTGAGAGACTCCACCCAGCAGCATATTGAAAAAGATGATGAAACTAATAGCTAAACATTGGGCAAAGCCTAGGGAGTTATGTGGAAAAGTCTGGTGAAAAATAGAAAGTACTGAAGGTGATAGGAGCTCAACAAGAAGACCAACAGAACCAACCAACCAGGGCCCAAAGGGGATTTCAGAGACAGAAGCAACTGCCAAGGATCATGCATAGCCTGGAACTAGGCTCCCTACACAGGTGTAGCAGGTGGGCAGCAGATGAGCCTTCATATGGATTTCTTAGTAAGGGGAGCAGGGGCTGTCTCTGACATGGATGCTATTGCCTGCTTTTTGATCACTCCTGCCTGGTGGGGCTGCTTCACCAGGCCACAGGGGAAGAGGACAAACTCAGTCCTGATGCAACTTGATGATCTGAAGTGGGTGGGTGAGAGGGGCTCCACTTTTTTGAAGAATAGAGGAGAGGGGATAGGGAAAGAGGAAGAGATGGTGGGTCTGGAAGGAGAGGAGAGAAGGGGCTATGCTCAGGATGTATACTGAATAAATAAATTAATTAATTAAAAAAAGAGTAGCCACTACAAGCTCACCCTTGTTCACATGACAACATATCACTTTAAACTATAACGTTCCATGCATGGCATCTAAATTCTCATGTTCATCTCATAATAGTAGTCCCAAGACTATTCAAAAGTATCTGTTCTGAAACTTGGACAATTTCATTATTGTGGTCGCATAATAAAATTGAAAATACAAGTTTACAAACTTCCAACATACAATGGCAAAAGTAAACATTTACAATCTAAAAAGGAGGAGAAGGTCATACATACTAAGGAAAGATCATACCAAAGCAAGACTGAAACCCAGAATGGCAAACCCTAAGTCCAGCAGTTCCATGTCTGGTATCTGGGGCTCCTGATGGAATAATCCGGGTTCCAGTGACCTTGGACAGCTTTTTCTTTCCAGCTGTACCACCTGTAGCACAGGCAGCATATCTTGTGGTCTCACTCTACTCAGTGCCTGTGGCTTTTCGCAGTGCACGGTAGCACATGGGTGTACAACTCTGAGGAGGGTTCCGGTCCTGTGCCAGGCACTGTTGAGGATGGTAAAGTCACTGGAGTCCAGTCCATACATTCAAAGTAGTTATAGCTAGTTGAAGATGCAAACAAGCAGGAAGGTACAGGACTCTATGGTGATGGCTGCCACACACACACAATGGAGTGTCTGGGGAAACTCAGATAGTGCTTTTCACTGGTGGCTTAGAACTGGGCCTGGAAGATAAGAAGCCATGGTTTGTCTGGGAATAGGCTAGAACGCGAGCATGAGACTTGGCGAAGGCAAACCCTCCAGGGTTGTTTAAGTGCCTTAGAATTAGAGAAGACTTGAGGTGTCCCTGTCTGAAGACTGGCAGAAATGAAATGCGGGTAATAGTTTTAGCTACTTGTCTGCTGTGGTTTGAACAGTTGTCCCCACAGGCCTGTGAGTTGAAGGGCTGGTGGCCAGGATGTTGCTCCTGAAGGATGATGGCATCTTCAAGAGGCAGAGCCTACCAGAAAGTCTGTAGGTCATTGGAAACACACCCTCAAAGGGGACCAAGTGTCCATCTTCATTCTCTTTTGCATCCTGCCTATGAGGTCAGTGGCTTTGCCCCCCCGCCCCATGTGTTTCTACCAGGATGGTCTGCCTCACACAGGTCCCAAGCAATCGGGCTAATCGGTCATGGATAAGAAACTCCAAAATTCTGAGCCAACTAAACCCTTTTCTTAAATGTTTATTTTTATATTTTTCATTATGTGTTTATTGTTTGTCTCTTTGTGTGTATATGTGTGTATAAGGGCAGTGCCTGTGGCAGCCAGAAGGAGGTGTCAGATCCTTTGGCACTGAAGTTACAGGCAGTTGCGGGTGCTGGGACTCAAACTCTGGTCCTCGGGAAAAACAGACGTGCTCTTAACTGTTGAGCCATCTCTCCAACCCCAAGCCTTTTCTCTTTATAAGTTAAGTATCTCAGGTATTTTGTTAGAGTGATGGCGATTAGCATTCACACCAAGAATTTCTAGGTTCTGAATAGATGCAGAGAATAGAGATAGGTAGGAGAGGATCACACAGAGAATAAATTCCCGTCCTTGCTCTCCAGGGGCTCTGAGGAGAACCAAGAACAAATGCAGGCTTTGAGGATATAGGTAGGTCATATATTGCTAACTTTCGTTGTTGTTGTTAAATGTTAGTTTAGGAGTAGGGTGTCTGACATATAGTCAGTCTCATCTGCTATCCACTGATTATTTTTGTAAGTCCATATGCATGCACTCATTATTTTCTTATAATGCAGAAACAGATACGTGATAAGTGAAGGTGAATGCAAAGCATACCCTGGTTGCATGACGAAGAGCAAGAGAGCTGAGATCAAGAGGCCACTGGGTAACATCTTGGCACGTCAGGGTGGGCTCAGGAGAGGGGCCATCTGCAGTGTTCTTGGCTGCCTGCCCTTCACATCTCCTTTCTCCATCTCCTCCCCTTCTTGTTCCAGTGGCCAGGGACTGAAAATCAGCCAGAGCAGCACTGGAAGAGCTCTGCAGACGAGATTAAAAGCAAATCAAAGAAGAAAAATTGTGGCTCAGTTTATGTCTCCCTAATTAAAACCCCGCCAGTCTCCCTTCTTTTTCTTTCCAGCTAATGTTACACTAACGAGCTGAGTTTAGTGGCATTTATGTAGATAAAAGTCCCAATGATTGATCTCAATGGCTTGTTAAAATTAGTTTCAGTCCACCATATTGATTTAATTCCATTGCTTGAAAGTGCTAATTAATAATGATAATAAAAGTGTCTTGGCCCATTATTATCAGCGAGCAGGCGGGGCTGAAGTGGATGGGGGGGAGACTCTCTCGTCTTAGTGTCACTTACTCTGACTCGGGGTGGCCTTTGAAAGCTGCCTGAGGGGGACAGGAGACTGGCGGTGGGGGTGGATTGCTTTTTTCAATGCAAGGGCTCCTGGTGGCCATGTTTGGATCTATCCGCTAACCGAGTGTGAGCTTGAATGCTAAGGGAGGACCCTCTACTCCCTCTAGAGCTATAAGGGGGTCTGAGCAATTCTTTAAGGAGGTCTATTCTGGGGGGAAGGGCAGGGTTAAGAGCACATTATTGGGGTCACTGGTAAGTATCAAAGAGCTGGACAGGGCTAGGGAAGCTGAGCTATAAGCTGGGCCATCCAGGCCCCATTCTGTGGGGAAACTCAAGATGGGAGTGAGTCCCGGCAAGAAGGGCATTTGCTCAAGAGTCTGGTGGATGGGGAGTTGGAGAGCATTGTGGAGAAGCCATGGAAGGAACCCACTGAGTCAATGAAGGGGATGAGGCTTCTCCAAGGTTACCTGATTATTTAGCTTTAATGGTGTCTTTTCACCTGAGAGAAAGCTTTGTATTCTTGGAGAGGTTTCTGTCAGCCGCTCTGGGATATATAGCACTGAGAGGAAGTACCAGGGTTGAAACAGTGCCTAGAAGAAGCTACTGTTCCAAGGTGGTGCCAAAGGCCATATGTAGGAAACACCTACATGGAATATGAGTGGCAAGACAGGGAAGCAAGAACGAGGGCCAGCTCTTCTCAGTCCCAAAACTTTAGGACTCTCCTATAGAAGACTTGCTAACCTAACTATTAACCTACCCCGTGTCTGTCTGCCCCCTCCCCATACCCATATGAGTACACACAAAACACGACCTATATCATGTATTACCTTAAATTTAATCAACTTCATATTGTTTACATTTTTAGAGCAGCTGGGGGCCTGTAATTCTATCCTCTGATGAACCTAATGGTCATCCATGGAGCACAGACAGATTCTATTCTTAGAGAACCAAAAGGATTGGGAGGGGATGTTCCAGAGAGGGGGCCAGAGACGCACAGGTTAATGACAAGCAGCCTCGAGATTCAAGGACCCCCAGAAACAGAGCTCACATAAGAGTCCTTACCAGGGGATGGTGAGGTGGCCTTAACCCTTGACTCTGGAGGCTCTCTGAAGTCTTTTGTGTTGCTTTTTGCTGCTCTTTTTCTGGGATCATCTGCCAGGCAGAATTTTGTAATGCAACTGCCAGCGTGGGTAAACTGAGGATCACAGCCTTAAATATCCAGAAAGATTCATCTGATAGACACATTCCTGGAGGTGCTTGTCCTTTATTGAAGGCTATTATGAAACACCCTTCCTCAAAAAATATTACCTGAAAATTCACACTCTGCAGTGTAAAACTATGTGTGATTTACTCTGCTGTTAACTCAGGCATAATTATATGCAATAATTATACTGTGTAGTTCTATATTAATTATAATCCATCCTCATTAAAGAATTAACCAAACTATGTGTAGCTGGGATTCAGGTGAAAGGGATGAGTTAAGGTGATTTACTTTGTATTTTTCTTCTGTTGGATTATATATCTTTTCTCCCTATGCTATGTTAGCTCACGTTCTATAAGTGTAACAAACGTCTTGGGTAAATGAGTTTTTTAAAAAGGGAAAGATTATTGTGGCTCATTGTTTTGGTGTTTTGGCTGTTGTGGTTGCTTTGAGTGTGTGGTGAAGTAGCTGGGAGTGAATGGTAAATTACTGGCCTCATGCATGGTTGTTAGGGAGTAGAGAGAGAAATGGGTTGGGACCCCAGTATCACCTTCAAATCCATTCCCCCCATGACACAACTTTTTACTAGGTCCTCCAGCATCTCACACTACCAGCTGAGTACCCAACCTTCAATATGTGGTCCTCGGGAGTGGATGCCCATTGACACCATGGCTTGTGAGCTGTACTTGGTTTGGGTTGAGATTCTGTGTTCCTTGGATGAGGATCCTCATCACTCCCTTATTTAGTTCTTCAAAGTTGACTTTATCTTTGCTGCTGATGCTCTGTAGGAGGGGTGCTTGCTCCCAATTTGACGGGCCAAGTGTAAACTGCCAGTTTTACTTAATACGGGCTTTCTGTTTGAATGCTCCTCCTCGCCTCCTCCCTGCCTGCTGCTCCTGGATCCATCATTTTGCCCCACAGTGTGAGAGGGTGAAAGCATTTGAGCTCAATTCATTTGGGGGAAAGCAATTTCCAGATTGAGTCCAAGCTTAGAATAGACTGCCTATGGTAAAAAATATGGGGATCCATATGCTTCTTTGTAACACTGTTAAGCATCCTCCTAGCTTCAGCTCAGGAATATCACTGTTAACTATTTCATACACATTTACATGGGGTAATAGTATATTTAGGCTGGAACATGCATCCTGGTATGGAGCATGAAAGTAACCCATTTGTTTCCGTTGTAGATAACCATCACTTTTTAGGGTCTACAGCTCCCCACAAAAATGTTGGAAAACACAACATGCAACATCCTGTCAACCCTGCCCTCAAACCTTCCATTGCCTACTGTCATTTTGCTATGCTCTTTTTTTGTGAAGTTTTCCCGTTTGTCCCCCCCCCACACACCTTTTTTTTTTTTTTTCCTGTTCAATCTTCCTGGCAGATGTTGACACTTGGCTATGGGGTTGTCTGTGTTGACTTTAGGAAAGAGAGTGAGTGGGAGGCCGTGGAAGAGGAGCACGTCCAAGACAGACTGCATGCCAGAATGGTACAAGAGTTTCCTGTACGCCTGAGCCTGGGAAACACAGACTGTGTATGTCCCTTGTGACAAAGCTTTGTGGTGGCTGCATTATCAAAGGGACTTTAGACTCCCACGTGTCCTCTTGGAAAAGGCTGTCATGGATTATCTAGCCTGGTGGTTAGACTACACAGCAAGACATTCTGTTGACAAGCTTGGCATGAAGGTCTGGGAGCCTTGAGCCTAGGGTTAAGGATCTCTGACCAACAGAGTACTGAGGACACAGTGAGGGGAACAGTTATCTGGTGTTGGGATTGGATGGCTGGCCACATTCAGGGCTAATTTGTGGGGTTTAGGAACCGTAAGTTCTTAGTGGGGGTTAGGGGAAGGTTTGGAAGGGGAAAGCAGGAGGGATTGATTTCATGATCACATCCACCGTGGTTCACTAATGTGGAAATTGTACCTGTTATTAGATCCATTGGGGTACTTACTGGAGGGGAAATTGGAGACTAAACATGAGGCCAGGAGTCTGGTAAATGCCTAAGGGGAGAAAGTACATGAGTCAAGACAGTCTTGCTTTGTAGCCAGAGCAGAGAGGGAGGGAGCAGCTGCTCAGCAACATCAACCTAAGTTGACGGCACAGAGTTACACATCGGTCGACAAGGAGGATACCTGATAGTTGAATCTCACCGACCTCAGCAATGGGTGAAGCAAAAACCTTGGTGAGGCAGATAAGCAGAGAAAATAGTTTAGCCTGGGACCCTGTCTGGCTTTGGTTATACATATACCCCTCTTATAATGATGCTCCTGGCAGTCTAATTATTCACCTGCACACTCTAGACATACACCCCTCATCAAACAATGCATGGAGCAACCTCAGAACCTTTTTCTTTATTGAGCTGCACACACTGTCTCATTTCTGAACAATAGTGTAGATTTCTCTGCCCCCAGTAACAATCAAACTAAGACAGACACTATTAAGTATATTCTTGGTGTATTTGGGATGAAAAATAATAGAAAAGCGCACCAAGCCTAACCTGGTTTTAGGTGCATATACAGCAAGGAAAAGTGTGTCCTTTAAATGAACTTCTGTGGGAAATCCCTTATTTACCATCCTATATGTTTATTCATTATGGGAAGGAACATGAGCAGTAGGAAAAATGATTACATCTCCTAATATATCAATTAAAACTAGAGAGCCACCCAAACTATACCCCTCAGTAATAAGCCCCTCCTTGATTTAGATTTCATAAAAGAAACCCCGCTTGTAGCCTGGGGCCCTTCTTATGCTTACTAAAATGGCCCACTGTGGACCTTGACAGCATATCTCTCTAGAGCCTGTGCTGTCTCTTTGCTCTAGATAGAGTTAGCTCACTTTGGCAAAGTGGCATGAGCCTTTGTTGCCCATGTTTTAGATAAGAGGTCAAGAACCTGCAAATACCTGGCTCAGATGCCAACCACTTGTAGCATTAGGATTGGAGGGGTATGGACAATACTGGCGCTCAGCTGGTTATACACTGGGAAAGGCCTCTGCTATACTGGGTCCTACATGTGGTTAGATCAGGAGAAGACTCCATACAAGCTCAAGAAGTTATGTAGGTAGGAGAGAAGAGAAATCCAGTGTCCAGAAACTGTGGTCATGCCAAGAAGCAGACGGTGGCATCCAGGGTGGGCTTATCGCACACGTCATCTTCCCAACTCCAACTTGAGTGGCATTATATTGGCAATCTGCTAACTTGAACCTACCCCCAACTGAGAGTATTCATACCCCAGCAAGTGACAAGCACTACAAATCATGGGCTTCTTCCTTGGAGTTTCTGACTGTTAAACATTGTCTAGCCCTTCACGTTTCTGGTAGCAATATGGAATGACGGCTGGGCTTTGCTCCATGATACTATCAGGAATATGAGATAAACCTGAGCTCCCTAGGAGTCTGTCCTTCATGAGCTGGAAGAGGGAGATGAAGGAGGGAGAGAGGAGAGGGGCTGGCACCGGACCCCGTATTGCCCCAAATGTCACTGGAGGTGTGCTAATGAAGGCCGCTGAAAGAAGCCGTCAGCAGTCCCACTTTTAGCCTTTTGGCCCTTCGCCTCGCTCTGGTTGGACACTTGTCACAAGCTGATGCAGAGTGAAAATGGATACAAACCTGTTGAAAAACAAATTGGCACTGTGTATGATGAACTTCAACATTCCTGCCCTTCAGCCCAGTAATTCTGCGTCTGAGACTGTTTTGAGCATTGGAGTCTGAGCACAATTCACCTCTATCAACCTACAAGGTGAAAGGTCAGTGAAGCTTCACTTTCTTTATTATCATAAGGTTGAAGTTAACTGCATGCAGACAGAATGGTTAAGGAATCTGGGACATGTCTTCTTATTACGAAGCAATTTAAAAGGATAGGAAATAATTTTATGAAAGCGTAGAAATACTCCCAATAAGAATTTGAAATCATAAGTCAGGCATGGTGGCACATGGCTTTAATCCCAGCACTTTAGGGGCAAGGGGTGGGGGGGCAGAGGCAGGTAGATCTTTGAGATTGAGGCCAGCCTGGCCTACATAGCAAATTCCAGGCCAGCCAAGGCTACAGAGTGAGACCCTGACTCATGCATACGTTGACTTAAAAACACGCGCGCGCGCATACACACACACACGCACACACACGCACATCAAACGTTCAATATTTTTCTAAGTGTGTGTTTGTTCAGTGTGGGAAATATCTAGTTTCTTGAAGAGCTTCCCATGCTATCAGTACCAATAAGTTCTGCTAAGTTCTGCGGTTTAATCTATTAGACGTCACCTGGAGATCTTAATCTTCAACATCTAGAGCCATCCTTGTGCACTAATATTCTTTTAAAAGATTCTTTATTTTCATTTGGCGTATATGAGTGTTTTGTCTGCATTAGATGTGTGCACTACATGCTTTCAGTGTCTATGGAGGCCATAAGAGGATGTCAGAGCTCCCAGAACTGGAGTAACTGAAAGTTGTGAGCTGCCATGTGGGTATTGGGAATTGAACACTGCTCTGCTGTAAGAGCAGACAGTGCTCTTAATTTCTGAGATGTCTCTTTAGCCACCTTGGACATTAATGGTCTATGGAATAGTTTTGGAAAATGGTTACACATCGAATGGTTATTAGGTTAAAATGTCCATCAATATACAGAGAAAGGACTAGAAGAAAAAAAATGATAAAAATGCAAGCAAGAGCCATGAGTAGCAATGACAGTAAAAGATTTTTCGATTTTGTGTATTTTTCAATATTTGTATATTAATTTATTAAATAATTTTACACAGATCTCTGTATAAGCAAGTTTATAATGTAAGTTTCAGAGTGTATTTGCTTTTCTTTTTACAAATGAATGTTTACAATTAGCTTGCAAAGCATTGGGTCTCACTATGTCCTTTTCATACGTTAGTGTATCTTGATCTATGTATTCCTCCCTAGTATGCGTGCTTTCTACCAGTGAAGAAAGTGTCCATACAATTGGATATATGACAAAAGTAGAGTGTGGTAGTTAATAACTCTTTAGTATAATGAAAATTTCAGAGTATGAACATGAACTTGAAAAAAAAAAGCTAGCTTACCACTTCCAAAATAAAACAAAATATTGTCTCTCACTACAGATATAAGCTTGTCATTTTTTTAAAAATATTATTTAATTTTATTTTATGTGTACTGGTGTCAGACCCCTTGGAACTAGAGTTACACAGGCAGTTGTGAGCTGCCATGTGTGTGCTTGGAATTGAACCCAGGTCCTTTGGAAAAATAGATTGTCATTTTTGTCTCTGTGCATGTACGTGTGGCTCTAGGTCATGAAACTAGAAAGAACCATGGGAGGCTAAAGACATGCTAAGGAAGGCAAGAGAATAATAAGAGAAGTGGTGTAAAAAGGAAAAGGAGAAAACTGGGCATGGACAGGAACAAGGGGTGGGGGAGGAAGGGAAATGGGGAAGAAGAGGAGGAGCAATGGAAATATATTCAAATGCCATAATGCAATCAATTACTTGCTATACTAATTTAAAACAAACAAAAAACCAAAGGAACTAGTAGATAACTATGTAACAGTTAAGGGTGTGCCAGGGCCTTGTCAGATCTCTTCACATGGCAGCTTTGACAATCTTCATGGCAGCTCCATAGGTAGACACCCAATCATAGCAACTCCACAGGTAGGCACTCGCTTACTCCCTATCTCCCAGCTGAGTGAAGAAGCCAGAGAGCTCAGGTGACTTGTCCTCTGTTTCAAGCCCTCTGTTTCCAGAGCTGGGGTGGAGCTCTTGACATTTGTCCAGGCCTGTCTCCCAGTGAGGGAGTCTTCTAGCATAGGTGTCAACAGATGGGCTCTCACCTTGGATAGAAAGCTATTCCTACCCGTGAAAGCAACAGTTTGGGTTGGTAAGTTGTAGCCAAATAGATCTTTCTTTTGTTTTGGTCATATTCCCCACCATGTGGAGAAGGTCAGTAATGGAAGAAGATAGGAATCACCACTCAAGGGGCCAGGAGTTAGCCTGGCTTCTCTACCTCTTTGTATATATGCTTTGTGTATACTTTGTATATACCCTTTGTGTTTATATTTTATAGCCTCTTTCCAAAATGTCTATTTTGTATTTTTAACTCTTCTTTATACTTCTCATTTTGTTTGCTTCTATTTAAAAGGGCTTTAAATATGTGTTTTTATAAAGTTTTGCATTGTGTTTATTTGTGTGTGTGCGTGCATGTGTGTGTGTCTGCCTGTCTGCCTGCACGTATGTCTGTCTGTGTGTATTTGTGCATGCACAGGCCAGAAGACAATTTACATGAATAGGTTTGCTCCTTCTATTGTGTGGGTCCTGGGAATTGAACCCAGGTCGTCAGGCTAGGCAGCAAATGCCTTTACCTGCTGAGCCCCAAAGGAGGTTTTACAAGGTTGAGGGTAGGATATATAGAAAGGTATTTTTGGATGGGGTTTCACTCCAGGTGGGCTGTGTCCCCACTGGCAGTGTGAACTTCGTTAGTTACCTTTCTCGTCTGGATGACAGAAACACCCGTGAGAACAGCTTAAGGAGAAAGAGTTTGTTTTGGCTGTCTCAGAGGGTAAAATCCATGGCAGCTTGGCCCTGTGTGCGTGGGCAGAACATCATGACATCAGGAGCAATTGTCAAGGATTGTTTACTTTTGGGCTCACAGGGGACAGAAAGCAAGCATACAGGAAGAAGCCGGGGCAAGATAAAGCCCTGTACTGATCGACTTCATCCAACTATGCCGTGACTTCTCCTCCCTTTCACTACTTCCCAATAACGCCATTGCGTTGTGAATGCATCAGGTATTAATTTGTTGATTAGGTCAGAGTCCTCATGATCCCACCGTCAGTGGAAACACCCAGAGGTGTGCTTTACTGATCTAGGCATTTATTAATCCAATCAAGTTGACAATTAAAATTAAGCATCACACCAAGTGTAGAAACTGGTTTTCTATAGCTGAGATGCCCAGAGGCAGAGGGATGGGCTGAGAGTGTACTCAAGGTCACTTCCTTTCTTGGCCTCCTAGCGTGTTTGAGATATCAAGTGTCAAAACCAATGTGGCTGAGGCAAGTTGCAATATAGAAGGAAGCTACTACCTCCGAGGTGTGAGAGACAGGCAGATAAGCTCAAACAACCCAGAGAAGAAAACTGGTTTTCATGAGCTTTAAAATTCATGATGACAAGGAGACAAATCTGGACTTGGCATGTTCTTGCTCCCTTTAGGCGAGCACCATGCTGCGTCTTCATTCTTCAGGGAACTTGGAGAAGAGCAGCCGGTGGGGAATCTCAGGGAAGGGTGCCTCTCGCTATCTTGAAGTGATGTTTAGATCTTCTCAGTTCCCCTTCCCCATTCCTCCACCCCTCCACCCCCCCCCCCCCACCCCACCCCACCCCGCCTCCAGCTCTTGGATTCTGATTCTTGTAAGCACCCGCTGAGCCCTGGAGGTCATGTTTCTGTCCACCTTATGGACTGCTGCCAAGTGACTGCTGGGCTCAGAAGCATCTGACTAGCACATGGACACTTGCTAAAGATCCACGTTGTTTAACTCAGTTTCTCATGCATGGTATCCCGAATACAGGGCTGCCTCCACGGATCCACTTCCGTTGTGTCTCCCTGAGTGCGCTCACCTTTTCCCGCTGGAGGTGTGGCTGTTCACTCCCTTTTGACCTTTTATTCTTATCTGTGTTATTGAATGGGTCGTATCTGATATTTTCTTTCCTCCCTTCTAGTAGGTTGAAATTTTGAAGTTGACTACACTACTGAGCTTCAGTGGGTTATTTTGGATCAAGGACACAATTTGTAAACGGGTCTTTGCGTTCATGTTCATCTAAAACTTAGTTCCTGTGCATAACTCTGGGCCATCCATGAGTTTTTCTTTCAAAGAATGATTTTCCTTGAAGCCAGAGCCTCTCTGAATGATAGAGATGGCTTGATCTTGTGAGGACACTTGTGGCCTTAACACTGACTGTGAGGTTTACCTGGTGGTACTTACCATTATCACCATAATTGTGTGTGTGTGTGCATCTGTGTGTGTGTGTGTGTGTGTGTGTGTGTGTGTGAGAGAGAGAGAGAGAGAGAGAGAGAGAGAGAATGCCTGTGTGTGTGTGTGTGTGTGTGTGTGTGTGTGTGTGTGTGTGTGTGT
>NW_026592082.1:0-5175 GCF_907164565.1 Psammomys obesus | reverse complement strand
AGAGAGAGAGAGAGAGAGAGAGAGAGAGAGAGAGAGAGAGAGAGAGAAAGATCAAGTTCTGAGGGGGGACACTTAAAGATACGCTCCAAGAAGGAAGAAGGCTGCTGCTGTGTTTGCTGGTTAGCTGGATTACTAGATATCCTGGTGACCGAGACTGCTATTGCTGCAATGAATGTGATGACCCTAAATGGCTGGAAGTAGCCAAACAGAACTCTACCCCCTCTCTCCACTGACCTCCTTTCTCTCCTACTTAGTGTTGGGGGGTTGGTAGAAGAGAGGGGGAGTAAGAAACCCTATTAAAATAAGATTTTAAAATAGCACCTACAAGTGTCAACTAGATATGGCTGGACATAATGGGAAATGTTTTCTAATGCCATAGAGGAGACATCAGGAGAAAAAGGAATGAAAATACTGTTTCAAGATGTCAGCAAAAGGTTCATAGCAGTGGCTGCTACTGGGTTCTCTCCCGCTTTGCCCCCAGAGTGGATTTTTCTATTTCTTCTTCATCTTCTTCCTGTGTTTTGTTTTTAAAAAGTTCAGGAGAATTTCTGGAAAACTGGAAGTGTCACTCAATTCTACAGTCTTAGAAAAGGTTACAGAGTTGGATATGCAACTAGAGAGTTTGCGGGCAGAGGTTGAAGTGCTTGGAAAGCAAAAAGTGCCAGAGAGAAAAATAAAGTTCACACCTGGAGACTGAGAGTCAGAGTTTGCTGCCCTACCCTGGTCCACTCACTTTCACTGCCAGGTCTACAAAGTCCCTGCATGAGGCAAGGGGCTGGGAAGAACAGGAAACTGTAGAGGGCAAAAGGGTTAATCTTGAGCCAAGTGCAACACCAGAGGAGATGCCTGGGATTAGAGTCACCAACAGGTTTTCCCAGTAATTGTACAGCACATGTCAGATCATGAATATGATGAGATACGATGGTGACCAATAGAAATGTTAGACTTTAAGCACTTTAAAGAGTCTATTGTTCCCTATGGAATGCATTCCCCATTCGTTAAACAAGTATTAAGTGGGCTATCCAAAATAGACTTATTCCCCAAGATTGAAAAGGAATGGTGTCAGCTGTGCTGGATACTGCTTATCGTGGTAGAAGGATGAAGCCACAAAAATAGAACAATGAAATATAGCAAGGGGGATAAATGTTGTTAAAGATCAATTGCTTTATGAAGTGCATTATGCTGCCCTACAAGAACAAATTCAATCTAATGATGTCATAGAACAATGTCGTTTGGCAGCTTTAAGAGCTTGGGATACGGTTGAGAAGCCAGGAAAAAGATCCACTTCATTTAGCAAGACAATACAAGGCTCTAGAGAAGCCTTCATAGATTTCTTAGAGATTGTCTTCAGCTCTAAACAAAACTCTATCAAACCCTAATGCCAGAAAGGTGTTGATAGATACCTTTGGTGTTTGCAAATGCAAATAATGAATGTAAGAGAGTAATTAGACTATTAAAAGCAACAGCAATAGACAAATGGATGAGATACAACTGATATTGGCTCTCAGGAGCATCATGGCAATATCATATGACAAGGCATAGCTAGAGATCTCAGATATCAAAAACCTGATGCTTTAATTGTGATGACTTCGACCATTTACAAAGAAAAAAATTGTAAGGTTAAAAGCTTTAGAGCTCAAAATGGTAGGTGTATTAACTCTTGAGGAACACAGTACTTTCACTCATAGACACAAACAAGCAGTTTCTGGCTGCAATGGAATGTCCAGGCTTCCTGGGGCTTGTAAACACTATGGTAAAAGGGATCATTTGACTAGCAAGAGAGACACACAAGGTACCCACCAGCCACTGAGAAACAAACTGAGGGGCCTGTCAACTTGAGTTCACACAGAAAAAAAAAAAAAAAGTGAGTTTTTTTTTTCCTCTGGTCATCCAGGAGGTAACAAGCAGGTAGGGAAACTGAAACTAAGTATTGCTGATCTCATACATGCTACTAAAGGTTCATACTAGATATAAACCCCTTACCCTATTCCCAAAAGTTGAATGTTACAAAACATCCACTTGTGTTTATGGACCTTTGCCTTCAGGGTCAGTAGGAATAATCTTGGAAAGAAATGGACTAACTTCTTAAAGATTTATTTTGCATCCAGCCATTATATACATGGGAATTGCAAGGAAGAAATTAAAATCATGACACATGTCAAAAAGGAGATACAAATTAATGCAGGGGATAGAATTGTTTAACTGTTATTGTTTCCCTACATCAAGGGCAAAACCACTCCAATAGAAAGAACAGGGGTGTTTGGGAGTACTGGAAAACATGTGTTCTTGGAAAACAGTAGTTAATCAGAGACCCAAATTAATATTACAAAAGGATCATGTTGAAATAGAAGGTTTGGCATATAGAGAAGCTGATGTCATGACCCTTTCTCAAAAGTCTTGGAATCCAGAATGGCCAATTCAGAAGCCTTATAAAAAGTTTACAGGAACTGTTAAATTATCCCAAATAAGACAAAGTGTATGGATTAAATGTGTGGGACCAGAAGGACAAACAGGGAAGATGAGGCCCTACGTGGTTGACATATCCATAAATTTATGGTGAAGAAGTCTTTCACAACAATGGAGTACTCAAATATTTCCACAATCCCAGAGACAGGCAATGATGAAATTAGGGGTAATATGGTACATTTTCCTGCAGAAGGTATTGATATGTGCAGTTAAAACCAATTACAAGCTGTGCCCACTCTCCAAGTACAGGACATCACAGGGATTGAGATTCCAAATTTATAAGAGGTGCCATGGTTGAGATAACCAACAACCCTACCCTGAAAATGGATATCACACAGACCTGTGTGGCAAGAGCAATGGTCTATAACAAAAGAATAATTGAAGGCACTTGAACAACTGGTAGAACAACAGCTGGAGTTTCAACATATAGAAGAGTCTACCAGGTCATGGAATTCCCCTGTAAAAAAAAAAAATCAGGAAAATGGAGAACAATAATGGATTTAAGAGCAGCAAATAAAGTAATTCAACCAGTGGGTCTTTTACAGCCTGGAATTCCTTTACCTTCTTTGTTACATAGATCATGGCCTAGAATAGTAATTGATTAAAAAGACTGCTTTTTCACAATGCCCTTGCATGAGTATGAGAGGGAAAGGTTTGTTTTCTCAGTACCTACTTTTAACAATAGTGGTCCAATTAGAGATACCATTGGTAAGTGCTTCCACAGGGAATGTTAAATAGTCCAACTTTATGTCAATATTTTGTGCAACAACTGCTAGAAATAATCCGTAGGCAATTTCCTCAATCTATTATTTATCATTACATGAATGGTATTTTGTTGACTGATTCTGACGAAAATACTTTAGAGGAAATGGAAGGAAACACAAAAAATTCTGCCATGTTGGGGGTTACAAATTGCTTAAAAAATACAGAGAAAAGGTTCCATTAGCTATTTGGGTTATAAAATAAGTCAACAAAAATTTTGACCACAAAAAGTACAAATCTGTAGAAATCAGTTGCAAACACTTAATGATTTACAAAGTAAAGATTAGAATAGGGATCTCTTTCTTTACCCCTCTATCCTTTTTTTTTTCTCTTTCTTATCATCTAGTGTTAGGGGAGAGGAAAGTGTATGAAAAACAGGGGGGAATAGGATGATCAAATGAAAGGTAGATTATGAAATCTACAAGTCCCAAATACATTGGTATGGATTATTGTATGCTGATAGAAACTTAAGATTATTTTGTTCAATTTTGCTTAATGTATAGTACATATATAACTCATTTATTATATGTAGATAGAAATTTAAAGTTATTTTGTTCCACTCTTGCTTAATGTATTGTACATATACAACTCATTTAAAACGTGATGTAAAGTTCCAGTCTTACAAAAGCTAACAAATTGTAAACTTTTCGGGATGACTGGAGATGCATGTTAGTAGTTAGTCTCCTGTACATAAACTTAATTGTGGTCTTCTTAGGTACTAATTTAGTTAATTACAGAAATAAGATTTATTTAGTCTCTTGTATAGGTTTTCAAGGTTAAGCCGATAGCAAATAGCTAGAAATAAGTAATGTTTGTCTATTTAGATATACTGAGATAGATAGGTGGTCTTCAAACTCTTCAGAGACCTACAAAATATAGCATTTAAAGATTTCTTAATAACAATAATAAAAAATCTTTTCTGAGAGATAGACATATCTGCTCTTGACAGCACCTCCAATCTATTTCAAAAAAGATGATGGGCATTAAAGAAACATATATGGCAAAATAGCCACTGGACAAAAAAACTGTCCTTACTTCAACTGCTGACAGCAGGCTGTCTAAACTGTCAACAAGCATGACACTGGAAATTGACTGTCCAATTTTGCAGAGACTAAGTATGCCAGTCTTTCAAAATTCCTGCTTCACACAAAAGCTTATCAGATATTCTGGGCTGGTAGGCTGAAGATTGGATGCCCCAAAGGCAAAGAGAAACCTCTGGTGACTGTGCAGGCAGTCAGCTGTCTCTCATTTCTTTAACTCTGGAAGCTGCTTGCTCTACACTTCCTACAAACTTAGTTAATATTTTCTTCTCAAGTCTCTGATGGGGTTGAAAACTAGATAGTCTTACTACAATTAAGCTTAGTTGTTTAGGAATTAAGATAATGTTTTGGGTCTAAAAAACTGTTTCTAGGTTAATAAATGTAAGTTACATGAAAGTGATTTAGGTACAGAACTTTGGACTCACCAGCATAGGATGGTGGAACACTTTCTCCAAGACTGCTAAATATAAATGGACTGGACATTGTAAATGTAATTTTTACCTGATAATTCTCATAATTATTCTTATTGTGTGTAGTCTATTCACATTAGAGAAAAAAATCGTTTTTTAAAAACAAAAAGGGGACATGTTGTGGAAGTTTTGGTTTCTTAAAAAACTCAGTTGTTATGTAAATATGTTTTTGTTTTAATCCCAAATGTGGGATATGGAGCTGCTTTTAGTTTATCTACAGCTAATAACAGCCTCATGGGGCTCGGAGAGAGGCATGGTTTTGCCAGCTGGAGTTAATTTAATTCTGAGGACTCTGAGAGAGTAGAAATACCAGAGCTCAGAGAGAAAGAGGTGGGGAGGTGACGCTTCGAAGAGATGGTCAGGAGGGTTTCGAGGGATGCTCTGAGAAAGGGGGGGGGAGCACTTTGGGGAGTCAGAGTAAGAAGGCTGACGGTTTG
>NW_026592081.1:0-5037 GCF_907164565.1 Psammomys obesus | reverse complement strand
GGCCCTTGCTGCTCATACCCTAATGCCACTTTCCGGGGTGGGGGGGGGCACCTCTCTCAGACTCAAAAAAAAGGACCCAAAGAACAGAAAGTTAGGACCAGGAGGTGGGGCTGGCTTTGGGGTGCTTCAGAGGCCTCCACTGGCTCCTGGGGTTAGGAAAAACCAGTCTCAATCAGAAATGAGCAAGAAGCAGAAATTGGGGGGAAAAAAAGCAGATACAGGGGACTCCTGCCTCCTGGCCCTCCTAGGGTTCCTCCCAGTGATACAGACTGTGAAGAGGAACAGGAAGAAGAGGATAATGATAATGAAGAGATGACAGCAGTGGTGAGGAGTGGAGTGGCAGCCCCTATGCTCCAAACACCCCCTTGAGGCCCCAGCCCCCCTGTTACAGTGCACCCTGAAGGTGCTCCCCCTACTGACAGTGAATGCAAAGATGTGGGCAGCACAGAAACAAGCCAAGACAGAAAGCAAGATGCAGGTCATGGATGCGGGCATCATTGTAGGAGGTGATGACTCACTGGATCTAGCACGTTACTGCAGAAAGCCCTTTGCTGGGCAGCCTATGGTTGAGTACAGACTGTGTGGGACATGGATCCACCTCTCCTGTGTTAAGATTAAGAAGGGGAAAAAAATTCCTGAAATCTTTTATTGCCAGAAATGCAAGTAATTTTTGCCAGAGGCCTGTTAGGGGGTCTTCCCAAGCCTGGAGAACTCTGATAGCAATAATACGATTGGAATTTCTGATTATTACTTGGGAACCTGAGCCTTAGCATCTTCAGCCTTTCCTTGAATTGAGAACACTGTCCCCATCTGAGAATTCCCAAGGGGGACAGACATGTTTGGAAATGAGTGTTTTTTACTGTCCTTCCTCCTCCATGGACTTGAAATTGATCCATTACAGTTGGGTCAGGGGAGGCTGAATCTGTAGACAAAAATCTCCGTCCAGTGAAACTGCCCCCCTTTTCACTTTCAGGGCCAGGGCTCAAACTGGGATATAATGGGATAGTTGTCTATAAAACTGGAGTGTAAGCTTTGCGCACTGGCAGTATTGTAGCCAATGAGGTTTATCTGAGGTGTGATTATTGCTAATTGAAAACTGGAGTGTACAACCAAGGACCATCTATGGATATAACATAGAACTTCTGCTCGGATGTGGCCCGTGGTAGCTCAGTAACCAAGTAGTTTTCCAAAGTAAGGGGAACAAGGACTATTTCTAACAGGATCTCAAGGGTAGGCTCTTTGACCTTCCCCTCCCCCAGGGGAGGAGCAGTCCTGTTAGGCCACAGAGGAGGACTTTGCAGCCAGCCTTGAAGATACCTGATAAAACAGGGTCAAATGAAAGGGGAGGAGGTCCTCCCCTCTCAGTGGACTTGGAAAGGGGCAAGGAGGAGACCAGGGAGGGAGTTGGGGAGGTGGAGGGAATGAGGGAGCGGGATACAGCTGGGACACAGCTAAAAAGAAAAATAAAAATTAAAAAAAAAAGAAAACTGGAGTGTAAATGCAGAACTCTCGCCTCATGTTTTCTTCTTTTACTCTTACTGACTTTCTTATACACCGGTTGTATTTTAATTTGGGGCTCCCCTGTTCCAGCATGGTTGCTCAAAACTGGAATACTATAGCATGGTGGAGTGAGAAAGCAAAGCAAAAAAAGTGTCAATTATTACTCACCTTGTTTTTAATAATACTGGTTGGCTACTTGTACAGACAGCCTGTGTGTTATGCATAAAGCAGAGTGGGCTCTTGTGTTTTACAAACAAACAAAAACAAATTATTTTCTACACTATATTTAAGGGAACTCAGAAATGTATAGAGCTGCGGCCAGGCATGAAGGGCATGCCTATAATCCTAGCAATCAGGATGTTGAGGCAAGAGAATCACAAGTTTGATACCAGCCAGGCTATACAGTAAGTCACTGTTTTTGTTTTTTTTTTTTTTTTTCAAAAGGAATTCTGTTAGAAAAACTGCAGATTGGCCTTCATGTGGACTCCCCAACAACTGAAGTGGGGACCCTCTCTGACTCTGACACCTCCCTTTGGTTCCCATTCCCCTAACCAGACTGCCTTGCTTGTCTGGCCTCAGTGGGAGAGGACATACCTAGTTCTGCATCGACCTAATGTGCCAGGGCAGGTCAGTACCCAAGGGGGACCTCACCCTTCTCTGCAGAGGAGGGGAGAAAAGGGGAAGAGGTGCACAAGGGGGTGGGGAACTAAGAAGAGTGGGAGACTACAATAAGGATATAAAGTGAATAAATACGTATGTTAAAATGAAAAAAGCTGTTCCTGTATGACATTCTAAATGAGAACTGGGGTAACAAAGGATGGACTATTCCAAAGACAGGAAGATTAGAAGGCCATGATAAATCACACAAAGAAGATAATAAGAGCACTGGAAACACAAGGGGAAAAAAAAGGCTAAGAAGTGTTAAGTAGTATGCAGTATATGACTCCATCTAAAGCTGGAAGAATAACCCAAAGATGAGCCAGGTGGCCCAGAAGAAAAAGAAACTGGCAATCAAACCATAGAAAAAGCCACAAATCCAGCTGGAGAATTCAGTATGGCGATATCTTCTCCTGTGTAACCACAGGAGGTTTAAATCCATTTTGTCACTAACTATGCGGAGGCCAGAGTCACCAGCATCTTGAAAGAGAACCTGTTGTTTGAGACTAAGTTATTCTAGAAACCTGAACACAAAGAATAATTACAAGTCAGGGAGCCAGGGATACTGTGACACAACTCTGAGTGTTCCTGAGTGGGCTACTGCCACTGGAAACAGGACAAGAGAAGGGGAAAGACTGGGCTGGGCATGCTAACTTGTTCAAGTGGCTAGAGACTTATGCTGTGAAAGGTACACTGCATGCTGGCCCTGCCCTCTGTGGAAAGACACAAATGCAATCGTCTGAGAAAAACTACAAAGGCCACACCTGCATTAGTAGACTGCTGAGCTTCTGGGGAACAACTCTTGTTTCCTGCTTTCCTGCTGGTGACACTGCGAACTCTGAAGCTCTGGGTTCTACCTCCACAATAGATCTCAGCATTCTGCACAGCTTCCCTAACTCTCCAAAGTTCTCTTAGCCAGCCAAAAGTATAGAAACAGGGATGTCTCTGAAGCAACTTAGACACTGCCTGGATCATAGGCTGAAGAACTGTGTGGCCAGCAGAGAGAGAGGCTTCAGAAGGGAGGCTCTGTTGAACATCAAAACCTTAAGCTGTCCACAGTCACTAGCGGCCCAAAGGTAAGATAAGATACCTGAACTTAAATTAACTGTGCCCTCCAATGGACAGATTCTAATACTACTAACTGTACCTGTACCCAGACACACAACTCCAACACATTTTCATCTTAAAAATAAAAAAAATGTTTTTCTTTTTTTTTTCATTTTCCCTCTTTTTACATACTTAGTAGTTTTACTTTATTTCATTTTTAATGTTTTTATTTCTACTATCAATTTTTGCTACTCAATTTTTCTTATTTTACAATCAATTACTTTAAATTGCTTGCTCTTCTCTTTCTACTGCTCTTCTGTCTCATTTTTCTTTTGGCTTTTCAAGACAGGGTTTCTCTGTGTAGACTTGGCTGTCCTGGACTCACTTTGTAGACCAGGCTAGCCTCAAACTCAGAAATCTGCCTGCCTCTGTCTCCCAAAGTGGTTTGATTACAGGCATGCACTACCATAACTGCCACATTTTTCTTTTATTGTTTAACTTTGCTTTGCCTTTTGAATATCCTGTTCCTTGTTCTTATTATTGTTTTTTTTTTCACTTTGTCTATTAATTTTTAACTTCATACCAAACTCTACACTATTTCTGTACTTTTTTTATGGTCATTGGTTGTATATAATATGGCGTTAATTGACCTTAAGTGTATTTCAAATTTATTATATTATTATTAGTAGTAGTAGTAGTAGTAGTAGTAGCAGTAGTAGTAGTAGTAGTATGTGTGTGTGTGTGTGTGTGTGTGTGTGTGTGTGTGAATGATTTCTATGGTATATATGTGGAGGTCAGAAGACAACATGCAGGAGTATAGGAGTCAGTTTTCTCCTTCTACCATGCGGGTCCTGGGATTCAGGTCCGGTCAGGTTCACTAGCTTGGAAGTGTATTTTTAAGTCTGATTTTGCCTGGCATTGTTACTGTTACAGCAGTTTCTTTTCTACTTTATGAGTGGTACTGAACATAGAACCTACAATGGACAACTGCACCTTAAAGATACCCAAATAAAACCATAAATACCTGGGCTGATGGCATATGTCCTTATTCCCAGCATTCAGGAGTGCCTATCTCAGCCTCTCCCATTCTATTGTGAGTCCCAGGCCTGATCTGTACAGATCAAGTTTCAGGACAATCAAGAGTACACAGAGAAACTCTTTGTCTCAAAAAACCAACCAAGCCAGGTATGGTGGTGAACACTTTTAATCTTAGCATTCTGGAAGGCCGAGGCAGGCAGATTGCTGTGAATCTGGTCTACAAAGTAAGTCCAGGACAGCCAAGGCTACACAGAGAAAGCCTGTCTCGAAAAACAGAAAGAAAAGGAAGGAAGGAAGAAGGGAGGGAGGGAGGAAGGGAGGGAAGGACGGAGGAAGGAAGGAAGGAAGGAAGGAAGGAAGGAAGGAAGGAAGGAAGGAAAGAAGGAAGGAAGGAAGGAAGGGAGGGAGGGAGGGAGGAAGGAAGGAAAGAGAAAAGAAAAGAGAAAGAAAGAAAGAAAGAAAGAAAGAAAGAAAGAAAGAAAGAAAGAAAGAAAGAAAGACCAACAAACAAATGTACTAGAAGTTTTGGCTTCTTTAAAAACTTGGTTGTTACATAAATATGTTTTTGTTTTAATCCCAATTGTTGGATATAGAACTGTTTTTAGTTTATCCAGGGCTGATAACAGCTTCATGGGGCTTGAAGGGGGGCCTGGTCTTTGCCAGCTGGAGTTACTAATGCTGAGGACTCTGAAAGGGTATAAATATCAGAGTCCAGAGAGAACGAGAGTGAGAGAGAGCGAGCGAGAGTGAGAGAGAGAGAGAGAGAGAGAGAGAGAGAGAGAGAGAGAGAGAGAG
>NW_026592080.1:0-13128 GCF_907164565.1 Psammomys obesus | reverse complement strand
CACACACACACACACACACACACACACACACACACACACACACACACCTTGAACTCTGGATCCTCCTGCCTCCACTGAATGCTGGGACCTTCTTACATTTTCTCCTAGTGAAACATATGACACACTAACTCTCCATGGCCCTCTCTCTGGTCCCCACCCTACTGTTCTCCTGTTCTAGGTACCCCATGTAAGTAGCGTTTCTTTGGAGGAAAGCAAGTGTCTCCTCCCACATACGCACCCTCTCAATTCTTGCCCTTCCCGTCCTCCGTTCTCTACATGCCGTATGGCAGGGGCTAGAAGCTGGCTTAGCTGAGGGACGCAGATGAGTTCTCGTATTTTGTGTTTGTTAAATGTTTCCCCTGAGTTTGCTGCCACTAATGCTTTCTTTTCCCTTCATCTTTCTCTGTAGTTTTGAGTATTCGGGGAGCCCAGGAAGAGGAGCCCACAGACCCCCAACTGATGCGACTGGACAACATGCTGCTAGCAGAGGGGGTGGCAGGGCCAGAGAAGGGCGGAGGCTCAGCAGCAGCAGCAGCGGCAGCGGCAGCTTCTGGGGGCGCGGGTTCAGACAACTCAGTGGAGCATTCCGATTACAGAGCCAAACTCTCACAGATCAGACAAATCTACCACACAGAGCTGGAGAAGTACGAGCAGGTAACCATCCCAGTGTAGACTGGGCTTCGTGGTGGCCACGGACAAGGAAAGGGCAGAAGAAACCTTGGCCTCACAAGCATGCCTTGGTCAGGCCTTGCCCAGAGGTCAGGTCTTACTGTCGTAGAGTCTTGAGTACCCTCAAAACTCTGGTCTCAACTATTAAAAGCCCAGGCCTTTCATGGGGTAAGACACTAAAATCCATGACATTGTAAATGGCGACCTGAAGAACTATGAACGGTCAATGTAAGGGATATCCTGTGCCAGGAACTTTGGAACATATGTGGGATGTGGAATGTGTTTACAGGGTCTCCCAAAGTGTTGTCAGAGTCGCCACCTGATTGCAGGCGGCTGCTGCCTTCCTTTGGCCACAGCTTGTTGTTTCTTTCAGGGACATTACTGTTCTGAAAGTTCAGAGAATCCCATGGGAAGACGTACTTGAACCTGGAGGCAGCTGAGTCAAACCTGCCCTCTTCTTTGTGGGTGATATGTGAGGCAATGCACAATTATCTACAGAAAGAGTAGATCATCTTAGGAAATGTTCTAGAGAACCTCACATGGAGTCCTAGCATTCTTCTGATAGTGCGCACTGGACCCCAAGGAGCAGGTGTTTGAGAGAAAATTGTAGCTTCGTGAGTGATCATAGAAGCCCTCTAAGGAAAAAAAATTAGGATGGCTTTAATCCACAAAACAGTAGACAGAGATGCGGTACCCTACTGAAGACAAAGCTCTCTGCTCTTAGGGAAAGCCTTGCTTGTTCCCTGTTCACTCACTCGGACTTCTGTATCAGTGCTGGCTGGCTCTCCAGCCACTGTGAACAATAGTGCTCTAGCAGGAGCCCTTTACCACCCAGCTTTCATCCATTTATTTAGCCAACAAACACATTTGTTTTCACCATTGGGTTCGATGCTGAACTCAGGTTCTATACGAATGTCTTTTCCTTGAATTAGATTTTCTTTTACTATTTTTATGAGTGCAAAAAGAAAAGCAGTCTACTTAGGACTGCCTAGGTAACGGCAAATGCAAACGTAATAGAAAATCTAAATTTTAAAATAGAAATGGACGTTTTAAAATTTAAAGTAGAGAAAGTTTCATTATTGCGCTCCTGTCCACCTTTGGGATGTATACTCAGGCCGTCCACTCTCTTAAGCAGACGGAAATACTATGCCTCCTTAAGTTAAGCTCTGTGAAATTCATCCAAGATGCAGTGGGCTGATGGAAGGGAAAATAAAAATCAGCATGTTAAGAACTGTGAGTCATTGCCCTGTACCTTCTTAGGAAGAACAAATGTTCTTGACACACTGTTGGCTCGCAAAGCCTTGCCTCAGGTCCCAGGAGTCTGGGATAAGCTGGCCTGTCTACTGAAGGTGCTTTTTCTCCCCACCTGGATCCTCCTGACTCTGGGCTTTGCACTAACCTAGCAGGGTAACTTTAGAAGATGCAAGTGCAGACTTTTCTTACAAAGATTTTTGGATGGCCTCTTGGTTTATCTCCTCTATGCCATTCTTATTTCACCTTCTCCAGGAAGCATGGCCCTTGCCTAGCAACCCGCCTAGACCTGATGTCTATGTTAACTCGATGCCATGAAATCAATGCATGAAAGGAACTTAGAATAAATACAGCTTCCTCCAACCACACAACTGCAGTTGGCTTTTAGGCTTGGAGGTGTTGAAGGATGGCTTCATTGTTAGCTTGGGATGTCAACAGTACAGAACTGATTTCTCCATTGAAACCCCCTTCTCCCTCTCACATCTCCCTCCAAAATGCAACCAACTCGGGCAGCAATAAATAGTCCATTTCAGTAACATACTCACTATTGCAAAACACCAGGGCCAGTGGAATTGTAGTTGCTCTTCCAGGCCATTTTGTCATTGGATGCCTAGGACTGCTTGATGCAGATGAGGAAGGTGAGGTGAAACAGGCTGTTTGTGTCTGAGGTCACACGTCTGATGAGGAATAAAGGTTTCTCTAGAGTCCTGTCTTAAAACTTAGGCCAAGGGCTCTTATTAAAACAAGACCTGGCTTCATTTAGTAAAAACAAAGTGTGAACACTGGTCAGCGTTAAATAACAAGAGTGTCTGTTACCTCCCTGAGCTGGACTGCTGGCACCAGGCTAGTGATAAAAATGGTCTCTCTAGAAATTTCTTATGGATTCACACCTAATCTAAGTCATAAAGATGTTGGAAGCAAAGAACTTAGGGGGGGAAAAAACCCATGAGGACAGAACAAATTATGCAAATATAGCAGTGGTCGACTTGTGTATTTATTAGATTTAGGAAGTAAAGCGTCAGGTCTCCTTATTTATGTGGGCAGTTTCTGGGTAAGAAGTGAGTTCTGCTTAACACATTCTGGATGCTTAATAATTTATTAAAATCAGTTTGTTAATTATAATAAATAGCAGCTTGCGCAGCCATGGCACTGTTAACCTTTTAGCTGGTGTGTTTGAGAGATCCATCTTCTTCACTTTTCTGCAACAGTTCCTCATGGGGGCTTTGTTATAAGTAGGGAACCTCAGTCAGGTGAAATGTCACCCTCCACGCTCATAGCTGTTACTGTTGAGTCTGCTGTCTTTGTTTAGTTCTTTCTATATTGATAACAGATAACTACACAATCATTAACTACAACCACTTCCCTCACCCCCCAGCTCTCCAAATAGGTCCGCCTAAACAAGATACTGTTTCATCCCAAGGTTAATAAATGAGCTTCTAGAAGCTTCCATCCCTATTAAATGAGATCACTAAAATGCTTCTGTAGCAGATCATGTTGGTGGCTAAGAGTAGTTAAGAGCTGACATGCTCAATAGATAAAAAGCCATGGTGTCAGAAAACCAAATCTTATTCCGAGGGCTGTTCATAAAAATGATCAGATAGGTAGATAGATAGATAGATAGATAGATAGATAGATAGATAGATAGATAGATAGATAGATAGATAGAGACCTTCTTGTTGCTTCAAGGAGCTCTTCCACTTCTGTAACAATGCCACTAGAGTGCAAACATAGCCAAGTCTCCATCTCAGGTGGAATAACTCAGTTAACAGCTAAGGGAGCATGTGGAGATAAGGTTTGAAACCCTTACACTCTCTCATAAGCACACTCACTGTAAGTTTTCCCTCCATGTCCTAGTGTGCCCATCTCTCTCTATTCAGATCAATCATTATTCATTATTTACATTATTACTGTGCAAGTAGTATTTGTAGCTGACCCAATTAGCGTGCCATGATTGCATTTGCTTTCCCTGGATTTCCCCAGAGTTGGCCACTGCCTCTTTTCCTCATCTTTGGCCTTATATCTTTTGATCTTTCTTATGCTGGGTGTGCTTGTCATTTTTTCAGGGCTCAGATTCACTCTTTTTCTTCTTCCTGTTTTCTTTCCTTCCTTCCTTCTTTTATGTACATATACAGTAACTCTATAGATCTCTGTTGCACCTCATTAGGTTAGGAGTTATCATTCCCAGCTTACAAGGGAAAAGAGACACAGATGCATTTAAGAACTGAAGTCCTGCAGGCTGGAACCCAGGCAACCTGTCCTTCAGCCCACTTCCTGGTCCATACAAGTGATCTCTTCTGCCTTTGTGAAGGATGCCACATTAGTCAGAAGATGGGTTGTCATGCAGGATGTCAGGCAAAATCGAACCTTGCAAGGTTCCCTACCTCGGCTTCTTTTTAGTGTGCTGTGTCTCCAGCTACCCTTAGGCAGCCTACTTGGGATACTTCTTTCTAGAAATCTCCCTGTCCCACAAGGTAACCAGAGCTCTTCATCATAGTTCTCTTAACAGTCCACAGCAGAGAGAGGATTCTATTATATGTTAACCTCAAATAATACCTTACTGCCACATTGTGAGCACCTGAGCTAACAGAAGCAGCCCAGCTTCCAACATTGTTCCGGTGGACAGCTGAGGGGTTGTTATAGGCAGTTCAGTTCCTAGAAGAATCTGGATCATTTTGTCCTGTCCATCTAAGACAGGCTTGGAAACCTTGAGCCTCAGCTGTGTGTTCGCCCAGCTGCTCAGCAGCTGCTTTGCTCCACCTCAGCAGTGGGTGGAAGGACTCCACTGTCAGCTCATTGCTGAGCATAAAAGGCCCTGGAATAAAATGCCCTGACTAAACACCAGATATTGTGAGTATTTTTGATTCACTGTAATGAAACACATTATTATTAACCAAGCCCTATGGCTTCCCAGCTGAGAGCTGGTAAATTTGACGGTACCTCCTAGCCTTCAGCTCCTGCTCCCTGACAGTCCCCTAGACTTAGGGATGCTCCAGCTGAGCAGATGCTCTGTTTTCTCAGATGGCTGTGGGCTTACTCTGAGCCTCACTCTCTACTCTATGTCACGGGGACCTCAGAATTCCTGCTAGCTCACTGGCCAGTTTTCACTTTGCTGTCTATGTGGAACAGTCCCACAGCCTAGGTTTGGCTTGGGAATAAGATTGGAACAGACCCATGTCTTGATAATACTTTTCTGAGTGGAGAATGCTGTGTAAACCCATTAGTGGCTTTTCTTCAGCATCTTCCTGCAGAGTAGAAAGGGGGACATGAATTGTCACGTTTATTTTACCAGGACGGAAATGAAGCCTGCAGAAGTGTACATTGTCAGGGTAATAAGGTAGAGTTCTAAGGTACAGAGTTACTACATATGTACATAAAAGAAGGAAGGAAGGAAAGAAAACAGGAAGAAGAAAAAGAGAGTGAATCTGAGCCCATAAAAAATGACAAGCACACCCAGCACAAGAAAGATCAAAAGATATAAGGCCAAAGATGAGGAAAAGAGGCAGTGGCCAACTCTGGGGAAATCCAGGGAAAGCAAATGCAATACCTCTATATTTGTTTACTTTATTTCATGTAAAGAAATGTTTTGCCTGAGTGTTTCTACATGCACCACACATATATGCAGTGACCAAGGAGGCCAGAGACGTGTATCAGATTCCCTTGAACTGGAGCTACAGACGGTTATGAGCTGCTACGTGGGTGCTGAGAACCAAACCCAAGTCCTCTGCCAGAAGCCTGCAAGCAGCAAATGTCCTTAGCTTCTGAGCCATCTCTCCAGCCCCTAATTTATGAACCCATAATGAGGTCACAGTTTGTTGGTCCATCTATGCGTACATCTATAGTAACTCTGCAGATCTCTGTTGCACTTCATTAGGTTAGGGGTCATCACCCCTAGTTTACAGGGGAAAAGAGACACAGATGCATTAAAGAACTGAAGTCCTGCAGGCCGGAACCCAGGCAACTTGTCCCTCAGCCCACTTCCTGGTCCATACAAGTGATCTCCTCTACATGTAGATCTTTGTGCACAAGAATATGGGTACCTTTTACTGTGTTAGAGGATTGACTAATAATTAAATCTCTAAGATGAATAAAATGTATCCTTTGGTGATGAACGAATTTGCATAAATGCTCACAGGGGAAGGGTTCAAAGCAGGCCTCCCCACTGTGGAGTTCAGATGCTGCCCTGTGGATGCCTCTGGCCATGTTCTTTTGGTCATCCAAACTCAAAGGATTCTTCAATAAAGAGTCCATGAGTGTGGGCTCCTGTTATTGCTATTGCATTCTTGACCCAAGTGAAGAGTTTTATGATATAAAAAAACATGGTAATGCAGTGTTGTCAATAATACGCATGTTTCTGCTCTTCATATTAAACTTGGAGTCCTCTGAGTCCTGAGTTTGAAGTTCTCAAAGCTTCACCTTGCTCTCTTCATTACAAATCTAACACAGTTTTACAGCATTGCTGTGAGTTAATCGGTGAATAGATATTTTATTGAGTGTTCAGTTAATGAAACTAGACTATGGATGTTAAGTATTAATAACTAAAAGAGAGGGTAGTGGTTTCCCAAAGAGTGAGTTCAGGCTCTGAATTTCCAGGCCCATAATAATAGGAAGTGTTTGGGTCTCGTTTTAGCCCTTTCATGCCTCCTGTGTGCCATTGGGAAAGTCCCTTCATCCCTTTGGACCACAGTCTTCCCAACTGGAAAAGAAAGAAGTGGAGAAGTTATTTTCTGCTTTGATCTCCATGGTTGACTGATAGTATGCTCCTGCAAGGGAAGTTTCTGGATCCTCTAAATCACATTGGATCCTCTTTTTAGGTTCCTGGGGACAGATTCCACTGTGTTATCGACCAGGCATAAGAGGGTTTCTTTAGATAAAATTCAAAGCCAACTAATAAGAAATCTCCGGGAAGAGTTATCAGAGATACTTATTTTGTCATTCTACTTAAACCCTTTTGGCTGTTTTTGTTTCCCAAAATGGAATATCTGGAAGCCGTACCCTATCAGGGATAATGAGCAAGGCGGAGAAAGCTCATGATGAATCTGACCCCACGTCTCTCTCCTCTTAATGTAGGGGCAAAAGGCAAGGCGATGTTAACTATCTCCCCTTTTACTGTCGTAAATTCACAGAACCAAAAAAAAAAAAAAAATGATGTTAAAATGATTCCGAATTTAATTTTTCCCTTAAGAAGTTGAAGCCAAAAACGTAGAACTAGAGCCACTAGGGAGAAAAGGAATTTCTAGACAATCATTTATTCTAGCTCTCGCCTCCTTCTAGTTTTCTCCACTTGTGCAAGTCTCTAGAAAAGCATCCAGGCCCCATATTGTGGACTCTGCTTGCTAAGCCATGAACTTCAGCTCACCCCCTGCTCACCGTGTCTCCGCTGCAGGCCTGCAATGAATTCACCACCCATGTGATGAACCTCCTTCGAGAGCAGAGCCGGACCAGACCCATCTCCCCGAAGGAGATCGAGCGGATGGTTAGCATCATCCACCGCAAGTTCAGCTCCATCCAGATGCAGCTCAAGCAGAGCACGTGCGAGGCCGTCATGATCCTGCGCTCGCGGTTTCTGGATGCGAGGTGAGTGAGGCTTGCCTGGGAAGGTTGTTGGGTCCTTTAGAGAAAAACGCTGATCCGGCAGGGTCGAAGTTCGTGGGCTGGCTCTCCCCAGAGTTTCAATTCTACTACCCTGAATGCTGCGCGCTGCGCTAGCTTTGAGCAAAGTTCTAAGGACCCAGAAACACAGGCTGAGAGGCAGGATGGCCCACTGGTTTCCATATAGTGCTGGAAAAACCCATTATTGCTACGGCTATTCCTCTGGGTGAGCAGCACAGGTGACAGCAGGAGACCAGGAATGTTTTTTGTTGTTGTTATCGTTATGCAGCACTGTTTCGTTGTCTTACGGGACCTATCAGAGCCATGTGCTTATTGTCATTTTACTAACACATCACAGTGACACTTCCTCCAAAGAGGGCTGGTTCTCACTTCTTGAAAGCCGGGATCTTTTCCGTACTGTACGGATAGAGATTGTACTCCATTGACTTCAATAATCAATTTTTAGATTACCGTGTATTATACTGTGGGCCTCTTAAGAAGCCCAAAGTTGAGCAACACATGTGTCCCTTAGCATAAGGAGTCAAGAAGGTGGCTTGATAGGGACCCGATTGATTGGTTTGATGTTTTCTGTCTGGCTTCAGTGGTGCTCATGACCTTACTTATGAATTCAAAATATTTATTTGACAAAACAAATGGGGCTAGAACGTCCTTTTAAAAAAGCATGAGGAATTGGGTGCCTGTGATCCCAGCACTCAGGGAGGCAGAGGCTGTCAGATCACTGTGAGTTTGAGTTCGAGGCCAGCTTGGTCTACAAAGTGAGTCCAGGAGAGCCAAGGCTACATAGAGAAACTCTGTCTCTAACAAACAAACAACAAAAAACAAAAATAAGCGTGAGAACTGGGAGCAAAATATACAAGAACCAGTTCTTAATTCTTCTACTCTGTAGACCAGTGGATTTCTGTGAACCCTTGGCTTCTCTTCTCCAGCCTCTGAGATAGTTAACAATCAGAGTTTCCCTTTGCTCTACAAGTAGATTTTGACAGTTGATCGACAAGCATGTCCCGTAGGATAGGTGTGCCTCGCAATCCACAGTTCATCTTGATTTGGTCATCTTTTGTGCCTGTTCAACTTCTGAAAATATCCCCAACATTAGGGCTTTAATCTTTCAATGTTAGTGTGTCATGGACACTGTTTCATGGTGTGTAGAGTTTTGTTCCTTTGGAATCAAACTGGAAGATTCACGGCTATTCCAGGGTTGCTTTCCTCTCTGGTATCATGCATTATTCAGCTTTCCTGTCTGCATTTTCTCTGTCTCTTCTTAGTGGTAGTCTTTTGTGGTTGGTGGACCTTATTTAAAGCTCCCCCGAATCTTTTCCCACCTCCCTTACTTCACTGTGTTTTTGGATTGCGTGAAATTCAAAATGAGAGTGTCAGCCAGCAAGATACATCTCTAGGCCACTGGAATCCCGTAATCGAGAGAAGTTAAAGGGGGTGGGGGTGGGGGGGGAACAATGCAGAAGAGATGGCTCAGCAATGAAGATTGCAAACAGTCTGAGCAGGAGACCCGAGTTCAGTTCCCAGTAAGAATATTCAGGGCAGCTTGCAACTGCCTGTAACTTGAGGTGCAGGGGAACCCAAGCTTTCCTCTGGCCTCATGCACACTATAGCCATATCCAAACACCCCCCAGAATACACATATAACCAAAAATAAAAATAAAGTCTTAAATAAAAGTAAGACTGGCTTCCCATCTGGGTGTAGGGATATAGGAGTTGGCAAAATGAAACCCTCCAGTAGGACCCTCTGTCCCTCTTGCCCAGTGGCCCGCTGCCAGCCTGGTTTCTTGAAGGCATCCATCCTGCACAGTCTGATCGACTGGTGGCCTCTGTCTCTGTCCTCCCTCTGTGCTGCAGCCGCCACCCTGCTGCCGGTGCTGCCTGCTGCGTCCCCATGGTAACTCCCTTAGTTAAAATGCTGGAGTTGCTATTTACACTGGCAGATCCTGGGTGGGGAGAGAGAAAGAAGGGGGGGGGGAGGAAGGGAACGTTGGGCCCAGGCTGCTGTGTTTGTTATTTTGTTGTTGTTGTTTTGGTTTAGTTTTTGTGGGGTTTTTTATATTTAATTTTTGTGGTTATAAGTTGTTGTTGTTCGGTCCATTGCTTTTTGTTTGTTTTTGTTTCACTATTTGTTTGGTTTTTTTTTTTTTTTTTTCTCAAGAAACTGGAGAAATCAGCAGAGCCAATGTCTTTATGGGTTTCTCTTTGCGTCAGTCCCACAGCACCCACTTGATGGTCAACCTCTAAAAAGACACCAGATTAGATGTGTCTGTTCACAGTTCTGTTCCTTCCTCTGGCTTCTGCCTGGACTGTTCCATTTGGAACTGTAGGGCAGCTGCTCTAAGACAGGGTCTCTTTACTGCTTGGCTAAGAAACCTTCCGATCAACATCCCAAACCCACGGAAGCAGCCAGCCTATTGCCACTGGTGGCCTCATTTCTTTGTAAGGTTTACTTGAGAGCCAGACTTCACCCCAAATGCCAGCCCAGGGTAAAAGCAGAGCCCAGCTCACAGGTGTCTGCTTGCCCAAACTTCTTGATTAGTGACCTCTCCTCCTTGGGGGAGAGAGCTAAGCCAACCCTAGTGGGAGAGATATTTGTCACTCACTGTGGATATTCACAACCCGTCCTGTACACCCCCTCTCCAGCCCCAGACCCTGCATCTGATGGGCAAGGTCTCATCAGAAAAGATTTCATGGAAGACAAATGAAATACAAAGAGGACTTGATTTAGTAATGGGATTAGTCTTTGTGATCTAATCGGTGTGCAGAAATGACTGTTACACTCCTTTGTGATAGGAATGCCTTGTATTAGCTTACAATTGCTGTGCAGCAGATTACCACAAACTTAGCAGCTTAAAACCATCGAGTTTATTACCTTGCAGTTTCTGTTGGCTGCAGTTTGGAACAGCTTGGCTGGGTCCTCAGCAAAAGCTTCAGCCAAGGTATCTACAGAGGCCGTGACTACACTTGAACATCAGGTGTAATAAACGTTCTTGCTCCCTGTGAGACTTAGGGAGCTTTGGTTTGTGAAGGGCGCACCTCTCTAGAAGCATTACGCAATCAGACTGCTTGCTTTCTTCCCTGTGGCCTACAAGACAAACTATTGCTTTAACCTAGTCACAAGGTGAGGCCCCATTGTGGTCACCATTCCAGTCACCTGAAAGAGAAACTATCATACATGCAGAGTCAGGTACCTAAGAATCCTGTTCACTGTATTCCTCAGCTGAGCTCTTGGCCCAGATATCCCCAGCTTGGGTGACTAAGAGCTTTTCTCTTTACCTTACATGGATGTAAGGATGCCGGGAACATTGAACTTAAAATTTCATTCATTCATTTGTCATCTCATACTGTCCATCTTGGTTAGTGCACTCAGCATTTCAGAGTGTGTTCTCCTAAAGAGAATAAGAAAGAGAAATTTTAAAGCATCTAGTGGTTTCAAAGCAAAAATTTAAAGGATTTTCCTGTAGTGCTTTGTCAGAGTTTGTAATAATAATACAGATGCTTAGAGATGTACTCCTGGACTGTGCCCTGAAGTTCCAAAGAACAGGACTAAAGCAAAGAAAAAGGCGGCAGTAAAGCTCAGGCAGACCGACCTAATAGGCAGAATTATGTATGCATCTAATTAGAATACTGGTATTGGCCAGGTGGTGTTTTAGCTCTTAGAATAGCAAATATAATATATTAATATGGCTGCTGCCTTCTCATAGCTCTTGATCTCATGGGCACACACGTACAGATAAGCAGAGAACTGCATGTTATACCCAAGAACGTCCCTAAAACCTCTGCCAAAAGGAAAATGACTCAGGAAACTGAAGACATCTTAAGAGCCACAAAGACCATCTTCATTTGACTTGAGCAGCATTACCTACCCATGTGCTTACTACGCATCAAGCTCAAGGTTTTAAATATGTGTTGCAGGCATGCATAAACTGTGACAAACGCTGCGGAAAGGAACTATACAGGGCTGTCTGAAGGGGTAGAGGAACCTGGGAGCCACCAGGGCCTTTGGTTAATGAGAACATATATGATGTCGCTGGACAAAATAGCCTGACAGTGTGTATAGAATTAAGGAAAATGAGGACCAAGGAGTAGTATGGACCCACTGAAAACCTTAGCTGCACCAGGGGAGGTCTTGTGTCCCTAATTTTAAGGAGTAGACCCCTCAGAGATATTTAGGGAAGAGTTCTGAGAAAGTATCACACAAGCTCTGTAATTCTGTTGGATTCACATCTGGCTGTAGTGAAAATTGACCCTGTGACCATGGACAAGTAGCTTATCCTCCCAAAGACTCGGTTTTTGTATCTATAAAATGGGATTTGATTCCTTATATGAGAACATGTAAGGTAATATGAAAAAGCAATCATAGTGTTCAACATATACTATGCGTTCTATTATCTCAGTGTAGTGCTCATAGCAATTTCCAAGCCAGTTATCATGTGTATTTTATTTAACACAGGTAAATATTATCATTAGCATATGAGTAGATATATCTTATAGAACTATATGTTTATATGTAATATAAATATTACCCATTTTACAGCTTAGTGGCGTGAGTAGAGAGCACATTGGCTTGGAAGGTTGCTATCGTAATTCTGTGAAAGATGTGCCAAACTAGAAGAGTCTGAAGTGAGCTACCGCTGACCTCCCTGTCCCTCAGACTAGGCCAACACGGCCAGACTGTCCACACCTTATAGAATATTCGCAGGAAATTGTTCTTGTTTGAAGATAAGCATGGCTATCTTGCAGAGTTGAAGCAAGCAGTGGGTTCCTGTGGTCAGGTCCTCCAGTGTTTTGTGCTATCCTAATCTGGGCTCTTTTCCATGATGGTTGCTGAAGCATGGCTTCTGGCAACATCAGTCTAAAGATGCATCAGTCTAGTTTATGGCCATTTGACTCTAAATTCAAATACAAAATTAGAATGCTAGTTTGTTTGTTTGTTTGTTTGTTTCCAATTAATTTGTTAGCTCCCCTAGCCACATATCAGCTGCTGGTAGCCTCAAGTCTCTATGGCTACTGTATTGGATAACACAAACCTAGAACCTTCCCTCATCACAAAAACACTGCCTGGCACCATTAGTCAGCAGGACTGTGATGTTCACTGGCTCATCTAAACCATTCAGAAATAGCAGTGACATCAGGAGTGGAACAAAGGGATGAATGTGAGAGATCAGCAGTCGGGACCTGCTGTGAGGCCATGGTCAGATGAGGATAAATATGCAGCAACAGGGAATCTGTGCTTCTCACCGTTCTTTTGGAAAAGGAAAGGAGGCGGAAAAAGGAAGAAGTCTGCTATGGGTCACATCCAGGCAGGGATCTGCCTTTAAAATGCGGTAATAGTCAATGAGCACCCACATTTTCTTACCTTAAAAGCCAGGATCCTGGTAGGGAGAACAAGCACAGCAATTAAAAATGCTCGCTGCTCTTCCATAGGATTGGGTCCCAGTACCACCTCTAGACTTAGAAATGTCTATAACCATCTGTAACAAGAGACTGACACCCTATTTTAACAGTGTTTATACATGGTACACAGACATCCAGACAAACTGCCTATACACCACACACACACACACACACACACACACACACACACACACGAGTTCATGA
>NW_026592079.1:0-15163 GCF_907164565.1 Psammomys obesus | reverse complement strand
ATAAGACATTAGGGGAGAATGCAGAATGTGGGTGGAGGAGAGGGGGGAATTGCTAATTAAGCTCTATTAAATATTAATTGAAATATAAATTCAAAACCTCACCAATTCATGACAGTTATACAATCTAATTAAGTGCTAGGGCCTGTTGCCCCACAGTGTCACTCTGTGGATTAGGGAATGCAGTGATTTTCTGCTCATAAGCACTGTGAAGACTTTATTAATCCAAGGTATTTGCCAATAAAGTAGATGGGGAAGTTGGCGATAATCAGGGTTTTATGGAACATTGAAGAGCTAGAGGGCCGGTGCTGATACAGTAGAGATTTGGTGAATGGCAATGGTCAGATGAGTTGATGTTTGCAATATTCTGGGGCAGGAGAGATGGGATCCTTTCCCACCATTCACATTTCTGTGGGTATTTTCTGCTAAGAGAAGATATGGGCCTCGAAAAAAAAAAAAAATGGCTCACTGGGATAAGGCTTTTTTTTTTTTTTTTTTTTTCTGTACAAAAATGAGGACCTAAGTTCAAATCCCTAGCCAAGATGGTTGTATGTGTGCAAGTGTAACCTCAGTGCTTTGGGGAGACAGAGAGCTGAGGTTTGCAGTCCACTTCCTGGCTCAGTGAGAGACCCTGTCCTGAGGGAATAAGACTGAGGGTGACCCTGTTCTCCTTTGGCCTGCCTACCGATGTACACATGGCTGCATAGGTGCACAGGCACGTGCCTGTCTCTCACTGTCTCTCTCTCTCTCTCTCTCTCTCTCTCTCTCTCTCTCTCTCACACACACACACACACACACACACACACACACGGAGGGCGGGAGGGAGGGAGGGAGAAAATGTGTATTAAATCCCCCCAAAGCAATTTCAATTTTATAAATTTCTCTTCAAGAGTAATTTTATGATTTATTCTTCAATTTTTTGGCCTGAAGTTTTCAAAGAAATCTTATTTGACGGTGTGTGGGGGGAGTGTTGCAAACATGGCCAAGTCTGTGTTTGGGACTATGTTGCTGACGCACGTGACGAAAGAACAGTACAGATGACCCTAACTCTTCAGGAAACTCAATCACCTGTGCCGGTTTCACTTCTGCTCTCAAAACATTCTTCTCAGAAAG
This sequence comes from Psammomys obesus, assembly GCF_907164565.1. NCBI lineage: Eukaryota > Metazoa > Chordata > Mammalia > Rodentia > Muridae > Psammomys > Psammomys obesus. The sequence goes on along the minus strand of NW_026592079.1, from coordinate 14,053 downwards.
TAAGATAAAAATGACACTCGGTGTATTATCTTCATTTAGTTAGTTTTTTTTTTTTTTTAATTTGCCTTGTAACTTATAAAAAGTGCAAAAGACGTGTCTGGGGTTTTCTTTTTCAATTCTGTGTATCTGTGTGCGTGTTCGTGCTTGTGTGTTTGATAGTGCATGCGTGTTTGTGTGCATGCACACTTTTGTCTGTGTGTGTGTGTGTGTGTGTGTGTGTGTGTATTTACAGGTGGGCCTGGGTGACACTGAGTATCGTTTTCTCTAACACTCTCCACCTTGTTTGATGGGGAAGAATTATTCACTAAGTCTGAAGTTCGCTGATCAACCGATCTGGCTGGCCAGTCTACATGGGTGACCTGCCTGTCTCCCTACTCCCCCTCTTTACCCTCACCTTCATTGCAAGGATCTATGGGCTCACACCGCCACATCATCAATCTGTATGTGTGTGCTGGGGAATCCAGGTTTGAGGTTTTGGTTTCAGATGGTTAACACTTCCACTGTAATGCTTCATAAAAATAGCTCCGCCTGGGTCTGCTTATGCTGTATGTTGTTGTGGTTGCTTTTAGAGGGGGTGTGTAGGTGAATGGCTGTTCTCCCCTTACAGACATTCTTTATACCCCATTTGTCATTGTTTTTAGAACATTATTTCCCAAGTTCAAGATGATATTTCAGTAAAAATGCATTTGCCTTCTTGGCATTCAGACAGAACCGTTCCTGAGTGGCCACAGCCCTTGCCTGGTTGGTGCCGACCTCTCTGAATATTGGAAATGATCATGGCCCCTTGTCCACAGACCCCAGTGGCTCTCCAGCTGTCCTTGAAGGGAGAAGGAAACGTGTAACAGAACTGTGTCACAGATCACTCTGTTCCTCCGTATGTTAGCAATTTTATTGTGGTCTCTTTTATTTCCTTTTCAATTTGAGCCTGGGCAGTTTCCTGAAGGAATGCGCATGAAGGCTCCCAGGGTCAGGAGCTGGCAGGAATGTACTGAGAGCAGTTTGCTCCCTCTCAGAAGGTGGCCCGGGCAGCCTGAAAGAGCCCAGGACAGGAGGGCTTTCCCACAAGCATTCTGGGGACCAAGTCACTGCTCTTTGTTTTGTTTGGTGTGCAAATGGAAAAAGCAAGTCCTTTGGTCACTGGGTGGCCAGGCCTCTGGGCACACTGACCTCTGCCAGAGGAGACTGAGCAAGGGTTGGGGGTGGGGGACACTGGTGTCTGTATCTGTCAAGTCCTGCTGCCCATATGCCCATATACCCACTGGCCAGCGGACAGTGGAACATGGGTCTAGCTCTAGCAAGCAGGCAGAGAAGGCACCTTTCAAGAATTTGGCAATGCCCCACCCCTTCACTTTGGAGTGTTTCTTTCCTTACAGCCAGTGCTGGATCTTGGATCTGTGCTGCTGACGTTTTAGAACATGAGAAAGAGCCGCGGCAGGAGCCAAGTATCTGCCAGACTGTGTCGGGAGAGCCTTTATCATTTCTGTCAGATACATCACAACTCGCTTGTCTTACCATACATCTTCCTAAATGTGACAGAATATTCAGCTGTTATTAATTGAATACTCTCTAATTTAACTGCTTAGCGGGAGAAAGAGTGACTGGTTTGTTTCAACACGTAAAACTGGCATCAACCTGGGTGTGGGTTTCAGTAGAGTTGCATTGCAGGGCCTGGAGGAGTTATTGTCTATTCCTGTGGCATAGCTACTCACTTTTTGCAAGAGTGGCTAAAATTCAGTTTATTGTTCTAAAATGAATAGAGGACACTGTGGGAGGGAGACTGCGGGGGTGGGGGAAAAGGAGAGATTATAAATGAATACATGAGCTTATGGGCTATTATTGTTATTATTATTTCAGTATGTGTAGCTCATATGTCACAACCTCTGAAGTATCTCAACTCACCTGGATGGTGACACCAGGTGAGGCACCCCGCTCCCTATCTCAGTTTAAATTTTAAAAGGCAGCACTTGAATATTCTGCCTTTGCCCTTCTAACCCATAAAATACGTAGATCCTTACTTTGCATCACTGCCCAATAGGGAATGTGATGGTAAAATGTCAGAGCCATCTTTATGAGGCTAAGAATTTTAGAGATTAGAATTTAAGAGACCAAGGTTGGATTTGGGGACACAGGACATAGCTTGCCTCTCTCAGGACCTTTGGTGAAAAATTGAAAAGCTCACTCACTGTCCTTTACAACTACCCTAAGAAACCTAACTAACCATTTCTAGTCATCCCGTGTAGGGGCACTCCAGTGTGTGTGAACCAGAGATCCTATTGAACTTGGGTGAATTTAAGCAGTACATTTACGGATACACAGTTCTGTTTCTTTAGACATAAAAGGTGCTCTCAGCTTCAAAACTCATTAACATTTATTTTTCTCTACGAAATGAGTTCAAAGGGCTTGGGTATAGCACAGTAAATGAAACAAAACAAAGGGCAGTGTCCCTAACTCTGCCACAGAGGTCGCAGGGCTTCAGCACTTTGCAGAGATGGATGAGAGCTCCAAGGCTGAGGACAGGAAAGAGCATACCTATAGTCCTTTCAATCGCCCATCATGGGACTATTAGCTTGAGCGTTCTGGAAAATATTATTACCCCCAGGGCGCCATGTAACTCCCTGGCTCCTGACAAGCTGCCAACATGGCTTTCTCTGGGCTGCAAAGTTGGAGCTCCTCTGGCAGGCTGCCAGGGTTTTAAGAAGGCTCTGGGGGCCCAAGGTAACCTCCTGGTGCCAGTCAACATTCATTGAAAAACCCAATTCAGAGGGGAAAAAAGTCTCCCTCGCTTCCTCCACTGCACAGAGCTAGCTGGCATCCAAGGAGCGTGTATGCTGGCACACTGCCCCTGGTTTTAGGGGCTGGCTTTTGCTGCGGATGGCATGGAGAAGGGGATTATTTGCACTGTGGCTTTTGATGTAAGCCATCATTGTCGTATTGTATAAATAGCACTGCACAGGGATGGCCGAGCACAAAGCTTGGTCTGCCATCACTCCTCACATTGTCCTGTGGACCCCAAGTCTGTCCTACAAAAGCCCTTTCTAGATTTTCACCCCCCTTATAGTCTTATGGAAAATAGTGGCCTCAGAGAGAAACTTATTTTTTTTTCCGTTGAGAAAAAGATTATTTTAATTTAAGCAAAACATGTTAAAAATTGTAAGTTTTCTTTTTCCTGAGAGATAATTTACCCATTTGTGTCTGGAGATGCTGTGCACATATGCTCACAATCAGACTTGCAGATTCTCTTCCTCTGCTCCGATTTTCAAAGATGTGCTAGGCTACACGATCTCAAGGTGCCCACCCCAACATCACCTGCAGGGTCCTGGGTAGTGGCAGTGGTGCATAGCACCATCCTTATAATTCAGGATAGAAGTTTGTATGGTGGGAAAACCATAACTGAAGGTTTGACTCATAGGAAAACTGACTGGAGGATTCCAGGTGTGTTTCTTGGCTTATTAAATTCAGAGCTTAAGGAAAAATGGAGGAAGGAAATGTGCGTAGCTTAAGTTCTGGTTTCTGTGTACAAAGATACATACGTGTTTTCGTTTAGGCTTTTGACATGCAAACATAAAAAAAGAAACATGGAGACTGGGATTGAGGGAGCTCCTAAATACAGTCAACGGCATCATAAAAATCACATCCAAATGTCATGATTTAAATACTCGGTAAAGAAAGCCTAGGTGAGAATTAAGATTTTTGAATCTTATGTGCAGCAACTTACTGAAGAGTTCAGCTGTTTCAGCTCTGTTACACGGTGGGGTTTGTTGGAAGTGTGGAGGATGTAGAGGGGAGTTACCTACCAGTCAAGGCAGTGACTCTTTCTAGGATCCTTTCTCACATCAGGGATGGAGGAGAGTTCAATGCAAAAACAGTAGATGCCAGTCCACCCCGCCCTCCCCCCCAAACTCAGATTTTTATAGGGGAATATATATAAAATGTGCTGGTTCAGTAACACAGAACATGATAAAGGGTAGTGATATTTTTGATGGAATGACCGTGACTTTGAAAGGTCAAGTTCAAAGGGGATAGATAAGAAAAGCCAGGAGATACTGTAACTTTTATACAACTCATAGGACAGGAAGAACCCGAAGTAAAAAGGCTTTTCTAAGGTAATGTTTGATCCCAACATTGAAGTTTTAACTTATTCACTGAAGATTTGTATTTTCAACTACTGACCGAAATTTGACCAAATAAGAAATAGTAAAGGGTTGATGAAAAGAATATAAATAGTTGTGTTTGAACTTTGAAACTATTCAGGGGTTGAAGGACTTGAACACTGTTATCTTATCCGCCCTTTTAATCATATAAATTATATTGCCATTTAACATGTTTGGCCAATGAAGTCAGCGTGTAGCACCTGTTGTCAATTGAGTATTGACAAGGAGTGAAAGGTTTCTAAGAGGCGTTTGCCAAGCTCGTTTAAGCCTGTTTTTTTAACCTCTAAATCATGCTGTTACTATTTTGTAGCCCAGCGTGTTTCCATTAAGGCGACCACACTAGGTTGCGTTGACTTGCTGGGGTTTGTGGAGCACCGGGCTGCAGCCCAGCGCCACGCCTAGCTTCTTTGGTGGGCTGCTCACGGCAAACCTTTGCATCTGATGCGACCCAGTAAATATTCCAGGGCTTTTTTTTAAAACTGTTTTACACTAAAACATTTTTTTACTGTTATAATTTAAAGCTGTAAGCCAGGGCTTTGGAGATAATTAGCCTTTCTGGGAGGCTGAGCAGTGGGATGGGTCTGAATTTTCGCTTAGAGACAAGTGTTCTCAGAACTGTCTCGTGGTCGGTGAGCATCCTTGACCACCTCCAGCTCGTGCTCACGCAGCGCTGTACATCTTGCAGCAGTTTTTCTTTGATCCCCTGGCTTAACCCTTCCAAACCTTCTTCTTTACAGAGCCTCTGATCCCTGAGTGGATCTCTGTGCTCACAAACCACTGTTGGTTCTTTTTAACCACTTCAGTGTCTGCTTCAGACATCTGCCGTTTTCTTATTCATTATTGCTTAAATATATCAATGCATGGTGTCACGGATTATGGGTAATAAAACTCCTACTCTGAGTGACTGCGGTGTGGCTTAGTGGGAAGCAACATGACATCCTGAGCTGCAGGCGGACTCTGAAGAGGCAGACTTCACATGTGACCTGATGCCAGAGATTGAGCCTGGCTCCGCAGAGAGGAGGATGTGAGGGAGATGACACGAGGGTCCCTGCCTAATGGTCTCTGGCCACAGGCTGGGAGGAAGGTGACTTCTGGTGCTTGTGGTCATGTGGAAGCCTGCCTGCTCACACTGCCAGGCTTTTTTTCCTCCATCAATACCACTGCCTTGCTTGGACCCCTGTACACAAGGCTAGATGCATGACAGTGGAGGAAATTCTCATACGACATTACCTTCTAAAGTATGATAGTCGATTATGGTGCCACCGCTAAGTGCCAGTAACCAAGAGGCTCAGAACTAAAACCCTTTTCAGGCAGTCAATACTATAGGAATATCTTGAAAACCTACTGTGTTCACCAGGTACTGTACCTAGCATACAGTAGGCTCTGTCTGGGCCAGGCCTAATGCAAGTGGAGAGAAAATAAAAGTTCCAAGGCTAGACAGTGAAAGCCTCCATTCAGGAGCAGCCAGGATAATGGACACTTGCTGAGAACAGGATGGTAGAGCCCCAGTCTCTCCCAATTCTGGGTAATAGATTACGTGCATTTTTTTTTAAATATGCTTAAGGACTTTTCTTTAATGTTTTTCACAACACAATAAATTAATTTTCATAGATAGCATCTGTTCTCAAGTACCTTACAGTGAAGCCTCACAGGGGAGTGAATGATGGCAATGGAAACCGTTATATAGGCCACAGTTTATACCTGCTTTGCTATGTGGCATTGTGATAGAATTTGTTTGTTTGTTTGTTTGTTTGTTTGTTTTGTTTTTAAGGTGGAGGGAAAGGAACAACTTTCTCAAATGATGTCCCCAAGTCTCATGTATGGGGAGGTCAACTCCAGGTGCCTTGCTGGCTTGCAGGAGGTTCCTCTGCTGGCTCCCATTTAGGATTTCCCTCCCTCCCTTTTAAAGAAAGAAACATAAGGAAAACATTTGCTTTGACATTGAATCCACCCCCACAAGTAACGGTAATTGCAGGGGCCCAGGGGAGGGAAGAATGTATCATTCCTGCATGGGGCCAAGCAGCCTTGACAACATTGGAAGGGGTGAAGCCAGGCTGCAGCCGGGCAGCCATGGCATAGGTGGACACAGAGAGAGCACAGAACATGCAGACATGAGGGACTTCTATAGTCTGGAGACAGGAGAGAGAGACAAACTGCCTTTGCTGGCGCTCTCTGGCAGATGGCACCCAGGTTTGACCTTTCACGTAACCCCTGTGGCCTTAGGGCACTTTGGCCACGAGCTTATCCAATGCCCAGTTTATACAACAGAGAGACCCTCTTTAGCTCCACTAAGACTTGACCAGATCCCCCTTCTAAGCAAGGACCTGACAGTCATTGCCAGACGCAGAGCTCCTGGAAAGTCCCGTCAGATATGCTCCCAGGCTCCGTGTGTCTATGAAAGTTCAAATACTGAGTCAGGTTTATTGTTTCTATCTCGTTTATTTTAAGTATAGTTTTACACTTTATTATGTGCGGTGACATCTTAAATGGAGCCTGTCACTCCATCTTGACTGCTGCTAGGGGCTAGAGCCACTTTACCATGTCACCATTTCAGCAGCCCTGATTAACAGTATCAGAGCGAGCAGCTCCAACTTCACCCTCCCCCCCAAAAAAAATAGTACCCCTTATTTACATGAAGCAAAACAGCAGCATCCCAGATCTGCAGTTGGAGGGCTTCCAAATTAGGGAAGTTTGGGATGACATCATCTTTTCTTTTTCTTTCCTCTCTTCCCTTCCCTCCTCTTTTCCTCGCCCCCTTTCCCTCCCTTCTCCTCTCTTCGTTCTTGTCTCCTTTTTTTCTTTTCCTTTCATCCACCCTTCTTCGCTCCCTCTGCTTCTTTGTGCTTTCGGATGTTAAATATGTTACATGATCTTTTTTTTTTTCCTCTAATGCACTTTGATGCATTTTTTTTTGTGACCCAGACCACGCCAATTTGTTCATATTTTGCTTGTATTTTCCCCTTACAACAACAACGGAAACGAAGCAAGCCAAACTCAGAGAACTTTCTTTTCTTGCTCTCTCCTTCCTGATCGCAAGTCAGTGTTTGAGCCCTGTCACCATGTGAGGTAGCCTAGAGTAATTTGAATATTTCATTCTCCAGGCTGCTAATGCGGCCTGTGGTGCAGATGGCACGGGCCTCATCCTTCTGGACTTGGTTCAATTATAAATGAAAGTAGGGAGCTGAGATCTGTGTTTTTGTCTCTGCGTAGTTGGAATAATAGAATCATGCTTGGTGGGTAGGAATCCCTCAAACTGCTATGGATGCTTCTCAGTTCTATCTCTTCTCAGTTCATGGGGGCTGCGTAGGGGGTGAGCACCAACACGGAGCCCCCTCACTTGAGCTGAGGCAATATTCCTAAAGTATGAGCAAAGCTTCCCATCCTAGCCATCCGCCTTTTTCTTCCACTAGTCTCTTTCTTTTTAGGCTGTTTCTTTCTCAGAGCTAGTGGGGATAGCTACAGGATGTATTCAGGAACCTGGAGTAAAAACCCTCAAGAGTCCTGAGCGCCTCACTTAGGGACATACTGGTAGCCAGAGGAAGTATCTCTCCTCCTCAGTGTGGCATAAAAATAGAACACTCGGATATGGCAAATTATGCAAACTTGTGATTTTAATCTTGTATGCACATACTCATTAGAAAGTCGTGTGTGTGTGTGTGTGTGTGTGTGTGTGTGTCTTGGAGGTTTGATTTGTTTGAGGGATATTCTAGAAAACACACCCAAAGTGTATTCTTATATTGGGACATTATTTTATGAGCGTTTTGGTGAACAGTAAGTCGTGATGCTTATATCAGGTTTTATTTTGGGGAATTCAAGATGAGAGTATTTTTCTCTTTAAAACCCTAAAGCCATAACCATGGGGCGTTACAGATGTTCTCATATCTGCCAGTAACTTCCAATAATTGAGACAATCCTGGCCATACTTCCCTTAGATTAACAACTGGACTAGGTTGTATATACATAACCTGTGACAAGTACTAAATTTACTTTGCTTTTCCTCTAAACTGATTTGCAACATCCAACTTTTGGGTTTTGGTTTGTTTTTGTGTTTGTTAAAAATCTTCATAAAGTTAAAGAGGGCTATAGGTTTTTAACGTCTCTTAGCCACCCATATTTTTCTGACTAAGGCGGAGAGTCGAGGAACCTATAGAGCAATGGCCAATGTAAAAGAGAAGGTAGAGGGCTGGGGAATATGACACAGGTCTAGGACACCTGACTAGTATTTATGAGACCCCGACTTCAACTGCAGAACCAACTAAACAAGATTGTTTTGGGATAGGGAGGTCACTCAGTGGGTAGAGTTATTATTTATAACACACATAAAAGCTTCATGCAGCAGCTTACATCTGTAACCTCAGCCCTGGAGATGGGTGTGCAGAGGGAGAGGAATCCTTGGGGCTTAATGGCCAGTAAGTCTATAGGGTATAAGTAAATTTCAGGCTCAGTGAGTGGCACTGTCTCAAAAAAAATAAGGTGGAGATGATGGGGGAAGACAACCAGGGTCAACCTATGTCACACACACACACACACACACACACACACAGAGTGGTTTGTGATGACCTACCTTTTCAAGGTACTCCGGTTTTCTGGAGATTTGATTCTGCAGTGTGGTATATAGATAGAGCAGTCCACACAGATACCCGGCTCGTCTTCCCTCATTCAAGATATTACCCGACCGACAGGTCAAAATTTTAAACCTGGAGAGAATTGAAAGTGTTGCCACACGAACCTCTCAGATAGCTAAGATAACATCTCTATAGCAATTTTTCTTAGAACACAACAATTAGAAATGTGTAATAACCCCCTGGTCACTTTCTCACAACTAATTACCTTAGACTCATTTTCTGCTGATATAAAATCTTGCCAGAGTAATGAAACTGGAGTTCCTAGTCTCAGCTAGTTTCAATTTGTCAATCACTGACCTACTTTTCTCTGGAAATTGGGAATACAATGAAAAATAATAGCAACCGTACTAATATCGGGGAAAATAATTTTCAGCGTGTAAAGTGCTTTTGACATATTTTGTCTCAGTTTGGACTTTCACAATAATTTTGAAGGAATAAAGGGTTTTATTTTTCTTAGGATCCACATCAGAAAACAAGCCTGAGGAAGTGAAACAACTGAAAAATCACTCAAATCCAGCATAAATATATTAGGACTGGATTCAATGGGAAGTAAGAGGCTCTACATCCAGAGCCTTTCAATGAATATAAAGCTAGAGACAGGTATTTCCAAGTGAGTTATCGATGGCAAAAGCAGACACTTCCTTCCTCTCTTTATTCCATCATCTAAGAAGTGTGGTCCCTCGTTGTCCTCATGATGTAAGGTGGCTACTAGAGTTCCAGATGTCCCCTGTGCTCCTGAGGCGTCAGAATAGAGAATAGGTTGGCATAGCCCTTTGGAAGAAGGCTTCCATGTATGCTGCTCATATGTCTGCTTGTACCACGCTGGCCATATGTACATGGCCTCACTTGGTTCTGAGGGAGCCTGAGACAGTGCAGAACTGTCGTTTAGAAACAAAGCAAGTTCCTAATATCCCTAAGTTTCCCCAAGCAGATTAGCCAGACTACGTAGTTAGTTCCTTTTGTTGTTGAGACTGGATGTGAAACATAGCAAGCTGTGATGTCATGTTCTTGGAGCTGCCAGCGTCAAGCACAGAGCTTGTCGCAGTAAATGTGGGTGAAGAGGCTGCAAGGAGACAGCCATGTGGCAGGTTACACCAGCACAGAGACGGCAGGGGAGCTTCCCACAGCACAACAGTGCTGGCGGGGTCCCACGTGGTGGCCAGTCCTGGAGACAAAGGATGACCTTTAGGCCCTGTTATAATCCTTAGATTGCCTGCCCCCACCATAGCTTGTAACTCGGTGGCTTTGTAAATCTGCATTCCTCCTTCACGTCCTTTCCCGCCTAAGTCAGAAGAGTGTGCACAATTTTAAACTCTTGGGATCAACTTCTTAGTTATTCTATAGCTAGAGGTCAGGGGACCCCGATGGCCCCTATGATCTCAGCAGAGAGGTTGTCTTATTATTCATTCCACTTATGGAGGAGGAAAACTCAAACTGCTAAGTACTTAGGAATGCATTTATGCACTGTGGCCCCGAGATGCCATAAGTCTTTGTCAGTGAACCCCCGGCAGAACGGTGTTCTGCATCGTCTGCCAGGCTCCACACTCATGTCACCTCCCAGGGGTCTTTAATTGTGTGCAAATGTATGTGTGGTTGTGTGTGTTATTAAATGAAGTGAAAAAAGCATGCCTATCTGTTCATGACAGGAAGCATTTGTGTGTGTCTGTGTAGAGTGCTTCACATTATATATGAGCTTAGCCTCATGATGTGAGTTTCCTGGGTCACAAATCCATACCGGATGTCAGACAGCACAGTGTGGCCTGGTACTTGTGTTGCAGGATTGTGGGGACGACCACATTACTCATCGGTGTGCCCAGGTAGTGTCTCCAGAACGGCAGGAGCAGCTTTATGGCGCTGCCTGCGTCGCCACATAGTTTATTTAGACCACAGGTGTTTTGTCCTTATAATTTAGTTGTCTTTGTTATGATATGACTCTTTCTTCCTCCGCTTTCCTGGCCTTTATAGTCTGATTGGAACATGTCTAAAAAGCTATAGTCCTTCTCCACAAAAGAGACGATGAGTGGGGCTAACTTTAGTAGCCGCCATTTGTATTTGTATGGGATTCAAATACATAGTGAAAAGTTGCCAGCTAGGAAACCTTTTCCATATTTACATGAAATATTTAGGTGAGTGGATTTCTCTATGATTTCGGAAACTTCTGTCCATGTTTATTATAGCAACACGTGCGATGAGTCCCAAAGTCGTCATTGTTCTCATTCAAGAACAATCTCGTAAATTGTCGGCACTGTAACTCTCTCCTGAGTTAGTCTTCCTTTGGGAACGAATTTCCCAGTACTGGAGGGCTGTTTCCAGTACAGTTCCAGATTAAAATCCTCTTTCAGCCCCGAAGCCTTCCCAGCCCGGTGACTTCAGCTAGCGCTGCCTATGTGGCCATCAGCCATACAGGAATACTAACTTCCCTCTCACTGTCAGCAGGATGTCATGGTGGGTGACTTCTTCACACGTGATGGAAACACAGTAAAAGGTGTCCCTGTAGTCCCCCCGTTAATTGTAGCCTGGCAACATTAAGAGCTGCTATTATTTTTCAGATCTGCTTTTGGTAGGTTTGGTATTGTATAGAGGTGTATGAATGGAGCACTTAGGCTTTAGAGTGACTATCACTTGTCTTCTCTTAAGGACAATGAGTATACATTCCTCCAGTTTGTTTTGAAAGCTTGGACCCAGAAGCAAGGCCTCTGCGTCATCCATGATGCTGATTGGCCGAGATAGGAGGAAATGGCAAGTGGATGCTCAGCATGAGCCACCAGGCAGAGGAGAGGGAGGCAATGGGCACTTGGGATGCCCTGTGTGTCCAGCTCTCTTCTCATGACTTGGCACTTGTCAGCTCAAGATGGCAATCCTGAAAGACGGATGAGGTGTACCCATGTTTGTAGTCAGGGAAACAGAATGGTCTCTGAGGGGTGAACTGATTCACCTACAGTCAGGTGGCTGACAGGGCAGAGGCGTCAGGATGTAACTCAGGTCTGTCTAATGATAAAACCATCAAGTGTCTCCAGGGTATCATGGGAACTCTCTCACTCTGTCAAGCTGGGAAATGCTTCTGGAAACGTCACCATGTGCTAACAGAGCTGATGGCTGCCTTCTGTCCTCATGGATGCTTCTCCCTTGTTTGAATAAATCAAAAGGCATTTCTAGGTGTAGCCCGTGCCTCTAGCAAAGTTCTGAATGCTTTGGGAGGGACAAAAGACAGTCGAATAACTACAGTTCTGGCCTTTGGATGAGTGACTTTCCATGAGCAGGTAGAAAACAATATATGAAAGAGCTGCTGGCCAGGGCAGTTTCAAATTGTCATTAGTAGGTGTCAGTAAAAAGCAGGGACCAATGTTATGCCATTCAAACAAGCTCTCTAGAAAGAGAACGGGTTGATGAGTATGTGCGTGGCTGAGGAGAGCCTCCAGGACAGTTCTGGTGTGGCTAAGTGGAGGGTTGGAGGCAGGAGCCCCGAGGGACAGCTGGACTGAGAGCTGTGCAGAACTTGATGTGCCCACCACATTCCCTGACCTTCTCTCTTATCCAACAACAGCCGTTATCATTGTCTACCCCCGTTTGCAGATAAGGAAGACTGCAGAGTGGCACCATATCCTGTGGCCCCTTAGGAGCTCCTGAGAAAATGAAACACCAGGGACAAATGCAAAGGAGTAGAACAAAACTCAAGAATTCAAATTTCAGGCTAGCGAGAAAACCCACACCTTCCAAGTCCCAAGTTCAGACGACAATAACTTAAGAGTTTCCAGAATTCAGTCTTTCTCTCCAACTTGTTCCAATTTATAAATAGGTTGAGTTCCAGAAAATGTCTTTCTTTTTTTTTTTTTTCTTACCCACTCCACTCCTCTCAAACTGTAAGCAGTTTTTTGTAAAGCTGGATTCTTGGTCTCAAACATAGATAGACGCCTGTTATAAAATAGAAATTAGTTTCATTGTGGCGGGCTTATTCTATTTAAATTATGCTAAACCACTAGTCACAAAATAGTTCTTAATAGCTGTAATATATCCCAAAGCAGGGATCTCCTAAGAAGTTATAGATCTTAGGGGAAAAAAAGAAAAAAGAAAATGTGGCTACCTTTGCACACTGGGCCAGTGAGATGGCTCAGAAAATAAGACTTGCTGCCAAGTCTGACCAGGGTTTGATCCCCAGAACACATGATGGAAGAAACAGATCGACAACAAGTTGTTCCCCGACTTTCACACAAGGGCTGTGTTTGTACACGTGCGCACACACACACACACACACGCACACACACACACACACACACACAAATACGTGCGTATATGCATTCATTTTTAAACATCAAGTACTTCAACGTGGTAATGTTAGAGATTTAATACCAGGTGCTCAGTATGGTTGTGAGTGTGCTTTGAGACTCTGCCCGGGTCTCACACACACAAAGCCAGCCCTGGCTAGAGGTTTGGGTCTGGAATACAGGGAATAGCTTTTGCAAGTCACATGCTCCTCCTCGAATGGGGAATTGGGAGAAGAAATAGGCACAAAGCAGGATGTGTCTGGAAAGACACCGCATGCCAGCTTGGGTGAGGTTCTTGGCATGTGGCCATCTGTGTTGGATGCTCCCAAGTGCTAAGAACATGGCCAATCTCTGTTGCTTACGGAAAGCTATCTCTTTCTTAGTCATGCCCAAAGAATTCTGATGTGGAGCAAAGGGGAGCCTGGAGGAGTGGGAGGTGGTGCAGCAAGCCAGACACGGGCCTTTGGAGCTCACTGTGAACCCAGCGCGCCTCCTCTTGTAGCGTGTGGTGTGTGTGTTTCTGACAGTAAGTATAGATAAGGCCATCTTTTGGAGAAGCCCCAGCACCTTCTGCGTCTCTTTCTGGTACAGAAAAACAGATGGGTAGAAACTTACATGAAAATCACATCTGCCACTCTGGACTATTAAGCAAAACATGAAATTGCAACAAAAGAAAAAAGAAACCCGCGGGGTACTGAAATAGAACAAGATTTCCTATGAAGGAATTGTGCTGTTGAACCACAATGAAGTCAACTCCCCCACCCCCACCTTCTGAAGGGGAGTGCTCGTCCACTGTACTGTGTCTCCCACTGGTATACCTCAGTAAAGATGCTTTCCAATCAAAGCCGACTTTCATTAAAGAAGGGGCAGTTACGCTACACCGTGATATGTTTGAGTCATACTTTCGAGACTGATTTTGGTCATTTTTATATTTACTCCATTTTCCTTATTTATTATTATTTTTTAAGGTGTGTGTGTGTGTGTGTGTGTGTGTGTGTGTGTGTGTGTGTGTGTG
>NW_026592078.1:0-23691 GCF_907164565.1 Psammomys obesus | reverse complement strand
TGTGTGTGTGTGTGTGTGTGTGTGTGTGTGTGTGTGTGTGTGTGTGTTTGAGAATATGTGTGCAGCTGTCCTTGGACGGCAGGAGGAGATATCAGACATCCTACCTGACGTTCCAGGCAGTTGTGAGCTGCCTGACATGGATGTTGGGAACAAACTCTGCCCTCTCCTAGCACAGCAAGTGTATTTAACACTGAGCCATCCACCTCTAAGCCCGCAAGTTATCCTTTCAAAGGGGACCTGAAAAAGGGGCCAAGCAAAGCTCTAGTTAATGCCAGCTCGGTGTACAGCGAAGGGCACAAGCTTTTGTAGTGTTGTCCGGAGGGAGCTTCCTGGTCCAGGAGTGCTGGAGAAGAGACTTGAAACCTGAGTTCAAAGCCCCCTCCGGCCCCCCATACACCACACACACACACAGTCACAGAACAGAGACCATTCACTGTGTCTCATTTCCAGCACCAGGAACCAAGGGCATTGCTTGCCACACTGCTTACGAAGTCACTGAGCCCCTCAACCTTGGAAGGGCTCTTGGAGGCCCGGCTAAGAACTTCGTCTGAAAGGAAGAGAGTTACTGCTTTCTGAGTTTGCGTTTTCTCTCTTTCATTTTCTGTTGTGTGAAATCCAACAATCACCTCGTAGATGGCCCCAGCCAGCAAGAACTGGTACCTGGGCCCAGAGGAGCGAGAGAGTAAATAGAAAAGCGGTCCCCACCTTCACAGAAGAAACAGCTCTCTTGCCATTTTCTGCCTCGCCTCCCCACTGAGGGCAAAAAATGCTTTCACTAACAGATCTACTCATATCCCTGAGGACGGGGACTGGTTGGCTTAGACTTATACATGTTTGACTTGCTTATTCATTGGATGCTTTCTTTGCCTGAAGGATTTTAAGGGGCTCCCAAAGAACCTCATGGATGACATATAGACCCCCAAACTATAGACCTGTTCTCTGTTTTTATGCAGCTGAGCAGACCTGTCCAGTTTGATGTCAGAGCTGACCTTAGTTTGACTGTGACCCTGCAAAATAACCTGTGAGTTGGGGAAGAATTAAGATCCAGAGATGCCACATAGAAAAAGCGAGGAAGAGGTCTTCCACCTGTTTCAGGAACCTGGTGGTCCTCCCTTTCCTGTTTCGTCTGTGTTATTTATTTAATAAGCAGACCCAGAAGAATGAGGGTTTTTTTTTTTTTTTTAAGATTGATTTATTTATTATATATACAGTGTTCTGCCTGCACGCCAGAAGAGGGCACCAGATCTTGTTGTAGATGGTTGTGAGCCACCATGTGGCTGCTGGGAACTGAACGCAGGACCTCTGGGAAGAGCAGCCAGTGCATTTAACCTCTCCAGCCCCAAGAATGAGTTCTTTTGTAGCAAGCAGCTATAAAATAGGGTTAGCTTAGGTTACAACAAAAGTAACCTCATAAAGCAAGAAGCTTGATTGTGAGAGCTTAAGGCTTGCGTACTGAAAGCGAACCTTGGATCAGTGACTGGAAGCAAAGTGGCTAGGAATGACTGTGAGTAATGGAAAAGGTCTTATTATCTTACTACAGGGGACTGGAGACCAGTTCTTGCTTTCCCGCCTCTTTCTCTCGGTATGCCTGCACTTACCTGCTTCCCTGCCATTTGACTGTCCCTTCTCAGCTCACAAAATGGTTGCTAGCCGACTCAAGAGCAGTGCCTGCCTACATGGGCCAGACTGCGCACACAGCTTTGAAGTGAGCAGCTAAGCCAAGGGCAATGTTGAACGTACGGATCGTGAAGAATTCCACTTTGCGTATTCTATTGTTTGGGGCTGGTTTCAACTTTTCTAAGCCACTTAAAAAAAAAAAAAAAAAAAAAAAAGGAGAGAGAATTGAAAATCTATTTCTGAGACTTGACATGGGTGTGGGTCAGGTTGCACAATGTGGATGAGATCATGTGAGGTCTCTCGGTACTGGGTTAACCACTATGGAAGGAACAAAGGAAAGAGCCAGAATCGCTTTTAAAAGGCTGGCCGGCTCCTGCTGCCCTTTCGGAGCATGCTGGCTCTCCAGGTAGATGCTTTAATAACCATACTGCAGTTTACCCACGGGACCCAATGAGTCGCACCTTTGCTTTTTAGTAAGTTACTTTTCAGTGACTTGCCCAGGGCCAGAGAGGTCAAGAATAGAGGTCAAGGGCTTGAACTCCTATCAGAACCATTGTAATTTGCACATGACCAGGGCCCGTGTGGAGTTCCAGGACAAGTGGCCCCCTCCTGTTTTCCATCTGCCTTGGCCTCCTTGGTCCTTTTGGCGACCCACCAGGACAGAGTCATTTTCCCTGCCATGTTTTCTTGTTGGGATGTTCTCTGGGGTGTTGAGCTGCACCTGTCTGGGCCACCCAGCTCTCCTCATGGATCTTCTCCCACAGAGTGTGATTATGCCATTGTCCTGCCTCCACACCACACCACCCCGTTCTGCTATGACTCCCATCCTAACTGGCAGACAGGATTGTATGTATCCGGTGTATGTCACAGAATGTTCTGATGTAGATGCATTGACTACTGTCACAGTGGAAACTCGTCACCCTCTCTGCGCTGGTGATTTTCTTGAACAAAGCCAAGGCCCGGCATCTCTGTTCCTTTCCATCCCTTGGTCTCTTCTGGTAGATACACAATGAATGTTTTGCTGTTTGTGCTGTGAGCTTGAGAGATGGCAAAGAAAAGGGCCGCCAGCCCTGAAGGAGAGCCATAGGCTGGCATAGACAGCATCTGCCCCTTCATTTGTTCTGAGTGCTGCTGCTTGGGCTCTTAGGCCAATCCTTTCGAGCAAAGTGGTTGAGAAAATTGCTACCTCCCAGTTTTGTCACGCTAAGACTCCCACCCACCTTTCACAGGATGGCCACACTTCATTCCCAAGCCTCCTGGGAGACCTCTTCCTTCCTCCCTCTGTCATTTTCCTCCTTCTCCCTGCACACTTTAAGGATTTGAAATACTTCCTGCCCACATCTTCAACCAAGAGACTGCCAAGGGATTTCAGTGTTTATTGCTTTCTTCTCTGGGAATGGAGCAGCCCCAACCAGCTACTATTTGAGAAACACAACAGTATCTTTTCTTGCTTATTATCAAACTGAGAACAGAGTCTGCTCGCAATAAAATGAGAACTTGAGTCATTCTATAACCCTGGGCGAGTGGGTGTGGGTGCCTGTGCGTGCGTGTGTGTGAGTGTGTCTGTGTGTCTGTGTGGTGTTGGGGGATTCTTCAGTCTTCTGCTCCTGGATCTCTGTCTTCTTGTAGCTGGAGCTGATGTTCTGAACACAGCATGGTGGGCTTGTTTGCAATAATGAATTTTATACCCGCCTCTCTCCTCTTGGCCCAGAGCTTTCCTAGCTGTCAGTCTGTCTGTTGTCTCGAACACAGAACTCCCTTGCACTTGACAGTCACTACAGTCTTTCTGGATTTTCTCTTAAAACAGCTTTCTTAAAGCCCCTAGAGGCCCTTAAAAAAAAAAAAAGAATGCAAATGGAAATTGCTTTGGAAGCTGAAATGAGCGTCACTGGGAGCCATGAGCTCCTGGCCACACTGGGACAAACTATTTTTTATTTTGGGTAATATTTCTTCTTTGGCATTTATTACACCTCTGTTAAACACAGCTCATGTGACACAGTGTTACTCACAGGCAATCAGAGGAAAAGCTGAAAGTTGAGCCATTAGTAGGGCAGGGCAACTTATTGTTAATAGCAGCCATTAAAGCTGAAAGGAAAAATTACCCATCTGCCCCCAGCCAGCCCTGTCTGCCTGAGATGGGGATTGGGCCTCCAGGCCAGAAGGGGGGCTGGGAGGCTGGGAGGGAAGGGGAATGGAATGCAGAAACCAGAGCTCTTGGTAAGAGAAGATAGAACTGAATTCCAGTTTGGATCCTACCCCAAGAGTGTGGGGCATGGGATCTCCTCACCAGAATGCAGGAAGCTTCTTGGTCTGACTATGCATCCTCAGGAAATCACCTGGATCCCTCTCATCCAAAGATCCATGAAATCTATTTTAGTCACAGGTGGGAAACTCAAAAACAACATTCTCTCTTGGCAAGGCTCCCACCACAGTGTATAGAACCTAGCCAGGATTTGCCCTGCCCAATACCTTGTCGTTAGCCTTGGGGTTGAACAACACATTTCATTTTAGTCTGTATTGAAAACAAGCAAGCAAGCAAGCCAGCAAGCAAGCAAGCAAACAAACAAAATCCACACATGGCTCAAAGCCCCTTTAGACACCTCCACCTTAAAAGTTCTAGTCAAAGAGGTGATGTCAGTTACCCGCTTCAACTAGCCTCTCTCACTGTATACACTTGCCTCGTGGCATCCTGTAAGATGTCAGCAAAGTGGATAAATGTCACAGGGCTCCTTCCAGTCAGTGCTTCTCAACCTGAAGACCCTCAATACATTTCCTCATGTCGAGGTGACCGCTCCCAACCATAAAATTATTTTCATTGCTACTTTATAACAGGAATTTTGCTATTGTTTTGAATCATAGTGTAAAAAAAAAATGTGTTTTTTGATGGACTTAGGCAACCCCTGTGAAAGGGTCACTCAACCCCCGAAGGGGTTGAGACCCACAGGTTGAGAAATGCTGTCCTAGGGTGTGGTTATGAAACTCCCTAGATGGCTGAAAGGAAGGGCTGTGGCCCATTTTACAGATTCTGCATACTCACTTCAGTGCAGAGCCACTGAAAGCTTGGAACAGAACTCTGAGCACTAATGAATACTCCCTGGCCCTACCTATCTAAGCTTCAGAAGAGTTGGTGTGTCAGAGGAGTTTTGTAGCCTTGCCCACGTGCTTTTGTGTAGACACAATTGACTAAAGCCTGAAATGCAAGGCTCTGTGATGTCTCCCATGGCTGGCTGGCAGGATGAACAAGCACACACACACACACACACACACACACACACACACAAGCACCGCGCCTGGCTGATGTGGCCCAGCCTATCAGGAAGAGGAGCTGCCTCCTGTCTCAGAACCAGGAATGTGGTCCCCAGGCAGGGTCTGATTACTTAAGTGTGATCACCTCTAGATTGGAGCACCAGCCCTAGTCTGCTCTCCGTATCAAAACCATTGCATGGCCAGATTAGTTTAACTTATCACAAAGGTAGTTCTTGATTGTTCATGGCTCTTCTCTGCATTTTGTGGCTTTTCGGGAGCTGTTGTGCCCACCTAGCCTGCGCTGATGTCATGATTTTCAATACTGGAGTTACGTGGTTGCAGTTTAAGATAAGTTTGAGGTTCCATCCAGCACTGTGACACTTGTGGAATAAAGTCATCTTCCTGAATTGAGCATTCTGTGTCATGTATAGCCAACACTGCACACACACACACACACACACACACACACACACACACACACTTGCACATGCACAGTCCTTCTTGATACTGTGTTTGTTTGTTTGTTTGTTTGTAACATTGTTTGTTTTTGACTTCTGCTCCCTGGAGGTTGCACCCTGATGTGCTGAATTGGGTCACCTGCTCTGCCCAGTTTCCTGTTTGCAGCGGAGTCACTTTACATCCTTCATCCGTGCCCACAAGCAGACTATACTTTACTCGGTTGTTTAAAAATATTAGTGCCCTGTTCCTATGAATTGTTTGGATGTGACAGCTTGAACTTTCAGATTTCCCATCATTGGCCATGGAGTTAGCCACCACGGTGTGTCATTTCCATGCTCTTTAAGTGTGGAGAGTGGTTTGGGGGACCTGGAGCTTTAGGAATGAGCTATTGTGTGGGTTGTCACTAGCAGGGCAAGTGGCTGTGGCATATCATCCGAAGCCATGCCTTGGCGGTCATGGCTTTTTTCGTGTCACTGACAGTCTCAGTGCCATGGTACCACTCCAGTCACTTGCTGGTGTATGAGGAAGAAGTACACGTTAGGGACTGGCCTGTCGCTGCTGGAGGAGTGCTTCCCTAACATGCACGAAGCTCTGGATTCTGCCCTTAGCACCACCTGAAGTAGGCATGGTAGAACTCACCTGCAATCCCAGCACTCTGGAGGAAGCAGGAAGATCAGAAGTTCAGGGCCATCTTGAGCTGCATAGCAAGTTCAAGGCCAGCCTGGGATACTGAAGAGACCCTCATCTCAAAACTAAATAAATTCCAGATGTTGGCAGGGTATTAAAGAACAGCCATTGGAAAGACTTGACTGAATATGTACAGGCATGGTGGGGACAACGTGGCAGCTGTGGAGAAATGAGCAACAAGTTCACACTCCAAGAGTCAGGCCTAGGGAAAGACAGGGGACCCAAGGGGCCCCATCGACGGAGACAGTTTCCTTGAAGGATTCACTGATCTGTAAAGAAATATGAATTGGAGAATAGAATACATGGAAAGAGAGACTGGAACTTCAAGGAGGGAATGATTGGTCTTTCATTAGGAGCCGAAGACAATAGCTTCTTAACTTTAGAGGCTGGGAAGTGGCTATGAAGAGGATGGTTTTAAGATGTATGAGCAAATGACAGGGAAAGGGAAAATGTTTCCCCTTTCAAACATCCGCGGGCCCGTTTAGAAACACTTTGGAAGTCATACTGTCCCTATCTCAGAATTTACGAAGTAAAGAAAAAAAATTTTTTTAAAACATAGCTTGAGCTCTCAGAATCTCAAGCGAGATGGGGTGCTTCCATTTAGGAGATCAGAAAGGCAGGCACCGTCTGCTTTGGTTTGGTTTTGTCGTCTTCAAGGTGAGGATGGGATTTGCAAATTTTACTTGCTTGTCTTCTGAAGCCCAGTACTCATTCCTTTGTAACTCCTTGTCAGCTGAACCTCGATCAGTCAAACCTCCTCAAACCGTGGACATCACCGTGGTTGGAGGCTGTGGGTTTCACCCCACAGACCACACTGCAGATGTTTTCATGGTCAAGTGGGGGAGTGTACATGTCTCCCCGTGCTATGGCTTAAGGGAATATTCTGTTTATAATAGGCAAGAAAAAAAAAAGAATCTGTTCAAATGCATTGACTGCAAGACCTTCCAAAGACTTGAGGGCGTCTGGGGAGTGGGCATCAGTTGCCATCTCGTTTTACTCCCATCACACTTGCTTTTCCCCAATTCTCAATTGCTACCTCCTGGCATAATTACCATGGCAGGCATTTCCTGTTCATCCCCTGTAGGTACACCATGTTGCGCCAACAACTCTCGGCCCAGCAGGAATATACAGTATCCTTTGCCAGTGTCGATCCGGGCTTGATTACACTTCACGGCTGTAATTCAAGCCCACTAATCCTCCTCTGTGGTAGGAAAAGAGGCCTGTTCTATTAGATAAGCTGATTACTGTCTGGTGAGTGCTTCATGCCTAGCAAGAGTTGTTTATATGTGGAATTATTGCTGCTTGGGTCTGGGCCTCAACCATGTCGAGGAAGCTCACTTAGGGGTCAGGGTGTGTGGATTCAGCTTGGCCTGGGATGGGTAAGGAATGGAACGTTCATGGCAGTTACTTTTTTTTTTTTTCAGTCTCTCTGCCAGCAGCTTAAATATTTACTTTACTAACCTATTAATAGAAGGAGCCAGCTATTCAAAGGCTGACACAACTTCTGCCTCCAGGAGCCCCTATCAAAGACCACTGCCTCCAGACAGCCCCTCATGAGGCTTGCTATGCACTGTCTTGAGAGCTGAGTGAGCAAGGACTATGGTGCGTCAAGTTGAGTGTGTGGTGAACTCACCAGCCACAGACTCCAGACAGCCCAACCACAGGGGGAACATATCTTCTGAGACTGAGCGAAGGCTTTCCCACATACACAGAAGTCTGCTTTGAACCCTCAGAATCCCAGAATCCGCTCTGCCAGGCCACACTGGTCTGATGGGTGGCTTGTGGCCTGTGTTCAACACTCTACAGCTTTTGCTTGTCCACAAAGAGGAAGTGTCTCGGGGACACCTCTCTGGGAAGTGAGCTTGCTATGGTTGCTCTCTCTTGCAACCTCAGGATTCTCATCTCTCTCGGGTACCTCCTCCTTAGGTGTGGCTCCAAGATTCTGCTCGTTGGTGTCTCTTCAGTGTTGTCATCCTACCGGGTTGAGGGGCACAAGGATATGGGTGGGAGTAGTTGCAGGGAACACCAGGACTCGGCCTCCGTCAAGCTCTGTATCAGCATATGTTAGGTTCCGTTGGCTTCTCTGGACATGTGGCAGCCTGTGCCAGAGGAAGGTATTATGATGAATGGCTGCTTTCTTAGCTGTGAGGTCCTTGGAGGAGGAAATTTCTCCCGCCATGCTGTCTATGAGCTCCAGTTAGTCTTCGTGTTTCTGTCTTCCCGGTATCTGTCTGGGATATAGCACTCACTCGGGGAATGATTCGTGTGAGTATGTGTGTACGTACGTTCGTATTTATGTAGGTATGGTGCGTATGTGTGCACACAAGTACATGTGGAGGCCCAAGCACAATCTTGGCTGTCATTTCCCAGAAATCCTTCCTCTGCCTTGTTCGCCATGGTGGGTTTTTGTTTGGTTTGGTTTTTGGTTTTCGTTTGTTTGTTTGTTTGTTTGAAACAAGGTCTGTAATGTGTCAGTTAGGCTAGGCTCACTGGCCAGGAAGCCTCTGGGGACATATCTATCTCCACCTACCTTCCCAGTGCTGAGGTTACGAGTGTGTGACACTGTGTCTGGCTTCCCCCCCACACACACAAAAGTGGCTTCTTAAAAATTGAACTCAGCTCTTTGTGCTAATAAGGCAGCCACTTTACCAACTTAGCAGTCAACCTACCCTCCCAAGGATGATTTCATTTTTTAGTTTAATGGATAGAAAAATTAAGTATATTTCATAAAAGAAGGGGCCCACGGGTGAAGTGCTCTAGAGTGCAAGGCGTTGGACACAGTTCACCACAGCTGGAATCCTTCTCATCGTCCGTTCCCGCCTTTCTTTCCGGAAGGCACAGAGTGCCAATCCCCAGGAACCTTGTGGTGGTTTAGGTGTAAAGGTCATGGTCACAGCTGCAGAACCAGGTACTGTGGTGTGAAGCAGGAAGGATGTGCGTGGTGCTGTCCTGAATGCTGGAACATCTGTCCCTGTCATGCTTCTTGATCCAGAGACATTCTGTGAATTATTTTATCTCCCTTCCCTAAGAAGCCCTTTTTTTTTTTTCCCCTAAGTCTTCTTTACCTCCCTAAATCTCTTTCCCACTTTTAACTCTGCACTTGGATTTCTAGGGAAATCATAGTTTCTCAAAAATCAGCATATTCCTCAAATGGATGAATTCTACCCACAGGGATTTCTTCTCCTTGTAAACTTAAATTAATTTGTAGTTGGAAGAAACACCTGAAAGGAACCACAGTGGATTTTAGACACCAAAAACAAAGCCATATGAGTGACTGCAAGGTTTTAAACCCAGTTTGAACACTGGCAGGTCTTGGATGTTCGAGGATTAAGTTTCCCTTCTGGGCTGTTGTTTGAGACTGATGCCCGCATTAGATCTGTGGTCTCACATTTGTGTGTACTCTGGGTGTGCTGTGCATATTGTTGCGGGGGGTCATGAAGAAAGGATAAAGGAAGAGGGAGGGCTGCCATTCTCAGACAGTGGGTATCTTTGATTTGCCACATACATCGAGGAAATGCTTAGCAATCAGAAGAATAACTGGGGAAACCATTCCATGACGTTTACTTTAACTGAGTCGTTAGTCACCAGAGGCCAGCACCTAATACAGTACTTCTGGAGTCCAGAGGCCAGTCAACCACAGGACCGCAGGGGTGGCCTGCAGGGAGGGAAGAACTGAAGAAATACCTGCCTCTTGTATTCTACTTGTAATCTTCTGTCTCGCCTTTTCAGTATAACCCTACCACTTAACTTCTGGCTGTCTGATCTGACATATCTCATGGCAATCCAGAGTTTTAAAACTAGCAGCATTATTCATTTGCCTAAAGTAGAAGTCTCTAGATCTGGACCAGTCTCCGTTTCTTCAGATGCTGGCTGGAAGAGGAAGAAGAGCTGCTTAAGTGTGAATGCTTAACGAATCTTGTACCGGCTGGTGTATTTCTTAATATGGCCATGGCTCTACTGCCCAGTTTTTTTAGAGGTCACTGTCAAAGATGAGGTGGTTCATAACATTTTAATTGTTCTGCGGGGAGAAGGAATACATTTTCTACAAGTGTTATACAATCCTGACACAAGGGCTAGGCATCTATTTCATTAGAGCCCTCGAGGTGCCTTTCTCTGCATCCTTTCTGAGGGCTCGTGGGTCATCTTGGCAGAGAAGGGGTGATGGACTTCTGGTTTGCAGGAAAGAGAGCCAGGAGCTGGAGGATTATCATACTGAGCGATGCTGAACTTGAAAACCAAGATGTAGCACCAGCTGCTCACCACTGTCCTTCACCAGGAAGAGCAGCATCCTGCTCCCCATTGTCTGGAAAGGAAAGGCAAACCCGCCTTCCAAAAGAACTGCCCGCCTCCCCATAACTTTCAGTGGTGTGGCGTGCAAAGTGTTCTGTGAACTTTCTGTTCATTTTAGGGCAGAAAAGGGCGTTTTGGAAGCTGTGGAAATGACACCTTGTTAGTTAGCAGTTTTACTGGTATACGCTACTTTCGGAGAAGCAGAAAGAGGTTCTGTAAATGGACCCCCTACCCTGTGAAACTGCAGGCTGCCACCTAATGTCTGCTTGCCCACTCCTCCACCTGAGCACTAGTGGAAACAGCTGTGAGGCCAGAGGAGGGGAGGGGGAGCCCAGCTGAAGTTACCTGCAGAGCCTGTTCTGTGTCCTTATATCATTCTGACTCCTGTGTACTTCAGCTTCTATATCAGAATAAGAGAGTTAGTCTCCCATACCATTCTCCCATAGACCATTCCAGTAAAACTGTGCTAAGTTTTGACAAGTTGATTTGTAAAGTATAATTCCCACATTAAAAAAAAAGTCATCAGGGATGCTTTGGTTCTGTCCATCATCTGCTTATCATCTATTTTGTCAGTCTCAGGTCATGAAATTGCTCCTCCAACCAAGATTCTGAAAATTCATCATCTTTCTGTTCTGGTCTCTGTATCTAAGGCCTTGGCCATGCGGAGAGCAGACAGGTCGCTGCTGGTGTGATCACCCCAGGCTCTGAGGGACAGCTCTGTTGGTGAAATTGTGCCGAGCATTGTGAGCGAGCTGAGACAGTTCTCTTTTGAGGTGGATGTGGTGGTGCGCACCTCTAATCCCAGCACTTGGGGAGGTGGGAGGTGGAGAGTTAGGAGCTTGCTGTCTTCCGGTGTGTAGCAAGTTTGATGCCGGCCTGTGCTGTGTGAGACCTTGTCTCAGAACAAAACTTTATTTTAGCTGACATAATGGGCCTGGCCTGTCTGCCGTCAGGCCCAGCGCTAGTGCCAAGCAGCGATGTAGAAAAAGAAAAGCGAATTTGGCTTCCAAAAATGGCTGTCTGTGTTTTACACCAGGAAACTCAGTCCCCTGCCCAAGTTTCATGGCTGCAATGAAGTCTTCTCCCCATTCTGCAGGGGACTTCCTGCGTGAGCATGGGGGTATGCGTTCAAATCCCCAGTACTCACATAAAAACAAGTGTGACCACACATCCCTGTACCCCTAAGGCTGTATAGGTAGAATGTGAGGGATCGCTGTGGCCCTGATGGCTGTGAGAATGTTTCTGGGTTCCATGAGAGACCTCAAAGGAATAGGCAGAGAGTGATAGAGCAGGTTGTCTGCTTTTCTCCATGCAGGTACAAACATGCAAATAGGCTACCCATGTGCACAACGCACACACATACACTCACACACACTCTCTGTCACGCACACATATACCTTTTTCGATAGGGTGCACCGGTGGTGTAGATGATCGAAAAACTCTGGAACTTTTGAAGCCGATATTCCATGTTTGGGAATGATGTTGGCTCACTAGGTGAAAGAGAAAACAAGAAACTTCCTCGGGGAGATACGGTAGGAACGGAAGTCAATAAGGTCCAGCCTCAGGGAGGTGAACCCTTAAAGGAAAGTGAAGCTAATGCCTCATCCATCTCTCTGCCAACCACTGATGTGGTTAGCCAGAGCCTTGTGGTATAAATACACTTTAATACTAGTCATGATGCCCACTGCACCTCCCCCTCAGCATGGGTGCTTCCAGTGTGAGTGCTGGGGTACTGGGCTGTATCTCAGGGCCCAGAGAGGAGGAGCGGGTGCTCTCCCCGAGTTCCTGATGTTACCAGTGTGCAGAAAACAAGCGGAGGCAGCGACAACGACAAAAAGCTCATCTGAAAATCCGAGCCTAATCGTGCCCATCTGCTCCGGCTTGGCTTCCCCTCGCTGCCTGCCAGGATGTCTGCCGCCGACGCTGAGTAGCACATTATTTTCGATAAGTTGTAATCATTTGCTTGAAATCTACTTCTCCTTTAAAATGTCCCCCTGGAAACCGGAATCGGCGTTTGAGAAGGCCCGCTCAGGCTTGAATGTGAATGCCCGCACCACTTGAGGATGAGCGCGACCCACTAGTCCAGCGGACGTCCATGTGTCCCCGATTCAGCCACTTAGCTGTATTGGAAGGAAGAGGACCATGCAGGAGAACACAGGAGGCTAAGTTCCCAGGGAAAGGTACAGGTTCTGAGATAAGAAAGACAGAGAATGGGTACCATGTTGAGACAGACTCATCATTCTCCTCTAATGGTGGTAAGCCTGCTTTCTTGGTTTCTATGAGATGTTTGTCTCTTTTATGTAGAGACTAAGCGAGGGAATATGACAGGCATGTTTTCCAACCTACAGCCCAGGATCCATAATGTCCTGTCCATATCATATCCGGCCATCACAACCAGGACTCCTCAGCTTTTGTGTTTCTCTCCGTGAGGAGACTCCAGTCAGCTTTCGGTCCTTCTAGCTTTGTTTCTCAGTGCCTGGGGGTATGTCTGGAGAGTGCTGGAAGGTTCCAAGAAGCAGGCAAAGCCCCCTGCTGCCTCTTTGCTACCGTGTCCTATCTCCCTTGTATGGAGGATGGCACCGCACGGTGACTCTTTAGCAATAAAAGTTAGCAGTAAAAGTGGGTAGCTTTTGAGGTGGGTTAAGAGCGGTACCTGCTGTCTCCTTGTGGGGCCTTGCCTGACCCTGTGGGCATTTTTGAGATGAGTGTCTTGGGATCACAGGTGTTAAGTTGTTTTGGAAAATGGAAAGTTAATGGACATGTGCACAGACCACAGCATGCTTATCTCAGCAGATATGTGGATGCTGCAGTGAATGGCAGCCATTTCTTCTGAAAGTTGAGTGGCCTGGGACCTCCCTCCTGGTCTTCTGTACCTGATCAGTTTTGCAGGCGACCTTGGCTCTGGACTTTTTTTTTTTTTTTTACTGTTGTGTTCGGAAGCATCACCTGTGTATTTGTAGGTAGGTTTCCGGCTCTTGGTCTGAAATAATATGTTAGAACTTCGCCTCCCATTGCTTCACCTCTTAATACTTGTTTCCAGCCTTATAGTTAGTTGAGTGTCTCCATCTTGGAGGGAGCAAGGTACTCTTGGCAGATTTTTGTACATAGACTCCTCTCCCCGATGCCCATGACTGCATTCCTGGTCAAGGTCAATGACTCTTCTAGGCCACTCAGTACCCTGGCCAGGCAACATCACCTTCCCATGTCCGCCCACTCAGACTTCTGGCTTCTCAGACCCCTCTCCTGGGGTATCCAGGAGAGGCCCCCTAGTGGCCCAGCACCTTTCTGTCTGTCTAAGAGACGCTCTCTTCTGTCACTGGTTGGTTTTTGCTGTGAGCTGCCTCTAAATCTGCTTTTTTTCTCTAATTATTTGTAACTCTCTAACCACCCTGAAATCACTGTGCATCCTAGATTCCTATCCTTTCCTCACCAATTTATATCAGCTTGAATTAGTTAAGCTGCCAAAAGTAAGTAAACAAGTCTCCGAAAAATTCTAAAATATGGCTGAAACAAAATACAGCTTTATTGTTCTCTTATTCTCCCAAAGTGAGAGCATTCAAGCTAATCTCCAAGTCTGGGAACTTCTATCTTACTTCTATCTGGTTTCCAATGCCCAGTCCATCTCACGACACAAGGAGGCTGCTTTGTAGCCTGCTGTTATTTTACATTCCAGGCACCAGAAAGCCACAAGAAGGATGTTTTCCATTTTCAAGAGGTTCCTGAAGAGTTGCACTCCCTACTTCCCTTCACCTTGCACTGGCTGAGACTCTGTCACGGGACAAGTGAGCTACAAGAAAACCTAAAAAGTTGCCTTCTTCCATGCAGCTGTGCACACTGGAGAAAAATTAAGTTGTCTTTCCATGGAGAAGGATAATTTGAAAGAAACAAGCAGATCACCCCTTACCCTCACCTCTGTGTCAGCCATCTGCCTGGTCCTCCTCAAGGTGGTCCCTTGCCCAGGTTTTATCATCTGGCACATGTCCATTTACATATGAATGTGGTTGACATATATATTCACATATGATGCTCTGCTGCCGATGGTGGCAGTTAAAGTGATAATAGTTATTATTGGCTTCAAGAAGCCCTCCTGCACTGTGAACTTCCGTCCTCTTGTTCAGTGAGGTCATGGGTCTGATGGAGAGAGAGAGAGGATAAATACCAGCAAAGGACAAGAGGGATGGGGGCAGCGCTAGTATGGCACCTGTTTCCCTATGCTGGCTCCAAGCCCCTGTCTGTCCTTGATCTTCTCACCTCCTCATGGCTGTCACCTTCAGAGGTTTGCATTTCCATCTTGCTGGAAAGGGGCATGCTGGAAAGGGTGATGAAATACATGTAGTGTCTTCCATAATGTGGGCAATTGAAACACAGACTGTATGAGGTCTAGACTATCAAAGAGGTTTGCAAATACCCTTCCATGTCTGTGTACCCCTTCAGGTCAGCCATTTTTCTGTAAAGGAAGCTGACCCCAAATTATTCAATGGGGAAAAAAAAACTTGGAAAGATTCCTTTGAGAATATAATGATTTTTATTTTAAACTTAGTTCCTCGGTGGGTAATAGTTGCCTTGTAGAGTCCTTGCTCAGTGCGCATGGGGCTCAAGGTGTGACATCCTCCCACCCCCTGAGTCCCCCAAAACAAGCAAGCCAGCAACTTAGTGCTGATGACACGTTTGGAAAGTTAGAGAGGAAGAAAAAAAAAACAAAAAACAACTCTCTCTACTACTGTTTAGTTTGTGAATATGGTCAGGAAAGTTTCCTTGGCGAGGGGCAGAAAAGACATTTGTTACCCTAAGCATTGACATCAACAAGGTGAGACCACACATGCCACAGACCGAGCAATAGCGACTTGTTGTAATGTTTTGAATGTGGGGTTTCTCCGTGCCTTAGCAGAGGAGGGTGGTTGTGAGCACGGAATCCTGCCCAGCTTTAAAACTGAGGCATGCTTTCCCAAACCTCAGGACATGAATAGAGTCTTTGCTCTCTTCTGACTGTAATTTATGTATTTTTAATGGAACTTTGAAAGCAGCCACTAAAGGAGACTTCCAGGCTAGCTTGTCTGACATAGGGTGAGGTTACTTCCGAGTTGAGCGATTCCCAGGGGTCTCCCAGCCCTTCAGAGAGGTGGAGACATCCAGTGCGAGCCCTGGCAGGCCGGGAGGACATAGATGCTTTCTGGCTCGGGGAGAATATAGTCTGGAGAGTCTGTGTAAAAAGCAGACACACAAAACCTGGGCATGGTGGGAAGAAAACGATGGGTGGATGGGCACTTTTGGCATCTCCTCCACTCCGTTTCGACTAAAGGCAACAGAGCAACCGTCTCGAAGGAAAAGATGGTGGAAAGCACGCAAAGAACAATACCCAAGGTTGTCCCCTGCTCCCCTCCCCCTAGTAAATAAAATACAAGATTTTCAGAGCAGTGGGAACCTTACAGTGCTTAGAAAAACAGTAGCGCAGGGGCCTAAGCAGCGGGGGGGGGGGGAGCAGACTGTGCATTGAAATATATTCTGTGCCCCGAGGAATGATTGATTTGTGGGACATGATGACGTCACTGATCAGGACTTGTACAGGACCACGCATGGGTGGTATGTGTATGTATTTGCATGTGCCCATGTATGCAGGTACCCACTGGCTTATGCTGGTTCTTTCTTTGTTACAGATTTGTAACATACAGGAGCCAGACACCAAACTCTGTCATTCCCAGTTCTTTGCAAAGGCACTGCACCCGCCCCACACTCCAAAGGCAGCGTCCCGTGCAAGGGAGGGGAGCCTCAGACTTGCTTTGTAGCTGAGGGTGATCTTGAACTTCCGATCCTCAGCAGAAATGTAATAACAGGTGTGAGCCTCAAAGGAACTCTTCTTGTACCAAGCACTGGATTAGGCTTTAGTAAATAATAATCATGGGCCAGGTGAGGTGATGCATGCCATCAATCCCAGGACTGGGGAGGCAGAGCTGAATTCACAGCCCTTCTGGTCTATGTAGTGAGTTCCGAGACAGCCAGGGTTGAGTAGAGAGACTCGGCCTTTAAAAACAGCAATGTAACAATAGCAGTAATAACAGTAATAATAACAACCTCCTTTTAATCCATAAGAAGAATTGTGGCAAATTAACAGTGTCACAACCTGTTTGGTGTCGAGGAGACTGAAACTAAGAGAGGCAAAGTCACACAGTGCTGTAGCATGGAGATATCCCACTTCTGTCTCAGTGCATCTTCCTTCTGCTATGTTACAGGGCTGAGTGGAGAGACCCTGGATGCACACTTACATTTTCTTGGGCACAAGGACTTGGTGTTGGGGGTGGGGAAGCTGTCATGCTGTGGCAAGAACCAGGCAACATTCTGGGCACCTTTATCAAGGCTTCAAACCACAAAACATTTTTCAGCTTAAGGCAAGAAAGCATTAAGAAAGCCCTCCCGCTTTCAGTAGTGACTTTGTGTGGGAGATACATCATAAATCCAAGTCTTCCTCTCTGGGGAGTACACCGCGTCCTCCATCCGGGCCCCACGTTTCTCGTGCTCCTTATGTATAACCGAGTAGAAAATGGTTTCTTGCATCACAAGTTCCCATGTGCAGTCCAAGCCTTGCACACCCTACCCTGGCCCTCTCCCTTGCCCAGTCCCCTTTCCTCAGATCTCTTGAGTGCACGGATCTGAGGGCAGAGGCAGCATAAAGTCATACCCCGGCCCCCCAACTTCTGTAGCTTTTCTTATGCAAAGGGGTTTCCTGAGCAGGGACACAGGCCTTAGTGATGAAGCTCTGTATGTCCCTCACCCAGGCAGCCGGCACCCATCCAGAAACACAGGCGCCTGTTGCCCACTGCATTTGCTCCCTCGCTGCCAGCTGGCCCGGGGAGGCTCAGAATGCCAAGCAGGGAGTGTATGAATGGGATCCAAGCCCGTGCGTCCCCTGAGAAGTACAGAGTCCTGTGACCAGAAGGGCCAAAAGCTAGCCCAGAGAAAAGACAAGAACAACTTGGTATGTCTCAGGAGAAAAGCCCTGAACATAAACACTCAAAATAGTAAAACCATCCCACGAGAGTCCTGTATTTTTGTTTTCATCTCCTGCTTTAAATCTTTTCTCCCAAACCTCCACGTGCTGTGGCTCTTGGCCAAGTGTGAAGAAATGAGTGTGTTTTCCAGTTCCTGGCAAGACCACCCTTACTTTGAAAATCAGCACAGCCACGACACCATAATAAACACTCCGTAAATATACTCACGCGGAAACACTTGAGGCTCACGGGATCTGGTTGTTGAGGGAAGTCTACGAGTCCTCTTCTGCTGGCACACGCTATTTATACACCTGCTTAACAAACCAAGAAAGGTGTTGGGAGGGTTGAAACATGCCTTATCTTCGCACCAAATGCCCCACAGATGGTGCCGCTTTAGCGGGTTTTTGACAAAGTCGACTCCCTGTGTCAGTGATTCCCAGGTTTGCAGATTCAGTACGTGGGGACCTCGCCGGAGAGGCCGCTCTAGGCCAACAGCCAGGAGGATTCCCCGCTCGGTTCTCTAAGGTCTGAGCTCCGTCAGTACTGGACTCTCTGAAGCCAATCCATCAACTGTTGTCTGGCAGCTGCCTGCAATGCGGGGTTGTGAAACTGGGGAAATCAAATGGTTAATCATTTCCATTTACTTGATAGACCACTCTTTAAAATAATTTACCAAGACAGCCTTTCCATCAAACGCAGAAGCAGCTTGAGAATTGGGAGTGAGGAGCACCCATAAACACAACCCCAAGCTTCAGGGTAGTAAGTAATGGAAGATGTGGATCCCGACATGGTTTAGAGAAATCGGTTTATAGCATAGTTATTTCCCAGCTCGAGAAGTGTCCACCAGTTTGTGGATGTCCGCTGTGCCTGTGGTAGGTGACAAAAGCTGGAAGGACAAGGTTGGGTGGGGGCGGGGGGGGTGGTCAGGGTACAGTATATCCATGGGTATATAAATGACAGGCTTCTAGAAACCAGAGCCCATGTCTGTCGCATCTTGGGGGTCGCAGTGCCCAGCTCATTTTAAATATCTGGTTGGCTAATCAGCTCATTGGACTCGGCCTTCCACCCAGGGTCCTTTCCTTGTGAGTTTGCACGTGGGGTCTCTTGGCTGCCAGGCCTACTCTCCGGCCTCACAGGAATCCTTCACAGGTACTGGTCATGTGCCCGGTTCTCCCTCGCACGGAGAACCTTGGCCATGGATAACACGGACTTAGGGGAGACACAGGTTAGGTCTATGCTTAGGCTTGGTGTGAGCACAGTTCTGCTTGTTTAGACTGGTCAGCTTCGAAAGGCAGATCTGAGTTTTTGGAAACGGATATTGAAGAGATGGCAGAGAGACAGTGTTCCGTCCATACAACTTAGAACCAGAGGGTGGGGCGTCTGCTGGGAACTGGCTGCCTGATACAGATTCCTAGGTGCCGTAGTCCTACATCCTGCTTCGCTCCTCTGTATAAGAGTTCTGAAAAGACCCGAGTTGACCAACGTTTTGAGGTCCATGAGATCATGCAGCGTCCTCAGGTCACCACCGCCTTCCAGGAGCTCACAGTCTTGCTGGCAGGTGGCAGGGGTCAGCCAGTTTTAGAAAAGTTACTTTAATTTTATAATCTGGAGGCGTGCTAGCTGGGCTTGTGTTTTGTTATCCGGGTAATGCAATTCAGGGTGCACAAAGGCAAATGGGAGTTGTATTTGGCTCCCAAGGAGTGAAGATTTTCAGTCTCTAAAAGACCAAGGGTAGCCTACCCTTGCCTCTGAAGGCTTCACAGTCCTGCTTGGCTGGGGGATGGCTCTGTGGCCTGTAGTCCTCAGGGACTGTGCCTTGAAACCCTGAGGAGGCCTCCTCAAGCCTTCCCTAAGCCGTGTTTCTGTCTGGTGTCTATCTTCTTCAATTGTCTCTTTATCTCTTTATCATAGAGTTTCAAGTTTCACTCTCTGGCCTGAAACAATGCCCTATGTTAACAGTCCCTCTTCCCTGCCTGCCGACCAGATCCAATTCCCCAGCTCTGAGATGTTGGTGGCTGTTGCGACCCTCCTCTGAACTAGTCCTCGGTGAGGAGAGAGTGCCCTCTAGCGGGCCCCAGCTGGGAGAGGCTCTGGACCAGTGTTGCTCAGCCAAGGACAAAACAATCCTTCCCACAGCCCTCCCACCAGTCCTCTTGACTATGCCTTTGGGTTTGGTTTGTTTTTCTCCTTGTGTGAGGAAAATAAAGGTTGAACAGCAGGAGGCCAGTTGTGAGAGCAGCTCTGACCAGGCTGTGACAGTCTCCAGTCTCTGTATCTCTGGAGTTTTAGCACAGGATTAACCCTAGGGCAAGTGTTGGCAGCCATGTGAATGTGACTTCGGGTGTTTTCTAAAGGTTGTGACAACTTCTGTGTAAATCACTTACCTGTCGTGACTGGTCTGTGCCTTGATTGGAATGGGAGGGGGTGATTTGTAGGTAGGAAACTCCTTGTTTAAGAATTATTACCCAACAGAGGTAAATATCTTGACAGTGGGGCTGTTAGAACCCTATATTACCAGCAGGCACAGGCATGGGTACCTGTTAAAGCCCACTTCAGAGAAAGCTGTTGGGCAGGAAAGGGAAAGGGAGGTGGGGTGTGGGGCACCCATCAGGGAGATGGGAACCTGATCATATGTGATGGCTGCTGGATTAGGTAACAGCTCGGCCGGTTGAAATTGGATCTTGGAGGACGGAGTGTTAACATCTCTGGTGTCCCAATGAAAGGTTCATTTGAGACTTTGCATGGTGCTGGAGAGATAAAAAAAAAAAAAAAAGAGCCTTTAAATAATCATTTTGTTTCCAGCTCACCAGAGTACTGACTTGAGGCCATAAATGCGAGGCATCGCTCCTCTTAGCCATATCACCTGTTTCATTTATTTATTTAATGCTGGTGGGATTTTTTTTTTTTTTCGCCAACTAGCTGAAAAGTTTCCGGGTCAGTGAATCCCAAATAACCTGTTTTTAGAGTTGTACCTTGAAATCTTGTTCCAGGAAGAAATATGGACTTGCAAGATTCCCTGCCTTCTCCAAACATGCATACGCAGCCCAAGGCCATCAGAACAGCAACCTCCTGTACAGCATAGTGCAAAAAAGTGGTCCCCAGTTTGCATTTAATCCTTGCACATATCCCAGCGTTGTCTGTTTTCATGATTGGATATAATTTAAACAGCGCTATGTGTGTACGAATCCTTTTTTTTTTTTTTTCCTTTTCCTTGCATCTCTTCATTCTTTTATTTTCCGATTTCTGGTGGAACCTATTTACAATTTCTATAAAACAATTGTGTTAAGTCTTAGCAAAACCAGATTTTCTTCGAAAGGGTATTTGTTTAAAGCATTTACGATGTAAAAATAAAGAACATTTGTCCTTCTGTGCCCCACTCCCACCTAGGTAAATCTTCACTCCCACACAAGAATCAGTGCATGGCACTGCATTCTCAGCCTGAAACTTCCACTCTGGGTAGCCAGTAGGTCTATTATATAATAGGCCTCTATTCTCTTCTGCATGCCCCTGCAAAAGCCTTAGGGAGTTCCTTCTGTTATATGAAATAGTTAAAAATCTCAAGGGCAAGCAAGATAATTTTTCAATTGAGGAGAGTTTGTTAAGAGGAGCTTGGTTATTTCAAAGCAGCATGACTGAAAGCCAGAGGGGTAGGAAGAGAGAACGCCTTCAGGAAATATGGGAACCGACAGTGAGTACCTTGTCCATGCTCACTCACCTATTCTGTGCTCTGTGAATACCAGGCTCTCTGCCTGTCTTCTTCCTCACAGCTGGTCTTGCTATAGGATGGGTTGGGGCTTTAGGAGACCATCTAAAGCACCTGTTGTATTGGTAGAGGGGAGGCCCTGATGTTGCTTTGGGGCAGACCCTGGGATGGCAGGTGCTAAGTGATGGGTAACAGGTTCTTTTCAACTGTGCTGCTGTTGATGAGAAAGGATGATATCATATGCCGCGGTGCAAGGGGCATAGGCTGCAGAGCCACCAGGAAACGCCTTGGGATGTAATACCACCTGGGCAAATGTTGCTGTTGCTAGCATCATGGGAAACTTTTTTTAAGCCAGAGTTTGCTTTGGCCTCTACTGAAGGAAATGTATTGAGTATCAGAGTCAGAAAACTGGACTTAGAG
This sequence comes from Psammomys obesus, assembly GCF_907164565.1. Classification (NCBI taxonomy): domain Eukaryota; kingdom Metazoa; phylum Chordata; class Mammalia; order Rodentia; family Muridae; genus Psammomys; species Psammomys obesus. The sequence goes on along the minus strand of NW_026592078.1, from coordinate 2,286 downwards.
CTAGGTGTGGTGGGACTTATTTGTAATTTCAGCCATACAAGGCCATGCAGGGTCCTTGTGAGCTTGAGGTCAGCATGGATATAGAGTAAGACTGTTGAATGAATGAATGAATGAATGAATGAATGAATGAATGAATGGGGATTCAAATATTGCCTCAGAACAATTTATGTATGCATTCGTTTTTTTTTTAAATATTTATTTATTATGAATACGTCTGCCTGCATGTACCTCTGCACGCCAGGAGGCACCAGATATCATTATAGATGATTGTGAGCCACCATGTGGTTGCTGGGAATTGAACTCAGGACCTCTGGGAAGAGCAACCAGTGCTCTTAACCTCTGAGCCATCTCTCCAGCCCCCTGCATTCGTTTTTTAATAGCTCAGAGGTAATTTCTTTTTTAAAATTTGTGAATGTCTCATAAATATCTTTGTGATAAAGTGATTAAAATTCAGCAGGCAAGAAAACATACCCGTAAATCCTACAAGTGATGCCGTCATACCTACCTTGGATAAGGGGACAGCTGGACTTTGAGGCCCCATGTGGTAGGTTAGATTCTCCTCAGTCTTCAGAACCTGGCATGTAGGAAGTAGTGTCCCCATCTGGGCACTGCCTCCAGGAACCTTTGGTAGTGTTGAGTTCTTCAGAGGATTTTGTAGATCTGAGTAAAATGTTCAACACACAGAAGAACATAGCTCTGTTTTCAGTAGTCACTCAAAGGGGTAGTTGAGAGAGAGAGACCTTTGAGACAAAAAAAAAATAGATTTTATTGAGTTGAACCTTCAGAGTATACCAATACAATCATTTCACTTTATCTTATCCCCACTGTAGCAACATGATTTGTCCATGGAAGAACACTTCTGGTGTGAAAGGGAAAAACTAATGGATACTCCAGTGTTACGGCATGCATGTAAATAGATTTCTTTTCTCCTCTACATCTCCTCTTCCTTCCTTCTTTCCTTGTAACCTTCATTGCCACCTTGTGACCTTCCTCCTGCTGTGCTGTGTTTGACAGAAAGCCAAGCAGTAGGTTTTCTTCTGGAATAGGAATTGGGATTTCCTTCAGAATGAAATGACAAAGACGGTACCTGTAGGGAGCCAGGAACATGTGAGCACAGCCAGCAGTTATGCCGGCATTACCCGTGAGGGGACAGTCTTCATCTTCGTGTCCTCTTATGCTGAGCTCATTCCTACATTTCCCATCACAGCCCTCGGAATAAGGAGGCTGCCTAGGAGATAGCTAGTCTGTTCTCTTGCTAATCCCAAACAGCTCTTGACTCTCATAGTTCTTGTCCATCCACTGGGACTTAGATCCCGTCTCCTCCATCCTTAACTGAGGCCCAGGCCCAGGCCTTCTAAATGTCTTCTAAGTCCTTCCCTCCTTTTCTGTTCCTCTCAGATTTCTCTTCATTTTTTTTCCCAACATTGAAAATGGTCTTCTTATTCTCTCTCAAAAGAGACTTAGTGGCTAATGGCGCAACCGGTTTTAATTGAGTGGTTTATCCGAAGGCAAGTTTTGTGCAGGACATACAGAACTGTCTCTCTCGTGAGCTGCTCTGCTGAAACACTTGATCTCTTTCAGTCCAAGTCACCTCCACCCCGAAGTCGTGGCACATCCCTAAAAAGTAGCCAGATTTTTATTCTAAACTCCTTCTTACCAGAACCCTGGATTTGCTGAATCCATGGAAACATCTTCCAAAAGACCACACCCTTATTTTGTACATGACAGAGGGCTTACCTCCCATACAAACAGAGCTCCATTTTAAAAGCACTGTGTCCCTATTCTGGGCTCGATTTATCTTTCTGTTTTTATAGACTACATACTACTCTTTCCGCTAGTCTAGGGAAAAGGTCTCCGGGTTTAATTCCATGAGCTGGATTTACCTTGCCGAAGTTATTGTGTAAATGAAAATATAGGTTAATCCAATATTGTAAAGAAAGTTACCAAGTAAAAGCCACAAGCAGGAATCTAAAGTAAGAAATGAAGAAATATTTTTTGGGTTTTTTTTTTTTTTGTTTTGTTTTTTTTTTTTTTGCTTGAAATCTGGGAGTTTGAAGAGCAAAGTAAAAAAATAATTAATGTTTTTAGTCTAACATTGGCTGTGGGATGCTGACTAATTTGTAGTGTGCACGTTAGTGCCATTATGTAGATTCGCATGGATGTGTGACTATCACCATTATATCTGTCTCTTTGGAGAGGGTAGAGACAAGGCCTCATAGAGCCTAGGCTGGCCTTTACACACACACACACACACACACACACACACACACACACACACACACACAC
>NW_026592077.1:0-5113 GCF_907164565.1 Psammomys obesus | reverse complement strand
TATATATATATATATATATATATATATATATATATATATATATATATTGAGTAGTGAAGAAGGGAGAGTGAAATATTTTATTGAAAGAAATGATGTATGACAACATGTTCAAAACATGTTGCACAAAATTTCCATAGGACTAATAAAAATGAGGAAGAGAGATGAGCATTCTGCTATATGTATAAAAGACATCAATTGCCAGGTAACAAAATATAAATATCTAAAATATATTTTAAAATCATCACATGCGTAACTGTGAAGTGAAAACATTACAAATGAAATATTTAAAGCTACAAAATAATGAAATTCTTTTTGTTACATATATACATTTTTTTGAGATTATACCTTGACATTTCCTCCTCACCTTTCGTCTCTTCAGCCACTCCCATGTTCCCCACCTTTTTCTCTCTCAATCTCATTACCCCTTTTTCTTTAACTGTTGTTGTAACTGTGTGTTCCTAAATATATTCCATAAATCTGCTTAGTCAGTATAATGTTACTAGTATGTATGTATATGTGTATGTATGCAAATGTACATGTATGTATGTGTTCCTAAATACATACATATAACCTGCTTACTCATTTTAATGTTACTCGTATGTATGTATTTTCTGGGCTGACCATTTGGTATTGGGTAAAAATTGGTGTGCTCTTCTCTGAGGAGGACTATTTCTTGGACTCCCAGCATTCCTCATTGCCTGCTGTTGCATTTCTAGGGTTGAGGTCTCCTGAACCTTCTTGTTCCATGTTAGTGTGTCTGTTGGTGTCATCCTTGTTTAGGTCGTTTTTAGGCAGCCATGTTTGTAAGACTTCATGGGAATACCTTCCCTGACATTTCTGGGAGACAGGCTCTCACAGCAAACTCCCCAATTATCTGGTGCTTCCAATCTTTCTGCCCCTTCTTGTACAACGACCCTTTAGCCTTAGATGCAAGAGTTTTACGTTGCATATGTGTCAGTTGGGACGGGGCTCTACAATTCTGCATTTTGACCAGTTGTCATTTTCTGTAATGGTCTCCTTCTGTTGCAAAAAGAAATTTCCTTGATGAGGTGAAAACTGTACTTAGCTGTCAGGATAAGGATAAATACTTATGCTGTAGTTAGGATTGTGCTGGTTTCGTAAAGTAGTGGCTGTAGGTTCTCCTCTAAGATCCATGACTTTACTAGCCTTGGGTAGTTGGCAAGGTTTGCACTACCAAGCATGATTTCCTTCTTGTTAAGAAGCACATTTTCAGGGTAATGGTATCTCTGTGGTAAGCTGGAGACCTAAGTCAGGGTGGGCTCCTGGGAGGATATGATGGGTACTCAAGCAGCAACTACTAGTAGAAGAGGCCACAGAGACTGAAGAGGACATCCTCTAACTAGACTCGTCTCCTAGAAGAGGGAGGGGAACACCAACCCACACACAAAAACTTTGACCCAAAATTTATCCTGCGTACAAGATGTGCAGGAATAAAGACAGAGCAGACAGAGCAGAGGTTAAGGGAATGCCCAATCAATTTCTGGCCCCGCCAAAGACCCACCCTATGGGAGAACGCCAACCCCTGACACTATGAACAATGCTCTGCTAAACTTGCGGACAGGAGCCTGACAGAGTTGTCCTCTGAGAGGCTCTACCCAGCAGTGCCTCAAAGTAGATGCCGAGGCTCATAGCCAAACATTGGGCAATGCATAGGGAGTTTTGTGGAAAAGTGGAAGAAAAGAGAAAAAGACTTGGAGGTGACAGGAGCTCCACAAGAATACCAACAGAGCCAACTAACCAGGGCCTAGAAGGGCTTGCTGAGACTGAAGCATCAACCAAGGACCATACATTAACAGGGGACCCTGGCCCCCTACAAAGATGTAGCTGATGGGCAGCTTAGGCCTCATGTGGGTTCTCTAGTAAGGGAAGTGGGGACTGCATCGGACATGGACTCACTTGCCAGCTTTTTGATCACTTTTCCTTGAGAGGACTGTCTCGCCAGGCCACAGGTGGAGAGGACATGCTCAATCCTGATGCAACTTGATGAGCTGGGGTGGATGGGAAAGGGAGCTCCCTTTTCTGAGGAAAGGGGAGGAGGGGAGGAAGAGGGAAGGTAAGACTTTGAGGGGAGGAGGAATAAGGCTACAACAAAGATGAAAAATAAATTTTAAAAAAATTTAAACAAACAAACAAAAAAAGAAGAGCATTGCTAAGATATGTGTGCCTCCTTTGCAGCGTTAAGGTATTGTGCCCCCTGTCTCCCCCCACCCCATTTTTCCAGTTTACCCATTTGGCTCACTTGGACCTTGTTATTTCCTTCTCTACCAAAATAGTAAATGGCAAAACTCACACACACACAGGCACACACACAAATACATACAAGTAACACGAGACTTTGAGAATGGCATGAAGCTACTCATCCACTATCAGACACTGTGCGATTAAACAGAACAATACTAAAAAATTTTAAATCCATGTTTTTAATTCTTTTTCAGTTCTGTTTCTAGGAATTTGTCTTGGGTACATGCATATTTTCAAAAAAATAATCACATGTGCATGACCTTTGTGGTATTGCTTGTCTACTGGCTGTGCATAAAGCAAAGCAGAAAGCCATAATGGCACTACTGAATCAGAGAATTTCCCTGCCTCGGCCATGAAGAGCAGGCTGCGGCTGGCATTTGGCAGAGGCTGGTCCAAGAAGGTTCAATTTCAGTCTGACTCACTCACAGGCTGCCAAGTTGCAGATGTTAAGTCTCACCTCCAGACCTTTCAATATGACTCCTGGAGAATCCCCATAACCCCTAACTGCTGTCTACCAGTGTGAATGATCCCAGAGAGAGCAAGGCAGAAGCCACCAGGCTCCCATGGCCCAGTCTGGAGTTAACATTTCTACAACAGCGTTCCATATAGGTCAGCTGAACACCACCAAGGAAGGGACTAGAAAAAAAAGCAGGTACTAGGAAATAACACTTATTAGAGGTTATTTTTGTACCCACCTATCACAGTTTGGAGAGTGGAGGAGAATAAAAGAGTGTTCCAATGTCCATTATTAAGGTGTCAGCCAAAAAAAAGTTCACATTTTGCAAAGTTTTATAGAGCCTGTATATGTTGTTACAGGAAATTCCCAGAATATAAAGTACACACAATGTATATCTGTAAGATGCATTTGATGTTCCTCTTAAAATATGTATGCAAAAGAGTAAGAAATTTCTGAGACACACTTAAGAACATTTATCAGTGTGAAGTAGAGCCAGATACAGGGGCATGTAAACATTCCACCTTATGCTTTATATTTACACCACTAAAATTTTTTTTGATGTTTCGATTCAAGTACACTTGGGAATGTGTGTCCTAAATTTCATGTTACTAACTCCCCAACTTGGGGAGGTTACTGTTTAAAGAAGATCCTCCTCGCTTTCCAGGCTACCCAGGGACGGGTCCACACAGTGTTTTCTCGATTCCTGGCGTAACTTAAAGGGGAAACTTACACAATGTGCAGAGCCTTTGATGTCCTGCAGATGAAGGAGGAGGATGTTCTCAAATTCCTAGCTACAGGAACCCACTTGGGTGGCACCAACCTTGACTTTCAGATGGAGGAATACATCTACGAAAGGAAGAGTGATGGTATCTACATCACAAATCTGAAGAGGACCTGGGAGAAGCTGTTGCTTGTTGCTCAGGCTATTGACATTGAGAACCTTGCTGATGTCAGCGTCATCTCCTCCAGGAACACTGGCCACAGAGCTGTGCTGAAGTTTGCCGCTGCCATTGGAACCACTCCAACCACTGGCCGCTTCACACCCGGGACCTTCACTACCCAGATCCAAGCAGCCTTTAGGGAGCCACAGCTTCCACACCACACAGATTCTGGTGGTAACTGATCCCAGGGCTGACCACCCTCAAGGAGGCCTCTTACGTCAACCTGCCCACCATCGCTCTGCGCTGTGGACATTGCCATCCCGTGCAACAAGGAAGCTTACTCAGTGGGCCTGATATGGTGGATGCTGGCCCGGGAAGTACTCCGAATGCGTGGCACTATCTGCCGTGAGCACCCGTGGGAGGTTATGTCTGATCTTTACTTCTACAGAAATCCGGAGGAGACTGAGAATGAAGGAGCAGGTTGCTGCTGAGAAGGCCGTGACCAAGGAGGAATTCCAGGGCAAATGGACTGCACCGGCTCCTGAGTTCACTGCCGCTCAGCCCGAGGTGGCAGACTGGTCTGAGGGTGTGCAGGTGTCCTCTGTACTCATCCAGCAGTTCCCTACTGAAGACTGGAGTGCCCGGCCGGCCACTGAGGACTGGCCAGAAGCTCCCACAGGGAAGGCCACCGAGTGGGTTGGACCACTGAGTGGTCCTGATCTCCTCTGCAGAAGACTGAGCAAAGGAAAAAGGGTAGAAGGAAAATAAAGTTCCTAAAAGTTAAAAGAAGGAGGAGGAGGAGATCCTCCTCTCCTGAATTGATGAACGGAAAGAAGGTCATCTTTGTTATAGAGTGGGCTAACAAGTACAATTGTACTGTCTTGAACTGGGGCGGCCTGCACTGTCTCAGGGCTGCAAAGCATCAGAACCAGCAGCAAGGTCCCTTTGCTTGACTTTGCTTGACTTTGAGTTTGGGGCCTCCAGAACTGGAAGAACACATCTCTTGTGTTTATAAAGTAGCTAGTGCACGTGTTCTGTTGTAGCAATCAAAATGGACCAAGACAATCCCTTTGAAAACTAAAACCCGGTGACTCTAATCCAGTTGTCAACCTTCCTAATACTACAGCCCTTTAATACAGTTCCTTATGTTGTGGTCAGCCCCTACTGTAAAATTATTTTTGTTGCTACTTTGTAGCTGTAATCTTACTAGTGTTATGAATCATAGTGTGGATATCTGATATACCACCCCTGTGAAAAGGTCATTCAACCCCCAAAGGTGTTTTGACCAGAAGGCTGAGAACCACTGCTCTCATGAAATGGGGTACGATAAGGATAGGCTCAGCCTTCAGGTCTAGCTGGGTCAGAGTTTCTGATTACCAAAAACTAAACCAAGACTATGAGCTGAAACTGTGGGATTTTAATGATAACAGTGAACAGTTATCATGGGCCTGGCCTGTGTCAAGCTTTGTGTGTGTGTGTGTGTGTGTGTGTGTGTGTGTGTGTGTGTGTGTGT
>NW_026592076.1:0-2673 GCF_907164565.1 Psammomys obesus | reverse complement strand
AAGAAGAAGAAGAAGAAGAAGAAGAAGAAGAAGAAGAAGAAGAAGAACCAGAAAATGAGTATGATCCCTGTTTAGCCATCAGCAGACAATCTGGAAATCCGTCTTGGACAGAGAGTGGTGACAAATGGGTTTTAAGGGTGGGAAGCTGGGCAGGCTGCTGGCAAGAAGGGTGGAGCTAAGCCAGGGGCTTCATTCTTTCTTGCAGGTGGATCATGGGGGAGAGGGGAGCTGGGGTTTGTTTGCTGTTGCTCAGAAGGTAGCAAGTCCGGGCTCAAGGGTTCTTAACTGGGGGTCGTTTGTGTGCCCTTTTCCACATGGCAACATCTGCGAACATCTAGTTGACACCGCTTCTGCAGGGTGGGAGTAGAAGCCGGAGACACTGCCAACCGTCATGCACTCACCTCCCCATTAAACACTTCAGTGAAGCAGCACTTGCCTCTGACCACCGAGCCTGAGAAATCCCTAGTCAGCTCTCTGGTAGGACTAAGCCAGGGTTCCGACAGCAGCCGATGCAGGTTCCAGCACGGTCCTGAGCTGCTGCTCTACGAGAAGACGAACTGATGACCAGCCTGGCTTGGCAGATGTTGCCACAGCTTGGGATACCAGCTGCCACCCTTTCTCTGTCCAGACTGAGGCTCCCCAGTGGCGCAGCCTCAGATGAGAGTGTCCTGGAATGGCTACTTGGAAAGGACTCCAGGAACTGCTTACAGCGGGGATTGAAGGACGGGAGACTAGAATGTTCTCTCATGGAAGTTACCGCTGTGGCAGCTGGACTCGGCTGGGAGGCTCTTGAGCCAGTGCAGAATATGGGTGGCTCCTACAGCCGTCCTCAGTTTTCAGCTGACAGCTTCAAGGGGAGCGGTGCTGGCAGCCTTTCTTGCTGGAGAGAGGGCCCAGCCGTTGCACAAAGTCCTTAGGCAAACATCGAAAACGTGTTGTCTGGGGAGATGTGAAAGGACACATCTCATGGCCACCTCCTGCCTCCCCGATGGTTTCAGTCACCCTGCACAGACTACTCTGATTCCTGGCTTTGACTTCTCTAGACTTCGCTAGGACACCTCCTGTCTCCTAGGCTTTCTTAGAGCTTCGGCCCAGGAACTCTCAAATTGATACCCTAGAGCATTAGAGATAAACAAGCAGCTGGGAGCAGAGGCAAGACTCACCCCCAAGAGGAAGCAAGCCGGCTGCAAAGCTCTGGGCTTTCAGGGACCAGGCTCACACACGAGGTGTTGTTGAGGCGCCATAAGGTTCTGGACCTGAGTCATTCTGTGGCTATGAGTTAAGGCCCTAGGACCTTACTGCAAAGACTGGCTTCGGCTTAGTGCAGCATTTCTCCACCGGTGGGCCGTGACCCCTTTGGGGGATCACATGTCAGATATCCTGTACATCAGATATTTACGTTATGATTCACAACAGCAGCAAAAGTACGGTTATGAAAGAGCAACAAAAATAATGTTATGGTTGGGGGTCACCACGACATGAACTGTATTGAAGGGTAGCAGCATTAGGAAGGTTGAGAACCACTGGGTTAGTGGGTCTAGTGTGAGACTCAAGATTCTGCATTTCTAACTAGCTCCCAGGCAATACAGAGCTGGGGTACAGTGGGAGAGGCCTGGTTGTAACCAACAGGCACATCTGTGCGAGCCCTCTGGCAAACTGCCTAAAGAGACGCTGAAAGAAAGGGATCTGGAGCCCCCAGGCTCTAGTGAGAGACTTGGTGCCGTTTCTCCTTCTGGGTAAAACATTCATACTTTTCTCATAATGTTTCTCCCATAAAGGCTATTTCTCTCCTTAGCAATACAGAGGCCTTGGGTCTTATGAAACCTGACTGTCTCGTCTGGGAACACTGAGCACCAACCCACTTAGCTCTCAGAGTAAAAGCCTCCAGCATTTTGATTCTTTCATCAGAACCCTGGAACTTACCATGTCTGTCTCCTTCTCCCTGAACTTAGGCAGCTTTCAAAGGGAGAAGCTAAAGGAGGTATTAAAGGAAGGCAGAACATGGAAGGTCTCCTTAGAGGTTATATAAATGGAAGTGGGACCCAAAGAAGTATAGCTGGAGAATCAAGTGTGGAAGACTATTAATGGTTCAGGGGATATTCATTCACCCATCCACCAAGCCACACTTTACTGAGCATCCATTACGTGACAGTCATTGTCGTAGGTGCTGAGGCAAAGATGCTGAGCAAGAGAGACAAAGGAGTTAACAAAGACTACACGTGGATAAGACATGATCAGTAAGTCATGTGTGCATTCAAAGAGAAAGAAAAGGGTGAGAAGGATGCTTGGGAGGGGAGTTGGGCTGGACTCAGCCACAAGGAAGGCAGGGCACAGCTCGTCTAGAAGGTGACATTGAACACAGACTTGAATAGAGTGAGAGTTTGAGTGTAGAATTTTAATTTTACCCCATTAATTGAACTTCAGGTTTAACTTAATAGACAAGTTTAATTTTTTGTGCCACCTTAAAGAATAGAAGTAAAATGAACATTTTTCCCTTCGTCTTGTCCATTTTCTTATGATGTCCAGGAGGAGAAGAGGAAGTCAGGGTCTTTTGCTTTAGTAATGGATTAGTTATCAAGGTTTATCATCCAAGAAGAAGAGAAATGCCACCTTGGGGGGAAAAGAAGTGTGTGTGTGTGTGTGTGTGTGTGTGTGTGTGTGTGTGTGTGTGTG
>NW_026592075.1:0-4939 GCF_907164565.1 Psammomys obesus | reverse complement strand
GTGTGTGTGTGTGTGTGTGTGTGTGTGTGTGTGTGTGTGTGTGTGTGGTGTTTTCTCCTTCCTATAGGAGGGAAAGATTGGAGAGAAAAAGGTCAGGCCGGGCTGAGCCCACAGAATAACTGCTGAGAATGACCAGAAACCTTTGATACAGGGGGATGCCCTTTAGTCTACTGTCTATGATCCCTAGAGGGCTGTCCTTGCCACTGTTCTCCGAAGTATCTCGAAACTGTGCTGAGGGGAATGGTAACACTACAGATGAGTTGTGTCCACTGAAGGCACCTGCAGAAGAGGGTGGCATTGCCTCTATAGAGAAAAAAAAAAGTTTTCCCACTACCTTGTCCAAGTTCTTATTGACCTAGACACTTGTTGCAAAGCATCTTTGCCACAGAAGCTTGTCAACAGTCCCTTAGCCTGCAGTCACAGCCTGGCTTATCCCTCATGGGCCTGGGGAGGCACCCAACGAATGGATAAATCCCAAGGGGTGACTGAGCATTACAGGGCACCCCCATTAAAAGCATGAGAAAACTTAGAGAGTGACATGACAAGAGTCTCCGGGGACAAAGATCCTTGAGAAGATTAAAAAAGGAAGATTGGGGAGAGGGCTTATTTGGTAAGGTGCTTCTTGGGAAAGCGTGAGGACCTGAGTCTGAACCTCAGAGCCCATGTGGAAAGGTTGGTCAAGGCTGCCTTCTGACCGTCACGTGCAGGGATTTAAGGGCCAGTGAGCATGTTAACTGACAGCTGCCCCTGGAGCCTTCCTCAGTGAGGGTTGCCTAAGTGCCTAACACTAGCCCTTCCTTGCAGGGAGAGAGGGAAGGTACTTGGAACATTTCTTTATGTCCTGCTCCTAGGCAAATGAAGAGAGGGCCAGAGATTTTCCTGTTTCTGCATCTTCCCACCCAAATGGAACCTTATGCCAAGTGGCCATTTTTATGACAACTTCTGATCTCTTATACATTGACTAGCAAATCCATTTTGGTATGTCTCACTATTCGATTATGCACCATGCTTTAGCGAACTAATGAAATGGCTCAGCGTGTAAGGTGCCTGCTGCCGAGTTTGATCCTTTGGAACCACACAGTGGAAGACTTTTGCAAGTTGTCTTGTGACCATTGCGCACCTGCACACACGTACACACACACACACACACACACACAGCACGCAGGCACACAAATATTTTAAAATAAAAACTATTTTTAAAAAATATTAATTAAGTAAAATCTTTGACCCATGTTCATTTGTCAGTCATGATTTCACCTTTTCAAAAGTATCTTCCTCCACTGCAGTCTATCTGTTCTCTCACCACTGTCCCTCATAGCCTGACCCGTCCCTTACCCTTGGGATTCTGAGGAATGAACAGGAAGCGATTGCCTCCGATCTCTCCTCTTCAGAGCTGGTGTAGAAAGTCAGGGGGGCTGGGCCTGTGGTAAGATCCAAGGCCTAGGCCTCTGATTCTCTGAGGACTGGAGGTCTGTCTCCCAGGGTCAAGTGCCTCAGAGCCTACACACCTACTCTGAATGCTAGCCATGTGGTACTGGGCAGGTCCCTGCCAAAAGTTGTGGCTGGGCAATGCTATCACCTATAAGCAGGACAATATTAGCAGAGATCACAGGTATACCTGTGAGGAAGAGGTACAAAAACACCTGAAGATGCTCAGCCCAGCGTCTGAACTCAGCATGTGCTTATTTGGTAGCAACTGACAGTCTGCATGACCACAATCTCCATATGGCTGGTGCTTCCCACCATCTCCTCAGACCTCGCCTTCCTGTTCCTCTTCCCGCTCAGTGTCCAGGAGTCTCCATCCTCAATTGGGATCTCTCAGCTCATCCCTCTTCCTGTTCTGGAGTGGCCCTGAATTGGCAGGGTCCCTCCAAGTCCCAGTAGCTCACAGTCACCCCCCCCCCCAGGTTCCGACAAGTGTCCCTGTCTTCTAAGGGTTCCTTCAGGCACGGGGGCAGGCATAGCTATTAGTACCAGGTCTGTGCTTCAGCATGTCCACCATGGTCTGTCTACACCTGCCCCCTGCCTTGCAGATACCCTCCAGGTACCCACACAGAGACTATTGGTTTTGTTTTTGTTTTTTTCCTTCAGGACATCAATTGATCGTTGACTGACATTTCTAACATCCAGTACCCCATGCCTTAAGGAAGGAATATGCCTTCTTCGGAGCTTCAAATAGGAAGGTCCTATTGTGATTCAGACATGACCCCTCAGCAAAGCCTAAAACATAGGGAGGTTACACCCGCATGTAGCCCGAAGGCCACATTCTTTTCTGTGGCAGATCTCAAATGCACACATGCGGGAAGAGAAGAGTAGAAAGATGAGGGGGTCCAAGCCAAGATGAGTCCCCAAACAGATCTAACCCACTCTCATCTCACTCTCTCTATTTTATACTTCTTTTTCTTGGTTTACCATCCCTCAGCCCCCAACATTCACTCTGTTAAAAGGGAATAAAGGCTCCCCAAATGCTCCTTGTGTTTCACTGCTTTCCTGCAAATGCTCCGCCACATAAAGAATAAAATGCATGTGCCGATACACCAGCCCAGCCTGACTTTCGTTAGTGTAGGCTCCTGGCGAGTGACCTTCAGAATGTTAGGAGAACACTTACGCTTCCCCAAAATATGTGCCCCTGCCTGCCTTGCAGAGTGAGTAAAAAGGCCCAGGGGAGGGGGCAGAGATCATGGATCTCCCGGGAGAAGTATAAGTATAAGTAGCGTACCTCAGACTTCAGCATCTTCAATCTTCAACAAGCTCTTACAAGCTTGTCTCTTGGCAAACTCCATCAGTGAAGGTGTTGTGCCACTGTTACCTGTTCACCACACACCCTGATGTCAATAAAGGCACAAACTGTTGTACTTTCTCCCGTGCAGCCTTTCAGTGTCCAGTCCCACTTGTGTGTGTGTGTGTGTGTGTGTGTGTGTGTGTGGTTCACTTTGTGGGGAATATATGTGTGCATGTGTGCATAGTGTGTTGAAAGGAATATACATGTGTGCATATGTGTGTGGAGGTTGGAGATGGATGTCAAGTACTGTTTCTTAGCTGCTTCTCTGCCATGTTTTGTTTTGTTCTGTTTTGTTTTTGAGACAGATGTTTGCTCTCATTAAACATAGGGCTTTCTGGTCCAGCTATATTGGCCAGCTCGCAAGCTCCAGGAATCCTCACTCTCTCTGCTTCCCTAGTGATAAGGTTATAGATGTGCGCCTCCAGGCTTCCTGAGGATTGAACTCAGCTACTTAGACTGTCATAGGAAGCACTTTACCCACAGAGACATCTCCCTAGCCTTGTCTGATTCCCCTTATTGAGAGTCCAGAAAACCCCATCGCTTCATAGTTTCAAAAGCCCAGTCTAGGCAAGTTTAAACTTTCAACCTTACATCCCAATTGAATGTTTGTCTCCTAGCCCTGGGGACACACCCAGGAAGCGTTGGGGTATGTCCTCAAGCCTGTTTCTCTCCATCTCCTGGACTTCCTCCTTAGTGCTTTGGGGTTCAGAGAGTCAGACTGGGGAGGAAGAGATGGCCGCATTTCAACTGGTGATACTGTTTCTGAAGTTTTCCTGGCTTCTCTGGCAATGCCTTCAGCTGGGCTTCCTGCCAACCTGCCCTCTCCTGGGGCAGATAACTAAGTTATGCCAGAGTTCCTGAGAGAGGGCCTCCCTTGACCTCAAACATACATTCTGCCCAGCTATTCATCCAATGCCTTAGGGAAGGATAAAAATGGATGAAGAGTCCGCTGCGCTTTCCCTGGAGGTGGGGGCGGAGGGAGGGAGTACCTTCTCTTCTCCTTAAAGCTTATTGGACAGAATGAGGGACAGAAGGGACATTCTGGGACATCTGCGGTGAGATTCTGAAAGCCCTTGCTGGGACATTGGGCTCTCGAGGGTCCCTGAGCTGCCACACAAAGAGTCTCTCCTGAGATAGCCAACCCCGGAGGCCACTGCAGATGCTGCAATCAATATCACCGGCTGAGCCTGCCCTGCATCCTCCTGCCAAAGCAGCAGGCACAGATGCATGCCGCCAGAGGTCCTCCAACAAAGCCACACAAAGATGGTAAATTCCCAGCAGAGCCCCACTAACATTGCATGAATGTAATGATGGTGTATAGTAACACAGCCATTGCTCTACAGTGCTGTTTGCAGAGAGGGAAGCGCAAGAGACAACCGCTTCGACAAGCCTCATGTCCTTGGCCCTGGAGCTCTCTCCTGAGGAAGGGATGATCAGTAGTAGCAAGGTGTCCCAAATGGAAACACTCATTGGCATGAAGGTGACCCAACACCACTTTCTGGCTCTTTCTGAGTTTATCCCTCTTGAAAGGAAGAAAGGAAGGAAAAACACTGTGCCCTAGGTGACTCCAGAGACCTCTGTGTGCCCTGGTCCTATGTGGGTGGAAAGGAGGCTGGGGAAACCAAAGGCCTTAATGAGCCCCAGAGCCCGGCCTGTTTGGGACCAAATAGCTCTTTGCTTTAGATTTGGATCTCAGCAGCTAATTTTGAGGTTAAAGAGATACAGCTTTTCTCTCCCTCGTGTGTGTGTGTGTGTGTGTGTGTGTGTGTGTGTGTGTGTGTGTGCACGCTTTGGTATGTATTCTTGGAAAACAGAGAATAAGATCTTTCAGGTATCGCCACTATTGTAACAAACATGTCACCCAAATTTGCATTGTGAATTAAAAGTCTGTGTGTTTATTTTTAAATTTTTTTAAATTTATTATACTTTATTCACTTTGTATCCCAGCTGTAGCTCCTCCTTTGTCCCTCCCTATCCCTCCCTCATCTCCTCCCATGCCCCTCCTTCAGTCCACTGCTTGGGGAGGTCCTCCTCCATCCCTCTGACCCTAGCCTATCAGGTCTCATCAGGACTGGCTGCATTGTCTTCCTCTGTGGTCTGGTTAGGCTGCCCCCCCCTCAGGGGGGAGTGATCATAGAGCCAGCCACTGAGTTCATG
>NW_026592074.1:0-8106 GCF_907164565.1 Psammomys obesus | reverse complement strand
CCAATTAGGGTTTACCAAATTACTCTAGCACAGTCTCCCCTTTTTTTTCTCCTTAAAAACCCACTCCAGAAAACAACAACAAGAATAACAACTCCTACTGCTGGCACTGCTGCTTGCATATCTGTCTCTGTCTGATCCAGAGGTAGCACCCTGCCCACCCCACTTGCCCCTCTGGGGTAATAATTCTCCACTGTGCTGAGAATTTGGTGTCTGGGTGTGTCCTGTACTGACTTCTGAGGGACCCACCCCTTACAACTGAGCCCATGTATGCTTGCATAGACTGTCTTGTCTCTTTTCTTTGGTGTGTGGCTTAGAAGATAGAGGGACTGAAACCCCACGTGGTCTGCCTTCTGAGGGGCATTTCAGAGTGCAGTCTAGAGATGAGGTGCCTCTTTCTAATTCACAGCATAGCCTGGGAGCCAGCAGCACACTGTCTGGAGCCTCAGTTTCCTTATCTATAAATGGAATGAATAATAATAGCTATTCTCAAAGATATTGTGGGATTAAATGAGCTAACATATGGGTCATGTACCCTTAGTTGCAAGAGAAAGAAGCCCAATTTAGGCCACCGATTAAAAAAGGGAAGGTAGTGGAGAGAGGGATAGAGGGTAAAGGGCAATGAAGGACTTCTGGTTGTTGGGAATGGCACAAGTGAAGATTTAGAAAGAAAATCTCAGGAGCAAGGACACAGGGAGTGGAAGAGGGGTGTGCTACTGATGGGTCCTTGAAACAAAATGACTCCAGCCATTTCAACCAGGAAAGAACTGAACTGGAAGTGTGTGCCACAAGCAGATGGGCTGAAGAAGTAGTTACGGGACAGAGCCAACCTATCAATAAGGACATTGCCACGTATGGGGCTCAGAGGGCAGAGGACTTAAACACAAGCCACTCCTGGAGTCACTGCGACTGCCACTCATGTCCAGGAAGCTGGCACCAGATTCAAAATGCTCAGCACATGAGCAAAAAGCGAATACTAAGTCTGGAGGACTTGAAAGAAAGGGCTCATTGTTTCCTTTCTTGCAGGCACCCATGTGAAGGTTGATGGGAGGAGGTTGATGATGGGAGGCTCAGAGGACTTCTCCAGCCCGCCAGGTAGAGATGCCAGAGATAGCTCCTTCGAGATACTCAGGGTAAGGTGGTGAAGTAGAAACTGCCTCTTCCTGCTTACCTGTGGGTTTCTCTGGGTAGTATAAGAACATCACCACACCCTTCTTTCTTCCTCCCCTTTTGATCCAGGCCAATGCCCTTCACATCTTGTAATTTACCCCCAAACTTTCAGGTGTACTGTAGTCAGAGCCAGTGAGTGATGGTGGGAACAGAGGGGATGAAGCATTACCCATGGCTATAGCAGAGCCTGGTGAAGTAATTCTAGTTGGGTCATCAGGTGGATCTGGGCCAAGGCCATGCTTCACTGGGGCCAACTCTCTCACTTTAGACAGCAGATCTAAAGGTATCTCTGAGACTCGGATGTACTCAGCTGTAAAACGGGGTGATTATAACAAGAGCAGGCACGAGGCTACAATGAAACTGCACTATGACCAGCTGGCAGGAAGCCTAAACACTGTCTGATCTGATGGCTGATCTCTATAGAGTGACGGCTTTGACTACAATTTGTGTAGACTGTTCCAGTTTACTGTGTGGCGTGGCTATGAAGTGTTCCTACAGAGGATCATGGCTCAAAGCCTCTGATCCCAAATGGTGGCAACAGTGATTGGACCTTGAGGATATTAACCTGATCAACGTATAGGCCCATTGATAATATTATAGATGAATCAGCTTGCTGAGGGGGAATATCTCTGGGAGGACCAGGTCACTGGGGCAGGTCTCTGAAACCTCTGTTCCTGGAGCCTTCCTGTCTCTCTCTTTCTACTTTCTTTGTACCACGAATGAGCCACCTGGCCCCACATGTGCCCCCATGATGTCCTGTTTTACCATGCTGACCAGAAGCAACAGAGCCAAGTGACCATGGACCAAAGCCATTGAAACCAGGACCCAACAAACCTTTCCTGCTTTAAGTTGATTTTCCTTAGGCATTTTGTCTCTGAGATAAAATGTGCTAACAAGTCCCACTCTAGACTAACAACGAATATCCAGGGTTTGCTGAGTTCTTCCACGAACTCTTTTAGAAGAATAGAACTAAAAGAATAAATCTGTCTATCTATCTATCTATCTTTTTATCTAGCACCTGTCATCTAGCAATCTACCTATCTACCATCTATCTATCAATCTATCTAAATCTATCATCTACCTATTAATCTATCATCTACCTAATTTATCAGTCATTTATCTTTCTAGCTGATCTATCCTATCTGTCTGTCTGTCTGTCTCTCAATCTGGGGGATTTATTACAGTGGCTGACAAGCTGTGGTCCAGCCAGTCCAACAACGGTTGTCTCTCAATGGAAAGGCCCAAGAATCTAGCAGTTGTTCAGTCCATAAGGTGAATCCTGAAGAAGTTGGCTCTGATACCAGTGGAGTGAGAGTGAGGGCAAGCAGACAAAAACGTCAAGCTCCTTTCTTCCCTGGCCCTTATACAGGCTTCCACAGGGAAGCTGTGGCCTAGATTTATGGTGGGTCAAATGATCTGGATTTGAGGTGTGTCTTCTTACCTCGAATGATCCAGTTAACTAAAGATCCCTCACAGATATGCCCACTGACTTTGGTGTACTGAGGATTTTGTTGTGGTTGTTTTTTTTTTGTTTTTTTTGTTTGTTTGTTTGTTTTTAAACATGCAAACATTATGTGAATATGTTTTTGTTTTAATCCCAGGTGTGGGATAAGGGAGTACTTCCAATTGTCCACAGCAGCTAACTATGATTTGCCTTGTGCTTTAGCAAAGCATGATTTTGCCTCTGAAGATAGTTTACATTTGGAATTCTGGGAACCCTTCAGAGAGTTTGTAAATGCCAGAGCCCTGAGAAATGAGTGTCTGCTGCTGCCCTTGCTGCTGGTTGCTGAATTGCTGGTTTCTGGTTGGAGATAGCCTGATTATGAAGATCAAATTTGCCCCCAAGGAACTTGATGCCCCTAATCAGCAGGAAGTAGTCTAATGATATCAATACTCCTTTTCCCCTGTAACCTTCTTTCTCTCCTACCTAGTGTTGGGGGTGGTGGTGGAAGGGATAGGAGTGGTGTAGGGAAGTAGGAAAACTCAATAAATTAGCCAAAAGTCTGGCTACACTTGGGTCTTTTAGTTAATGTAGATGTAGTCAAGTTGACAAATCAAGGATAGCCATCACAACTCCCCAAATCCCAGTTCATCCACAGTAAGGCTTGGGCCAGAGCGTAAACCAGAATGTCTGAATAGACAGGAAAAACTTATGGATGTGATGTTAACTGGAGTGGGAGTCAGGAGGAGAGCAATAGTGGGAAGAGAAAGTGAGCCCGAAGATAGAGAGGTAATGAAGAGGCGAGAGGGAGGGAGAGGGAGAGATTGAGGTGAGAAACCCAGGCCATCTTTTTCCTATTGGCAGTTACAACCAACCTCTCAGGAGCGACTCTCCGCCAGCCTGGCTGCTAAATCACCGACACTGCCGTAATTGAAACAGAAAATCATGCCCGGCAGAACAGCCTAGCAACACCACCATTAGCAGCTGTGGCTCTCCACTTCAAACCAGGGAGCTAATACCCCTCTTTGTGTATGCGTGGGCACTGCCAGATAGATATCTTCACCAATATTTCACCAGGGACTGGGTCCTTGCTGCTCCTTTCTACCTCCACACAGACATGGGGCTGCTCACTCCAGGAAGACTGAGCTTAGCTGTGAGACCCAGGGCTGCCCAGATGTGGAGCTGATGCAAACATTTTCTTTCCCTCCACCTCCCTCCTTCTTTCCTCCCTTCTTTCCCTTCTCTGCCATCGCTGAGCTTGCGCTTGTGCCCAGGAAGCTGAAACGGAGCAAAGGATCACACAGACCTAAAGGTGAATTGGAACAGATGCCCTAATTGAACAAGCCACTCTCTGAGGGGATCTGATGGCTCTGGAATGAAGAAGGAGGCAATGGTGGGGACAAAATAAACAAACTGGGACAGATGAGAGAAGACTTCTACACACCTGCCATTGGAGAGGCACTGAGCTAGAGAGAGGGAGGTTGGCATATGTGATGAGCTAGAGGAGGGTGGCAGAGTGCCAGGGCACAAGGCTGGAGAAGCAGAGGCTGACCATACAAGTTAAAAGTGCCTTGGAGATACTCCTGCACCCACTGGGTAGTCCCAGTGCCTGGCTCCAGTTGTTTGCTCCCCTGTCCCAAATTTCCAGTTTTCAATTGCCATTATAGCAGTTCTCACAAAGAGGGAACTGTCGGAAAGTGGGGGTACTTTGGGCTTTCACAATGATAAAGAAGCATTCCTGGCATTTGGTGGAGCAGGGATGAAAGCACAAGATATCCAAAAATACGGAATATTGTACAACCATATAGAATGTCACTGCACGATTCAGTCTGTGTATGAACCTGTGTACACACATGTTCGTGCTGGAGGTCAACATGTATGTTCGTGCTGGAGGTCAACCCTAAGCATCTTCTATTATTCTCCACCTTATCTTTTTGAAGCAGCCTCTTGCTGAGCCTGGAGCTTGTTGTTTTAGGCTGGCGAGCCCTCCGTTTCTGCCTTTCTCCATCCCCCAAGACTCCAACACTGAGATTACAGACCTATGATGCCGTGTCTTGCTTATTCAGGGAAAGGAAGTTTTTGGACTTCAGTTTCCATACTTGTGCAGCAAGTATCTACCAAACTTTATCCACTGAACTTCTCCCCAGACACCCCCAAAATTATGATTTCTGAGCAGAATCCACGGAGGGTAAAACTCAGCTTTGGGTTCTCTGAGATGTGATGTTTGTGATATAGGTATGTATATATGATATATATGATTGTATATGCATATGAAGATATATGGTTCTTTATGTATATGTGATGTTTGTAATATACACCTGTCAGTATGTATGGACGCCCCTTCCTCCAAGCCACAAGGCTTAAGATCCTCTCCCGGGTGTGAAGCAGTCAGAGGCTCTCATCCAAGGAGAAGCATGTGGCAAGGAGATGCAGTGTGGCACATGAGGCTGAGCGATGAAGAATGGTTCTGTCAGATGGCTCGTTGGTTAAGAGCACTTCCTGTACAAAAGCAAGGACCAGAGTTCACATCGCAGGACCTATGGGCAACCCAGGCATCCCCCCACACACACACCTGTAAACCCCAGCTCCAAGGAAGGTGGCGAGGTAGACTTCTTGGGTTGGCTGACTTCCAGCCTAGAGACCCTGCCTCAAAAGAATGGGCAGAAAATAGAAGAGGAAACCTGGCACAGACAGGGGCATGCATGAGGCTGTATGTACACTCACACACGCGTGCACACAAATAAACGAGTAAACGAATCTTTAGGAAAAGAATAGTTCTATCTGACCCTCATCTCTTGAAAGGCACCCCCTACCCCAAGGAAGCCGGCGGCCATGCTGTGGGGACACTCATTGCAAGAGGTCCACAAAGGAAAGAACAGACGCCTCCTGCCACAGCTGGCGCTGAGCTGCCTCTTGAGGAGGAGCTGATGCAGTTTGGAGATCCAAAGTCCCTCCAAAGGTGCATGTGCTAAAGACCCAGTTTGAAGCCTATAACGTTATTGTCAGGCACCTGGATGGTGAAGAGGTGGGGCCTGGTGGGAGGAAGCTAGCTGGTGGTGCTGGTGGAATCCTGGTCCCTTCCCGTCTGTTTCCTGGCCGCCATGAGAGGAGAAGCTCGCTCTCCCACATCCTCCTCCCTGCCTGTCTTCCAGAATAATGGGCCAACTGGCCAGGAGCTCAACTTCCTGACACTTTGAACCATGATATACCTTCCCTTCTTTTGAAGTGGCAACGGCAGAGAGCCTACACCGTTGTATGAGGCACCTAGGAAGGAGACAGGCTGTGTATGTAGCCAGCCCAGGCAAGCCTTCAGATGACTGAGGCCTCAGCCTGTGGGGAGAGGAAAGGGGCCCAGACATCACGGATCAGAACATCAGCTATTCCAGGCGCCCCATCTCCATTCCTCTCCTACACACCGGCACAGGAATGTTTCCTCCATAGTTTCAGAGTGTATGGAGACTTCTAGAAGTCTACCTCCTGTGTAAATCAAGGGGAAACAATATTTTTTTTTGTTTGAATGTTCTTGTGTATGGCAGACAGGGTCCTGCTGTGAAGCCTAGGTTGTTCTGGGAGTTGCTAAGTAGTCCAGGCCAGCCTTGAACTCACAATCCTCCTACTTCTACTTAACTATTGGGATTACAAGTGTGTGCCACCGTGCCTCAAATGAACAAACAAGCAAAAAAAAAAAAAAGTTTTTGTTTGAGGTTTTACTAAAAGCTCTTCTCTACTAGAAAAGTGATTAAAATATCAATCTAAGTCAAGCACGAAGCTTGTCACACGTACAGACACTGTAAGTAAGACACCCAAAGTAAGTGAATATCAAGTGGAACTGAGCTCTGCTCCTCTTAGATCCAATTGTTTTTACTTACAGGAAACCTGACTCTTTCCTGACGTTCCTCCAAGAATCTGAGCCTCCGTGTATGGTGCCATGAACAGCACATCTTTAATTTCTCCTTTATCCCATAGTTGGACCTTCACATAAAATCATGGGTAGGCAGTTTCTGTTTTTAAAGTAAATTTCATTTCATGTTAGTGAAAGGGCATTCTAAAACATCAGTTAAGGAAACGAACATGTGACTCTAGGGTGCTTCCTAGAGAATATTTTACTGGCCTAGGGAATTCAGATCGCTTGTTCTTTTGCTTCTAGAAACCCTCGGCAACCTTCAGAATTATTCCCAGCAGTCTGATTTGAAGAGTTTTCTTCTTGGGTTTCAGGGGCCTTCCGCTGTCCTGACACTCTGCACTTTCTTCTTCCCTTTATATTGCTTCCTCATCTCCAACTCTCTCTTTCCCCTTGTCTTTTGAAATCTATTTCACCCCAGCCTAACACAGTCAATAAACAAATACAGAGCATGCATATCTATTATCTGGCCCCTGGGCTACACACAGGACTCCAGTACAGAGACAGGAGCCAGTTGCCTGACATCCTTTCCAGGACTTGGGAGGGACCACTTTGCTCCACTGGAGACTCATTGGAAAACTGATGCATGCATGCAGAGAAACCCCGACAGGTCTTTCACCTTCCCTGTTCCCTGGGTTGCTCTCTGCCAGCATTCACTATTTCTCTTGTTATCCACTCTAACAACCACACAGCTTTCTGCAGCACAGCCTGAAGGCTCCAGTGACACAGCCAAAGTCTTTCCTTCTTCCAGTCTTAACAGATCCCCAGCTTTCCATTCTCTTCTTTGTGCACACACTTGCTGTGTGTGTGTGTGCACGCACCTGCTGTGTGTGTGCACCTGTGGGCTCTTTCACACACTACCTACAGGAGAAGGATTGCTACTCCCCTCCTTCCCTTCCCAGGGGAGGTGAAGGAAGCCTGGGAAATTTAGACCCCGAGGCCAGGTCTCTCTAGAGACTACCCAGCAATAAAATGGGTGAATCAAGAGAACACGGAATCCAGGTGAGCAGGGCTGCTTGAGGAAGGACCAAGACCATCAAAATAGCCACTGCCTTTTCCCCAGTGCTGAGCCACAGCCCACTGTCTGGATAGCTCCCTGGCCCTGCCTGCCCTCTGCCTTCTTCCTGGGGGTTGGTGTAGCTGGCAGCCTCTTGCCAGAGACAGCTTCCTTGGCATTCTCCTTTGCTGGGCTCACTTTGGAAGATACAAACACGTACACACAAGCACACATACAGAAACATGCATGTACACACAAACACAGACATGGGCATACAACATTCAGGAGAAGGCTTTCTCAGCTAGGCTCACGAATGTTCTTCAAGAAGTTGCCTTTCGAGACCCTGCTGAATTTTTCTCACATTGGAAAAACAAAAACAAGACAGATTTTCTAGAAGGTCCCTGTATCTCCTCTCCTCTCCCACTCCCTTCCAGATCTTTCCAGATCAGCCAGGAATTTGGAGGGGAGCCAGAGCGGACTCATCTATGGCCACAAGAGGGCACTCTGAAATCCTGAGAGCAGGATATTTGTGGCTCTTTTTCTTTTACCTTAAAAGAAGAAGAAGAAGAAGAAGAAGAAGAAGAAGAAGAAGAAGAAGAA
>NW_026592073.1:0-1938 GCF_907164565.1 Psammomys obesus | reverse complement strand
TGTGTGTGTGTGTGTGTGTGTGTGTGTGTGTGTGTGTGTGTGTGTGTTTTAACTTGGTCCCCACAGACTTTAAGAATTTAGCTTTTGGGGCTGGAGAGATGGCTTAGTGGTTATAGAGCACTGTCTGCTCTTCCAAAGGACCCAGGTTCAATTCCCAGCACCCACATGGCAGCCCATAACTGTCTGTAATGCCAATTCCAAGTGATCTGACACCATCTGACATAAAATAAAAGTTAAATAAATTATTAAAAAAAAAAAAAAAGAATTTAGCCTTCTTCTTCTTCCTAGTTCCTGGCCACAGAAGGACCCTGAGAACTCATGGGTCACATCACACACTATGTGTGGAGGGAGCATCAGGCACTTCCAGCCCTCCTACCTGTGCAGACAGACTCTTCCTCTCTCAGACAAGCATGTCTAGAGCAAGGAAGTAACGGATCTCTCTGCTGCCCCCAAAGCAGATGGTCTCCTGTCTCACCCGGGCATGTGTCTCAGGCTGCCATGGAAACAGACCCTGGGTGGTCTCACAGCCTGTCCTTCTTAGCCATGCCTGAACATGTCTGAGTTCCCACGGATGCCCTGGTTAGACGCTCACCCTGCCATGCTCACGATCTGCGTAAACACGGCTATACCACATGCAGGGAAGTATGTACGTCGCGGGAGTGTTTGTATATACGGGCGACATTCACGTCACACTGAGCTAAAATTACAGGAATGTGGTTTTGAGTCTGTGCGAGAGGGTTTCTACTCAAGTTCACGCTCAAATGATTGGGTTGTGGGAAAAGAACAATGTTGCTTCTCCATGTTGCTGTAAATGTGAAGAAAGAGCCCGTTTGTGTGTTATAACAGTTACTATAATTTTAGATTAATTGAGGGATGAAGGAATTTTTCCATTGAGGCTTTGACCTTCCACTTGAAAGTCTATTGTTTGACAATATTTCTATTCCTTTTTTTTTTTTTTTCTTGTGGCTTCTGTTGTTTATGTGTTTGCTTGTTGTTATATTTCAACACAGATATTCAAACTTTCAAACTTTCAGTATTCAGGACACAGGTCAGATAGCCATAAAATAAGAGAGTATGGAGCAATTAAATCCATGTCTCCTCTCCCACTGGAATCCATATTGATCCTTCCTAGCTCAGAGTTTCTGGCTCCAGTACCACTAAGAACCTGCAGAAAACGAGCCACTTAAACCTGGCTCCAGACTTGGGTAAAATGAAGAAAGCTAGCTCACAGAAACCAGAGCTTTAGGCCAGTTTGTTCCTCATGTGAGTAAATGCAAAACCTGTGGCAGTACTTGGAAGGCTAAGGCAGGATGAATGAGAACCTCAAAGCCATGCTCAGATAAATGGTAAGTTCAAGGCCAGCCTGGCAGCATGAGACACTGCCTCATAGAAAGAAAGAAAGAAAGAAAGAAAGAAAGAAAGAAAGAAAGAAAGAAAGAAAGAAAGAAAGAAAGAAAGAAAGAAAGAAAGAAAATTAAAAAATGTATGGGGAAGAGGATGGAAATGTAGTCCAGTGGTGAAGTGCTTATCCAGTGTGCACAGAGCCTGGGTTTGTACTACAAACAAACAAACAAAAAAAATGAGATAATTTATTATAAAAGAAATTATATTAATACTATCTCCCCAGCATTATAGTAAAAGCACCAGGGGAAAAGCTCAGTCAATAGAATGTTTGTGGTACACACAGCAGAATCTGAGTTTGGTCCCCAGTATCCCTGTGAAAAGGCACACACGTGTGATCTAACACTGAAAAAGCAGCAACCCAGTGGTGGCTCATTGGCTGGCCAGCATAGCCTACTTGGCGAGTTCTAAGCCATTGAGAAACCAGGAGTTAAGAGTCATCCTCTGCCAGCTCAGGAATGATACCTAAGCTGGACCTATGACCTCCATGTGTGCGCACACACACACACACACACACACACACACACACACACACAC
>NW_026592072.1:0-24166 GCF_907164565.1 Psammomys obesus | reverse complement strand
GTACTTGTTTGGCATCTCAACTTCCAATGGTATGTTGTTTTTTTTTTTCCTTTTAATTAAGAGGCCTTAAATAATGGCTAGGTGAGTGAGTGCCTGTGTGGAAAAAAATGCAGGGAAAACTCTAATTTGTATTTGGGGAAGGAAAAGTCAGTTTAAAGAATTCTGATATATTTTTTTAAGTGTTAAAGAGAAATAGACAAGAAAATACATTTGAGAATAAAAGGACTTAATTCTTTCTTTTAAAACTAAATTAAAACATCCTCCTCAATAGGGAGACAAATCTGAGAAAAATAAAGTATACCATTGATGGACAAAGATACCAAGGAGGAATGTTATGTTGGTTGTCATTGAATGTGCAATGCAAAGGATTAAAATTAAATCAATTCATGAAGACGTGAGAAGGAAGTGAAAATTTTTAAAAATAACATATATATATAAAACCATGACTCACAGAATAACATATAAATGTCAAACAAAGCTGAAGCTCAGTAAACCACAATGATTGCAGATCATACGAAAGTTAATGTGGATGCAGGAGCCATTTCAGTTATAGAAAGTCTGCAAACAGTTGATCATCTAACATGTGTATCTGTGCATGAATGCCTTCCTCTGAGCATGGTCCCACAAAAAGAGACAGGCACACTAAACAATGGTTTCAGAATGCAATATGATTAGGAGCCTAGAGATATATGGAGGCATTTAGTATAGGTAGAAGCAGAAGAGGCAGGAGGGAGAAGAAGACAACGTGATCAAGAATGTGGGTAGGAAACAAGTAGTTTTAGTACGTGTATTCCCAAAGTTGAATTAGCACCATGATTTCAAACATTATCTAACTTTCTGACCTGTTGAACTTAGAGGCAACAGGAAAAGCCACACATAAAGACCTTTTTAAAGGAGGGTTTTAGTATTGGCTTGACTTGGCCTCTATACTATGATTTTCTTTTTAAATTTTTTTATATTAATTACAGTTTATTCACTTTGTATCCCAGCTGTGGTTTCCGCCATCATTCCCTCCCAGCCCCACCCTCCCTCCTTCATTTCCTCCCATGTCCCTTTCCAAGTCCACTGGTAGGGGAGGTCCTCCTTTCCTTCCATCTGACCCTAGCCTATCAGGTCTCATCAGGACTGGCTGCATTGTCTTCCTCTGTGGCCTGGCAAATCTGCACCACCCTCAGAGGGAGGTGATCAAAGATCCAGCCACTGAGTTCATGTCAGAGACAGGCCCTGTTCCGCTTACTAGGTAACCCACTTGGATAATGAGCTGCTACATCTATGCAGGGGTTCTAAGTTATCTCCATGCATGGTCCTTGGTTGGAATATCATTCTCAGAAAAGACTCCTGTGTCCAGATTTCTTGGTTCTGTTGCTCTCCTTGTGGAGCTCTTGTCCCCTCCAAGTTTTTCTATCTTCCTCTTTTTTCATAAAATTCCTTGCACTCTGCCCAAAGTTTGGCTATGAGTCTCAGCATCTCCTTCGATACTTTGCTGGGTAGAGTCTATAGTATGATTTTCTTATGAGTGATTCCCTGGAAGAGACCTCCTCTCTTTTTCTTCCTTCCCTCCTTCCATTTCTCCCTCCCTCCATCTATCCATCCCCCTTCCTCCATCTATACACTACTCCCTCTATGTCTCCTTCTGTACTTAGAATTTGAAACTTTCTATTCTAATTGGAGGCAGTGACTCTTTTAAAACCTGTTTTCTGTTTTGTTTTTAAACACACACATTAGGTAGCATTTGCATAGAATTTGAAATTTTACGCTTCTAGAATAGGGATGTGTTTTGCCTAAAAAACAAACAAACATCTTTATACATCTCATTAAAATTAAGTTGAGTTCCAAAATTGTAAAAGAGAACCAGCAAGGTAGCTTAGTAGGTAAACCACGCTGCTGCCAAGCATGATGACCCAAGTTTGGTTTGATCCATGTAATTTGTCTCTGATTTCTCTCTCTCTCTTCCTTTCTTTGTCTTTGTATCTCTCTCTCTCTTTCTCTCTCTCTCTCTCTCTCTCTCTCACACACATACACACTCATACACACAGAATAATTGTATAACTTTGATAATTTTGACAGTCATAATTCTTTTGAATATGTAATACTGATATGGAAAAAGAGGGAGATTGAAAGACCTGAAGGTGACAGGAACTCCACAAGGAGAAAAACAGAGCCAAAAATTCTGGGCCCAGGGGGGCCTTCAGAGACCAATACTCCAACTAAGGACCATGCATGGAGATGAGCTAGACTCTCTGTTCAAAGGAAGCCCATTGGCTGCTCAGTTTCTAAATGGGTGGCCTAGTAAGGGGTACAAGGTTTGTTTCTGACATGAACTCAGTATCTGGCTACAGTACCTCCTCCTGGAGGGTGCAGCCTTGCCAGGCCAGAGGAAGATGATGCAGCCAGCATTGAGGAGACCTGATAAGCTAGGATCAGATAGAAGGGGAGGAGGTCCTTCCCTATCAGGAGACTAGGGAAAGGGCAAAAGGGAGAAGAGAGAGGTTAGGTGGTACTGGGAGGAGATGAGGGAGGGAGCTGCAGCAGGGATACAAAGTGAATAAATCATAATAAATTATATTTTAAAATGTCCACATAAGTATGTATGGTCATATGATTATGTAGAAGTGTATAATCTACAAAGACAGATCAAGATAATAATAATTTTAGCTTTTACTAAATTTTACTAAATAATTTTAATAATTTTAGCTTTTACTGACTGTGTAAATGTGCAATAGTCAATCACAAATATATTCAAGAACAGTCTTTTTATATGACAATTACGTACATGTTTTGAGACATAGTCTCACTGGATAGCTCAGGCTGTTCTCATTCATGGTGATCGTCCCGTGGAGATTATAGGTGTGGGCCACCAAGCCAGGCACACGTAGTTTTACACAAATAACGGTTACACGTCTGAGAGCAGAATTTTCAAAGAACTCAAAATTCCAAAGATAAATGTTACACTTGCTTTGCTGTTGGAATGTGGCACATTGCAATGGCCTCCACAAGCACTTATCTTTGGAGAGACCCCAAATCATCTAGCTTTCCTCACCTTGTTTCCAAAGAGTCTACCAATGAAAAGGCAGCATAACTCCCGCTATGCAGGCCTGTATTCTCCAGAGCCAGCTGACAATATTGCGAGGATCCATGCCATCAATAATTGATTAAAGTGCCTTGTCTCCTCACCCCAGGGCTCAGGGATATGTGACACTTGACAATGTATTATTAAAGTCCCATTATACCTTTGATGTACTGGGACAGGGTGTCACTGGAGTCCTTCCATGAGTGACATATTTCTCCTTTGTAGCCTTGCAAAAAAAAGTTGAAGTACGCCACAGAAAACTAGTCTATGTACCTTTTTAAGGTCTGACAACAAATTTTAAAATTTAATATTTTGAATATTGCATTGTATATTTTATTTGTAAAATTTCATGTGTTCTGAGCTCAAAAATAATGCATGTTTTAGCGAGCTATCCTCATGAGTAAAATATCCTTTTTAATGCTTGTCAACGTTTGTTTTTTTTGGTACATTACTTATTTATTAAATAGTTCTTTTATGTAAATTCTTATTTATTATTATTGTTTTGTAAATTAGATATATTTATATTCCCCAGTCCCTTTCTCATCCAGCTCTCTTGCTCTCTCTTAAATTCATGGCATATATGCATATTATTTAATATATAATATAGACAATATGTATTATATGTAATATACATATATTACAAACGGCTCTGTCCATTTACTGTTACTTGTACTTGTATAATTTTCTCACAATAGGACAATAGGATAGTATGTAATGGCTTGAGGCACTGATCCTTGTGAAAGACTATTTCTCACAGGCTCAGCTTAGTTGCCTGCAGTTCTTTGTTTAGGGTGGGAACTCTGTAAGATTTAGACCTTCCATGTTAGCATGGGTATGTGCCTTGTTTAGGCAGCCATGTTGTTGAGACTTTATGTGCTTGTTTCATTTCCCTGACATTTACAGAAGACACAGTCTCACAGAAGACTTCCTGTTTCTCTGGCTTTTACAATCATTTTGCCACCTCTTCTGTGATGTTCCCTGAGTTTTAGGTGCAAAAGTTGTGTTGCAGACATAGCAGTTGGGAACCACAGAATATTACATGTTTTCTGCATTTTCACCTATGAAGGTGAAAATGTCCATTGAAAAAGACATGTTTATTTAAGGAAGGGTGAATGCTCCAGTTTCCATGGGTATAAAGATAAGTATTTAGAATGCAGTTTGTAATTATATTGTTTGGATAAAGTGGTGATTATAACTTCTCCAAGAATCATGATCTCACTAGCCCCACAGTGTTGGCTTGGTTTCTAATACCAGCCATTATTTTTTTTTCTTTTTGAGCAAACCTTGTGTCTATTTAGAGTTGGTTTCTGTCAGGATTTGTGTGCCATTCCTGTATCCTTAGGTTTGTCAGGCTATTCTAGCCCTTGTTATATTTCATATACATTATAGTTGGGTAGAACAATTGATTGTCCTCCTTTCCTCAAAGTTTACGTGGCACCTCCTGCTTCTGTGAAATCTAGTCTACAGAGAAGAGGCATTCAGGTTAGATCATTTATATTTTCCTGGTGCCATTTCCAGAGATCCTGGCATCTTCAGCAAAAGTCAAATATGAGAAACTCACAGCTAACATAATCCTCAATAGAGAAAAAAACAAACAAACAAACAAAAAACCTTGAACCTTGAAGCAGTCTCACTGAAATCAGGAATAAGGCAGGGTTATCCACTGTACTCACTTTTTTTTTAATATTGTGCTTGAAGTACTAGTGGAAAAAATAAGGCAAGTGAAAATAAAATAAAGGAACAGAGAGAGAAAAATGGTAAGTCAAACTATACCACTATCCCTGTTTGAAGATGATAGAACAGAGATACATAAGTGATCCCCCATTTCTCTTCTATCAAAAACTGTCCAGCAATGATCAACAATTTCAGCCCAGATGCAGGATAAAGAACCAGCTTACCAAAACCAACAGCTTTCCTATATACCAAAACCAAACATACATAGAATGAGATAGTGAATACACTTCCATTAACAATAGCCTCAAAGAATATAAAATACATAGTAATAAATGTAACCAAGGAGTTGAAAGACTTCTACAAGGAAAATCTTAAAGCACTGAAGAAAAAGATACTAGAAAATAGAGAGACAATCCATGCTCATAGATTATTAGAAAGAATAATATGAAATGATCATTCTACCAAAGTCATTTAGAGATTCAAGGCAATCTCAATAAAAATTTCCATCTTATTCAGCACAGAACTAGAAAACAAATCTATAATTCATATAGAACCAAAAACACACAAGGTAACCAAAACAAAGAGATCCATACTTATCACCCTGCACAAAACTAAAGTCCAAGGGGATCAAAGACCTCAAGATAAAACCAGATACATTAAATTGGTTAGAAGAAAAAGTGGTGAAGAGCCTTGAACTCATTGGTACAGGAGACAACTTCCTGAAGAGAACACCAACAGCACAGGTTCTAAGAGCAACAATCAATAAATAGGACCTCATGAAACTGAAAACCTTCTGTAAAGCAAAGGACACTGTCATCAAAACAAAACGAATGCCTATGGATTGGGAAAGAATCTTCACCAACCCTCTATCTGACAGAGAGCTAATATCCAGTATATATAAAGAACTAAAGAAGTTGAAAAGCAACAAATCAAGTAATCCAATTAAAATTGGGGAACAGAGCTAAACAGAAAATTCTCAATAGAGGGATATCGAATGGCAGAGAAACACTTAAATGGTCAACGTCATTAGCCATCAGGGAAATGGAAATCAAAACGACCCTGAGATTTCACCTTACACTCATCAGAATGGCCAAGATCAAAAATTCAAGTGACAACAAATGCTGGAGAGGTTGTGGAGAAAGGGGAACACTCCTCTATTGCTGGTGGGAATGTAAACTTGTACAACACTCTGGAAATCAATCTGACGCTTTCTCAGACAACTAGGAATAGTGCTTCCTCAAGATCCAGCCATACCACTCCTAGGCATATATCCAAAAGAGGCTCACATACACAATAAGGACATTTGCTCAACCATGTTTGTAGCAGCTTTATTTGTAATAGCCAGAAGGTGGAAACAGCCCAGATGCCCCTCAACTGAAGAATGGATACAGAAGTTGTGGTGCATCTACACAATGGAATATTACTCAGCAATATAAAACAAGGAAATCGTGAATTTTGAAAGTAAACGGTGGGAACTGGAAAAGATCATCCTGAGGGAGCTATCCCAGAAGCAGAAAGACACACATGGTATATATTCACTCATATAGACATATAATATAGGATAAACCTACTAAAATCTGTACATCTAAGGAAACTCATCAAGAGGAAGAACTCTGGCTAAAGTGCTCAATTTCCATCCTGAAAGGCAAAGATAAGGAACATCAGAAGAAGAAGAAAACAGGGAACAAGTTAAGAGCCTCCCACAAAGGGCCTCTGAAAACCTCTGCCCTGTAGACTATCAAAGCAGATGCTGAGACTTATGGTCAACTGTTGGACAAAGTGCATGGAAAGTTATGAAAGAAGTGGGAAATAGTAAGATCTGGAGAGGACAGGAGCTCCACAAGGATAGTAACAGAACCAAAACAATCTGAGCACAGGGGTATTTCCTGAGACTGATATTCCAACCAAGTACCATGCATGGAGATAACCTAGAACCCCTGCACAGATGTAGCTCATGGCAGTTCAGTGTCCAAGTGGGCTCCATAGTAATGGGAACAGGGACTGTCTATGATATGAACTGCTCTTTGATCACCTCCCCCCTGAGGGGGGAGCAGCCTTACCAGGCCACAGAGGAAGACAATGCAGCCAGTCCTGATGAGACCTGAGAGACTAGGATCAGAAGGAAGCAGAGGAAGACCTCCCTTATCAGGCGACTTGGGGAGGGGCATGTGTGGAGAAGGGGGGAGGGGAGGTGGGATTAGGAGGGGAGGAGAGAGGGGCTTATAGGGGGATACAAAGTAAATAAAGGATAAAAAAATGGGTGGGAGATATAATACAATAGGGTGACAATGGTATTATTACAAATTGATAGAAATTAAAGGTTATTTTAACTATTGTTTAAACTATTGTATATTGAAATTTAAGGTTATTCTGTTTAACTATTGTTTAAATTACTGTATATCGATAATTATTCATTATTGTACACAAGCAGCTCCTTTAAAATATAATGAAGTTCTACTAACTAAAAAATAAAAATAATGATAAAGAAAAACAAGACTGAAATGATTACCTTCGCAGATCTAAACACATATTACAGAGCCGTAGTAATTAATTCAGTGTAGCACTGGCACAAAAAGACAAATAGAACAATGGAACAAAACTGAAGACCCAAACACAAGTACACATAACTATAACTTCAGCCATTTAATATTTGATGTAGATGCCAAAAACATAGAGTGGAAAATAAAAGGTGTCTTCAATGAATGGTGCTGGGATTAACTGGATATCAATGTGTACACAAATGAAACAAGAAATGAATTTCAAATGGAACAAAAGACCTAAATGTGAAACTTGAACCTCCGAAACTGCTAGAAGGAAATATAATCCGGACACTACATATAGAGGTATAAAAGCGACTTTCTAATTAGAAGGGCAGAATTGATAGGTTGGACTTCATAAAAATAAGAAAAAAAAACTTCTGCACAGCTGAAGATATAGTCATTCTATTGAAGTGTGAGCCCACAGAGTGGTAGAGAATCTGCAGCAGCTCTACGTCTGACGGGATTAATACCCAGGATATATAAAGAACCAAAAATAATAAACAAAACAGAAGGTTAATTAAAAAATGGGCTATGTATCGGCAAAGGTTAAAAAAAAAAAAAAAAAAGAAAGTAAGAAAGAAAGGAAGAGAAAAAGAAAGAAGAGAAATAAAAGTGGCTAAGAAATATCTCAAAAATGCCAATTTTCTTAGCAAGTAGTTAAAAGAAAATTAAGGTAACTTTACTTTGACATTTCTTCGTAGCCCAGTCAGAATGGCAAAGATAAACAAACCAAAAAATAGACAAACATATGTGTGAAAAAGGAAACCGACATTAACAGTTGGTGGGTTTAGAAGCCAGTGGATTCCCTTCAGAAACTGCTAAGGAGGAGCCTCAAAAAGCTAAAAATAAATCAACCATAGACCCAGCTCAAGTGTATGCTAAAGACTCAAAATCTTGCTTCACAGAAACTTATTCAGCCACATTCACTGCTGCTTCATTCACACTATCGGGCAAGAAAACGACCTTAATACCCCTGCACACGGGAATGGATGATGAATATGTAGCACATAGTCAATGCAGAATACGATTGAGCTTTAAAGAAAAGAGAAATTATGGAATTTGCAGGCAAACTGAGAGAACTTGGAAAAATCGTATAGAGTGAGGTATACTAGACACTTTCCTTGCTCTCTATCATTGGAGCTAACAGCTCCAAATCTTCAGATGTAAGTACACATCCTGTATAACCTACAGACAGGTAGGGATTCTGTGTTGCCATAAGGGAAGGCAGCTCATTCTGGGAGAGGACAACATATGAGTCCTATTAATTTTGAAGATGGAGATTGGTGGCTGATTATTGGAACTAGAGTGTTATGTAAGGTTAAGAATAGGACAACAGCCACATAGCGGCAGAGAAAGCACTGGGTTCAATAATGGGCCTTGCATAAATGTCCAGTGATTGAGAGGGACAACACACCAATGTTTTGCACATGCCTTACAGACACTAAGATAGCCTTTGAGTTGATAGTCTTTGACTGAGTCTTTTTTGAGACAGCACACTCAAATATAAATTCTATGCGGGTGAAATAATTAAAGAATAGCAAAATCATAACTGTAGTTGAGGGAGTGCCATAAAATCCTTTCCAAGTGAGTGTTCTGAGTCTGATGGGTCCAGGAAAAATGCCCATGGTGGGGACATGTCTGTAAAACCTACAAAAGCAGTGTATTTAAGAGACTGCCTCTACTTATTATCTGTCATCAAAGGTCAAGGCTCAAGTAGTCCAACAGGCTGGATCAAGTCAAAAGACAATTACCTTGAAGTTGGTAAAGGTCAGAAATCACAATTAGTAGATGGAATAGACAGGAGACCAGGTAATACACCCTGGGCACTTCTTTATGACTTCTCTGTGGATTTATGGGTCAGATCGGAGCCAGGAACAGAAGTGAGTCTGAAGATTAACTTTCAACTGAAAGAGAAATGACAGCAGACAATGGGTTGGACTTTTTAATAACTAAAAATAAAATTCCTCCAACAGTCACCTATAAGTAAAGAAAATCTAGTCAAAGTACACTACTGGAGCACAGAGTAGAGACCCAGGGTTGTGCATTCGAAGGTACTAATAAGTAAAGAATAATTATTAAGAAAATTATCATCTCAGTGAAGCTAAAATTATTAATATTAAGTAAGAAGGACAGTGACACTCTGAGGGCCATCTTTCAGTTTCTGAATATCCTGAACTTGGAGAAGAGATAGAGGAAGTGTGTAAAGACATATAAATCCATGAAGTTCAGTATGACCTTTTAAGACCATTCGCTAAAAACCCAGGGGCGATGTCAACAGCATCATTATTGTGGGTGTCTCAAAGAAGCACATCTTGGTTAACCCACCTCCTTCCAGGAAGCATGCTTACCTCAAGGTTTCATAGTCAACCACTCATAAAATGCCTGGACCAACTTTTCAGGAGCAGAAGGCACCTATGTACCCGAGAATTGGTGTGTTCTCCTGTTTTGAAAAACAAAAGTTTCTTCACTGACTGGGTATTCTCAAGTGATGCTTTCATTATAGTAATGAAATGTAGAGAAAGAAAAAAAAATTATATAAGAAACCTGTAAATATTTTACAATAAATCTCTGAAACAAATGATGAGAATGATACAGTCAGCTAGGTAGAGATTTTCAGAGAAGGCTGAAATAGAGTTACAGAATATGAAACCATAAGCAATGTCAAGTTGGGTTTGTTTGTTTGTTTGCTTGCTTGCTTGTTTGCTTGGCAGAATTTTCACTGCAAGGCACTAATGGTAAAATTCCTTGTGAAATGGAGAAATAAATTTATATCACTTCTTTTTAGCAACACATGGCTATTTATAGAAAAGAACACAAAATAACAGGACAGCACAAATACTTCCTATCTTAGCGATCAAACCATGCTGCATTTTGCCATGTGAAAATACACATGCAGGCAGGAATTGAAACCAACTACTGTTTTTATAATTACTTGTATTTTGTTTACATTACATTTTGAATACAGTTCCTTGTTGAATTGTAGCATATCACCGTAGCTGGACTATTGGCTACTTTATTGGGTTTTCTTATCTACCTCTGCACATCACCTTATTCCTTTCCATTCCCCAACACCAGAAAGGAGAGAAAGAAGGTTAGAGGCAAAAGGGGGTGCCAACATTTTTAGACTACTTCAGGGTGATTAGAGGCATTGAGTTCTACGGGGCAAATTTGATGTTTATCATCAGGATATTCCTGAACAGCAAGCAGCAGTCCAGCCTCCAGCAACTAGCATCCAGAAACCAGCAGCCAGTAACCAGTAACAGCAACAGCAGCAGGGACAGTAGCAGCAGAAGGAGCAATGGCCAGCAGCCCCTCTGGGGCTCTTTCTGCAACTGGCAAAACCATGCCCCCGTAGAGCATGAGACAAATCACAGTTAGCTGCTGTGGACAATCTGAAGCAGCCCCATATCCCACACCTAGGATTAACACAAAAAACATATTTCCATAAATTCTTCTATGTTCTTAAAGAAAACAAAACTTCTCACTACATTTCCCCCTTTCAGTTTTTAGTCATTAACTGTTCTGTATTTAGTGAAAAATTATAAACCAGGGCATTTTCAATGAACTAAATGCTTTTTAGATCAGTGGTCAAAGTTGTTTTCTATAACCTGGTGACTCTCAGCTACTCTTGTCTAAAAAGGCTTGCAATTTTTGCTCCAGGGCTTTGAGCTGCCAGGCACCCCATTTCATTTTTCAATGGCAAGAAGTTGCCTTAGATATCCCCTCTTGAACCTACACTCATTGGTATAATGGTTTCACTTGCCATAATGTCTGAAAACCCCATGAAACCTAGTGATTCTTTTCAAAAACCTATTGCTTTAAGAAATGCTTTGTTCTGGCGTCTTTTAACCTTTTTTTTGATATTGGAAACCTTTAGCAATAGTTTGTTCTATGATATTAGCACGATACTCATAAGCAAAAATATCAGTTGTGTCCTTTAGCCACTTATTCCTTGGTGCTACCCATGCCTTTAACAGTCTAATAACCCTTTCACATTCAGTATTTGCATTCTCAAATGCAAGGACCTCTATCAACACCTGTCTGTGTCAGGATCTGATACAGCTTTGCTTACAGCTGAAATCAGTCTTTGCAAGAAAGCTGTAAAGGCTTCTTCAGTGCCTTGTGTTATCTTAGTAAGTGAGGTGGCCCTTTTCCTGGGCTCTTCAACTTTATTCCAGGCTACTGAAGCTGAAAAGCATCATCATATCAAATCTGTTCTTGTAAATCAGAGAACTGCCCTTTCACCCAAACAACGGATCTTTGACAATATTCATCCCCCTAGCTCTATTTCACTGTTAAATACTCAGAGCATCCTCGCTCCACCACTTTAACCATTGTAATTGCTGACCAGCCTCTAGCAGAGCTCTTATCAGATTCTTCCAATCTTGGGGAATAATTCTGCTCTGGGTAGCCCAGTTACTCAGTATTCATTTTAATTAAAGTGAATGCATTTTACAGGAAACCGTGAACACTCTAGAATATCTCATATCTATTATTTCTATGGGAAGCCATGCTATCGTCTCATAATCATAATCAGAACCATTAGCAGTCATGTGCTGGATGGCATTAGAAATCAAATTTCCCATTATGCCCAGCCCTATGTCTGGGTGCCACTTTGTAGCTGGAATATTGGCTACTTTATTGCTCTCTTTTGTCTATCTCCCCACACCACTCCTATCCCTTCTGGCACCCCCAACATTAGGTAGGAGAAAAAGAAGGTTAGAGGAGAAAGGGAGCATCTATATTGTTTGATTACTTCCTGCTGATTAAGGATGCCGAATTCCTTAGGGGGAGTTTGATCTTTGTCATAAGGATATCTCCAGCCAGCAACCAGCAATCCAACAACCAGCACCAAACACCAAACAACAACAGCAACAGCAGTAAACAGCAGCCAGCAACAGCGGCAGGAGCAGCAGGCTGACCAGCTGACACTGCCTCTTTTGGGCTCTGGAATCTACATACCTTCTGAAGAGACCACAGAATTCCAAATGTAAACTATCCTCAGCTGGCTATTACTATAGGTGTGTAGTACAGTTTGAAATTGGGAATGGTGTTACTGTTAGATCTCTTAATGAAAGATGAGGCTGGTAACCGATCTCCTATGCAAGCGGTTTATTAGGTGGATATGAAGGGAGGGAGATAAGGGGAAGCAGGACATGATGGAGAGAAAGAAAGGGGGAGGGGGTGCCCCAGGAGAGAAAGAGAGAGAGAGAGAAACAGAGAGAAAGAGAGGGCAAGAGGGCAAGAGGGCAAGAGGGCAAGAGGGCAAGAGAGAAGAGCAAGAGAGCAACCACGTGTTGGGTTGTCCCTTTAAGGGGCAAGGTAACCATGCCTTCCAGCTGCTGCAACACATGATGACATCATAAGTTGCTAGGTAATCCAGAAGCAGGTTTTGTTCAGCAATACTAACAGTACTAACAGTTACCTCCAGCAGTTTCTTTCTTGCTTTCTTTTTTCTTTCTTTCTTTCTTTCTTTCTTTCTTTCTTTCTTTCTTTCTTTCTTTCTTTCTTTCTTTCTTTCTTTCTCTTTCTTTCTTTCTTTTCTTTCTCTATTTCTCTCTTTTTAATATTCAAGATTCATTGTGAGTATGAGTGTTTGTGTGTGTGTGTGTTTAAATATAAAACTTATATTTCTAATTTTTGTGAAGAACTGTTTAGGATTTTTATGGGGATTACATTGAAAGTGAAGATTGCTTTTGAAAGGTTGAGAGAGTTTTATGCTATGACTTTATTAAAATATTTTCTATGTATTTGATCTGAGGTGTGTGTGTGTGTGTGTGTGTGTGTGTGTGTATGTGTGTGTGTATGTGTATGTGTGTGTGTTTCATATTGTCCCAGATTTCCTGGATATTTTGTATTTTCTAACATCATTTATATGTTTTTTTCTGATGATATATTATTTGATATGCTTTAGAATAATATGCATGTATATATACAAATATATGTATATTTCTATAGCTATAAACATAGATACAGCTATAGATACAGATTGTTTTTGTCCTCTGGTATATTGTGAAGATTATTTTGCAAAGACACAAGTTATACATGGGACATGAATGAATTTATTTAAATGAGATATTAATTCTAAAGCCCAGGAAAGATATGCCTTTTAAAGAATAGAATTCACCAGAACAATGAATTACATAAAGTTTGAAGGATGCATATAAAAACGATAAGAATAGAAGAGATAGATAGAAATTACACATATATTAATTTTGTTTTTGATGAGTGGTGATTATTTCATGTGCTGGAACTGTAATGACCATATCAGGAGAAGAACTGTCTTAAATGTTAAGCAGTGGGGTTCTGAGATTAACATTTCCTGAGTATTGTGGATATAAACATGTTTTTTGCTTTGGTCCCAGGTATGGGGTGTGGGACTGATTCAGATGGTCCACAGCAGCAGAATATTTGCTTCTCGAGACCTCTGAGAGGCGCCCTTTGCCAGTTACAGATAGTTTAAATCTGAGGACTCTGGAGAGAGAATAAATGCCAGAACCCAGAGGGTGTGGAGTTTCGAGAAAAAACAAGGCAGCTCCTGTTTTCCCCTTGCTGCTCCTGGTAGTTGTTGTGAGACAAGAAGTTGGAGATCTGCTGAAACGAGGATTGGACCAGCTCCAAGGGACCTGAAGACCATAACCAGCAGGAAGCAGCTAGGAGAACTATGCCCTTTCTCCCACTAACCCTTTCTCTCTTCTGCCTGGTATTGGGTGTTGGGAGAGATTGGGGTAGAATACAGAGAAAAGAAAAGAAACATAAAGTCATGGTGATACAGATATGTTTCCCAAAAAGAGATTTCAGAATTTTGGCATTTTTT
The DNA here is from genome assembly GCF_907164565.1 of Psammomys obesus. Taxonomy (NCBI): domain Eukaryota; kingdom Metazoa; phylum Chordata; class Mammalia; order Rodentia; family Muridae; genus Psammomys; species Psammomys obesus. The sequence continues at coordinate 10,065 of NW_026592072.1, read as the reverse complement.
TGCTGACTTTCTTTCAGGAGAGAGTGGAACAGAGACAATGATGGACAACCCCACTCTTTGACTGGGGTGGGTTAACTATGCATACCTCTGGTCCTCTCCTTAGTCAGCACTCTGAAGAATGGTTGAGGCGTGTGCTCCTGAATATCATTAGCTATTTTTCCCCTACCCGGTGCAACCAAAGTGAAAATCATCTCCTTTCTCTGCTCGTCATTATTACATGTTGAATTGATGGGCATATAGGAGATGGACAGTTGGCCAAACATAGCTTGCTGGGGGCTATCAGATCCCAGGTATTGACCCCAGATTTTCAGCTGAAGTTATCATTAGTCAGTGTAGTTTTGTCTACATTGAATCAAAATCATATGGAGAGTCTATTGAATATCACGAGTTTTTTGGTAAGAAAGTTTTTACTGTGTAGAATATTTTATACCATTTAGACCATTACATAATGGGATTACTAAATAATTACATGCTTGAAGTTTTGTGTTTCTATGATATTTGTGTTGAGTACTTAAACAAAAGTCACAAAGCATTGTGATTATGAAGGCACACTTCTTCGTGCTGTGCTCTAAATAGGTCTGTCTGAGATAAGGAAATTAACTTTGGCATTGAGCATATTTTCATATAGACAACCAAAGGAAAACAAGAGTGAGCTCAGCAAAGGTCACAGTCAGTAAGGTGCTAGCCCTGAAGCTTTGTAAGGAGGCATGCTTTGCTGTAGAGAGATTGACTTCCAAGTTGAAAATTACCCAAGATATATGTAATAACTTCACAATATCTCTTTATCCTCTAGCCAGCCATTACTTATACCATGAAAAGCTATCTGTTACTTGAAAATAATTCTATTAATCAGAATATTTTACTACTCTAAATTTTTGGTTTGTATTAATTCATAACTTTGGGGATGCTTATGTTTGTGTTTGTAATTAAAAATTAAGTAGCACAGTTACATGTACACCTTAGTCATTATTTTACATGTGTCCATAACTAAAAATGTCATCATTGTTAGACTTGCAAAGCTGGTCATTTTAAATTTTGCTGGTGAATCATTCAAATGTGATACAAATTACTAAACATAAAGACCATTGCTGTGAATTCATCTGAAAAAAAAAAAAAGAAATTGTTCATTTCCCTATACATGTCTCCTGATCTATCCTATGTGTTTGCTCACAGCTCACCTGGGAGGAGGTTGGTTTGTCTATCCTAAGATTTCAGACCTGTAGCCAGGTGCAGTGGTACATGTCTGTAATCCTTGCACTCTGGTAGGCAGGGGCAGGCGGATCTTCTGCGAGTTTGAGACCACCCAGGTCTACAAGGTTTGTCCAGGACAGTTGAGGGTAAAAAGAGAAACCACATTTCGGGGAAAAAAAAAAAGAATGGGGAATGATGTTAATACATATTGGTAGCAAATTATCATTTGATGTTTAAACATTTTCTTTCATAGAAACCAAGTAATCCTAGTGTTTACATAGTGCAGGTTGCAAGCATATTCGTCACCTCACACTGCTACCATTTCATATATACGGAGGGAAAACCTGCCTTTTTACAGCAATACGGATTGGTCAAAGACATTATTAAGCCATTCACAGTTTGCAAGAGTTACATCTCTCACTCGAGTGGACTCTAGGAGAACGTGTTACATTCGAAGCAGAGAATAGAATAGCAGCTGTGAAGACAGGAGACAAGGAGGGCTATAGAGGCTGCTTCCCCAGGGAAATGTGGCAGACATGGGGAGAGACCTGGTGTTCTGCTGCCCTGCACGGAGACTATACTTCCTAAAGCACATATTTTTAAAAAGTTACAAAGGAGAGTCTGCGTGATCTCCTCACAAACATTGGTATTTTCAGAAGATATTTTAAAAGTCTAATCTTAGAACGCTGGGCCACCACACCCCAGGAAATGTGCAGAGTGAAGTAAACCTTTACTGTTGGTCTGGTTCCCAAAGTGTAATTTATTATGAGTTGAAACTATATTTTTTATTTTTCTTTTTTCATATTTAAATATTTATATTTAATATATTTAATAAATATTTATTTATGCACTTTACATCCTGATTGCATCCCCCCTCCCTGTTCCCTCTTCACATCTTCTCTTCCCCAAACCCCGCCCATTTTTCCCTCTCCTTATCATTCTTATAGGAATCAGAGGTGCTAGAAATCCCACATCTTCCCTTTCAGGCTGGTTGGTGTTTGCAATTTTACTCTTGGCTTTTGCTTGTCAGTGGTATCCATCAGTTTTATGATAGAACTGGACTGTCAAGGTGAGCATGTCTTTGGGAATAGAAGCACTCACCAACCATTAAAGGGGTTGTACCCTTGAGAGATGATCTCTAGCTATTAACCAGGACCGTTTTTCCTAACCGTGGTTAACAACAATAAAACTGTAATGGTGTGAGGTTTGAGCCAAACTCTGGACATTCTAGTGCTGTTGTATACTCAAGGCATGGATGTGTATACTATTTTGGTAAGCTGTTCACCATTGGGTGTTAAAACAAATAATGTTTAATTGCCACAGTCCGGGAATTCTACCACTAGGATACCTACAACAGACATGCAGATGCCTGATAAACGAGAGGTACTCACACAGATATTAACATTAGCAAAGTACATAACCGTACCAGCATATCAATTGTGCAGCAATGGGAACAGACAGAAAACCGTCATGTGTGATACACGTATGATACACGCACACTGATAAACACACTGCTAGCATCCGCACAGCTGAAATGCAGGCGAGTTTAATGTCCTCTAGGCACTTCGCACTGGACATGTGCTCAGTTGCATGGGCTCTGTTTGGATATCCCTGAGACCTGATACCCAGTTTGAAGCTCTCCTCAGAACCTTATTTTGTGAATAATAATAATGTCTAAAAGTGCCAATAGCAATGCTGGAGTCCCCATGGGGTTATTCACAATCTTTTAAAAGAGATAAGCTTGATTTAAGACTGTGTTGTTGTTATTGTTCAGTGCACGAGGCCTGAACTGCATTCTGAAGTCTTTCTCTGGTATTCCCTACTCATTCTCCCATTTGGTTCATGGGTGGTTCACAGCTTCCCCAAACCTCTTATACTTTTATGACTATGTCTGTCTTCTTAAAGGACCCAAATTGATGGACTAAGTTAACAATTTTCACAATAACAACCTCACTCTCTTTAAAGCTTCTAATCAAATATGAGTGAAAAAAATATCATCTAACTCATGAAGTGATCTGAAGACTAAGGAGGTCAATCTTTAAAATGATAAGACTCCAGAGAGCCAACTCCTGAAATGATTAATGGCACTCTGCTATGCTTGCAGATGAGAGCCTAGCATAGCTGTCTTCTGAGAGGCCCCATCCAACAGCAGATTGAAACAGATGCCGAGACTCTCAGCCAAACATTGAATGGAGTACAGGGAGGTCTTGTGGAAGAGTAGAGGAAGAACAAAAGGACCTGGATGAGACAGGAGCTTCACAAGAAGACCAATGGAGCCAATTAACATTGACTGAGGGGGCTGATGGAGACTGATGCACAAGCCAAGGGCCGTGTACAGACTCAAACTAGGCCTCCTGGGCATATGTAACCAATGGGTAGTTTGGCTTCATGTGGGAAGGGAAGAGAGGACTGTCTCTGACATGGACTCTATTGCCTGCTTTTAGATTACTTCCCCCTGGTGGGACTTCCTCACCAGGCACAATGGAAGATGTTCTCAGTCCTGATGTGACTAGCGTGGGTTGGTGGGGGTGGATTCCTTATCTGAGGGGTAGGGAGGGGATAAGAGGAAGAACGAGGGAGGGTGGGGCTGAAAGGAGAGGAGGGAGGGCCAATGATCAGGATGCAATGTGAATATATATATATATATGACTATAATATATACATACATACACACATACATGTTCTCTGAACTATCATCTTGAGTTTTTAATTTCTAAGTAAATTGATGACTAATACTGCCAAAATAATTTTCTAAAGTAGTCCATTGTCCTGGTCATTAATTCGGCCCACTTCTCAAAATTGGCTTGAAAGAAAATTTGTATTTGTAACAAATTGATGTAATTGCAAAAGGAGATACAGTTGTCCTTCACCTGGTAGATATTAAACTCCTAATTTTCTTGGAGTATATCCAGTCATCACCGCGTCATCACTTCACAGAGTGTTGAAGTGCCCACTCAGATGACCCACACCTGTGTATTACCAACCCTGACCCTTCGGGCAGCGGCAGCAGCATTTTGTAGAAACATGCATTTTTCTGTTGTGAAGCTGATGTGGGATTTCAGCACAAATAGGTGGCAGAGAGGGGCTACATAAAATGTGCTTATCCTGTAGGGCGTTGCAGATGGGATTTAATTGAGAGAACCCTTGTGTCAATAAAATATTGTCACATTAGAATACAAATTTCACTTTCAGCAATGGGGTTTTTTGTATTATTTATACTGTTTGTTTGATTTCTGAAAAAGTATAACGAAGGCCTACAGGAGGACAGTTATTAACAGATCAGAGAAACCAAATTCAGCTTCATCAGTAAGAAACACAGTACTGCTCTATTTGATTTTATTCAACTTCATCTTCTGTTTTATGTGATATTTTAATACATAAATATTTTTTTGAGCAGGGAAAGTCTGGAGCTGATTAATGTGTTCATAGTCAGCAATCAAAACAAGTAACAGGAAAAGGAGGAGAGCGTATAAATATCTGTTACTGCAGATGATACAAGGTGGAGGTGGGCTTCCGAATGATGCAGAAGGGAGGCAGTTACTGCAGGAATGTAGGCTGGAGGTGCATATCAGAAAAATCCAGGCTAAAGGTGGACATCGAATAGATGAAAGCTAGAGCAGATATTAGAAGGACGCAGGCTGAGATAGGTATTAGAAGATGCAGCCTAGCCACGAGTTGCAAAAATACTGGAATTGTTTATTCTAGATGTACATTAAAGATGTAATTTCCAGTTATGAGTCATATGATTGGGAGATAAAACATTTCTCTAGTTCTCTCATTGAGGGAACATTCGGCTCTTCAGTTATAAGCTGCATTTTCTGGGAACTCTGTCAGTCTGTGCCAGTTGCTGGTAAACACAAAAGCTATTCATTGCATGACTCAGGTGTTAGGAACTGGTAAAACATCCCTTCCTGTTCGCAGGAAAGTTGTTAGAAAACTGTCATGCAGGGCAGATCTAATGGCCAGTTCTTTTACTCATATTGGGTAAATTGCCCATGAGGTAGTACTGTGCACTGGTTATTGTGGCCACTTGATCATACAGATTTGGGAGTAAGGTGGCTTCTATCAATTCTAATACATCACTGAGACTATAAAGGGCAGATGTAATAAATGCCAGCTGATGTTTCCCAAACTTGATGACCTCTACAATGTACCTTAGTAAAAACTGTGGACTCTGTGTATGCAGGATAAATTGTACCAAGTACCAAGACCAGAGTTGACACACACAAGGGACAAGTGCAAGAGAAAAAGATTACCACTGTATAGCTTCTATGGAAGGGCACTGACAGGGGGAAAGTGCAGGGATTGACGTGTTCTGCAAAATGCACTCCTAAAACTTCAAAACCCTAATTGTCTTTGAACTAGGTTGAGTCTTAAGCTTGAAGCTAAAGATGTATAATTCTCTACATCTAGAATTTGTACAATGACTTCTTTTTGAAGCAGGTACCTCACAAGAAGATAATACATTCCTGTCAAGATTCAGAGACCAGAAATCTATATCTGCTTTTTGCTTAATAACCAGAATCAAACATAGGCTAGCCTGAGAGAGCGTAGGTGCTCTGTGATCCAGGATGAAATCAAAAGACCAAACAGAATTCTAGGTAGCTGGTATAGAACAGCAAGTGTGGACGCATGTGGGGGCAACCTTGAGAAAGCCAAACTGAGAAGAAACTCAAACTACAAGGTTGAGAAAGAAGGACACAGGACCACTGGGTAGAAACACTAACCCCAGGTACCTTGTACTTTTGTTTCTTTCCTTCATTGTGAAACAACGTTTTGAGCAAAGCAACTTAAGGAAGAACTGGGTTACTTTTCACTTCACACAAGGTTGCAGTCAACAATTGTAGGGTGCGGTCACCTAATCTGGAGTTTGGAGCAGTTGGAACAGTGTCTGCATAGTAAAAAAGGAGAGAGCAAGAAATGGAAGCATGCTAGTGTTTAGCTCTCACTCTCCACTTTTTATACAGCCCAGGATGCCCCTGTGACAGGGAACCTATGGCCACACGCAGTAAAGGTAGATCTTCCTATATCCAGTAATCACGATAATTTTCCACAGGGATGTTAAGAGGCTAGTTTTCCAGATGATTCTGGGTTCTGTCATGTTGGTGATTACACTAACCGTCACACATGATGTGGCCTCTTATATTCTTTCATGGTCTCTGTGATCATATATTTTGAAATAGGTTAATACTTGTTGATACCAAATGCTGATGCTGAATTAGGTGAGAAATGCTATATCCATCCTTACCTTATTTTGAGAAGACCATAATCAAGCAGAAGGAAGTAAAAATCTTTGAAAGGGCTTGGCTAAAATTTACTTACTGGTCTGTGACACTGGAGCTATCATAGCCAGCACCCCTGGGACACGTGTGGAGGGGCTTTACTTGCTTCACACATCTTGATGCCATATCTTCCCCTGTAGGTCAGGATGGACAGCAGAATTGACAAGCCTGGGCCAAACAAAAATGGAATGCCAGAAGACACACTTATATTTAAAATGTAAAGTTGGGGCCTGGTGGGATGGCCTCAGAGGTTACACTCCACTAATTCTTGCAGCGGACTCAGGGTGAGTCTCCATCACCCACGTGGCAGCTCACAACCTTCTACCACTCCACTTCCAGGGGATAAGATGCCTCTTCTTACCTCTCCAGGCACCAGGCACTATATAGTTCACCCAGATACCTGTAGGCAAACATATAAAACAAGTAAGTACAAAATATTTATATAAAAGTAAAGTATCTAGAAGGGACAGGGGCTCTACAAGAAGAGCAACAGAACCAAAAATAATCTGGGCACAGGGGTCTTTTCTGAGACTGTTACTTCATCCAAGGACCATGCACGGAGATAACCTAGAACCCCTGCTCAAATGTAGCTCATGGCACCTCAGTCTCCAATTGGGTACCCTAGTAATGGGAACAGGGACTGTCTCTGACATGAACTCAGTGGCTGGCTCTTTAATCATCTCCCCCTGAGAGGGAAGCATTCTTGCCAGGCCACAGAGGAAGACAATGCAGCCAGTCCTGATGAGACCTGATAAGCTAGGGTCAGATGGAAGAGAAGGAAGACCTCCCCTTTCAGTAGACTGGGGGAGGGTCATGGGAGGAGATGAGAGAGTGAGGGTGGAGGTGAGAGGGAAGGAGGGAGGGACGGGGCTGCAGCTGGGATACAAAGTGAATAAATTGTAACTAATAAAAAGCAAACAATTTTTAAAAAGTATCTACCCTTACTATAACAGACAACAGACTAATATATGACATCCTGAACTGTTTGCTGGATGCTATATGACCTTGCTTTTTCAGATACTAGCCTAAGTTTTGATAGACTTTTTTAAAAATAATGCAAAAATCTATAGCCTTTATGGAGCATTGCTTGTAGAGAATGCAGATACATTTGAATTAACAGAAACTGTGCAAAGGCTGTGAAATGGAGGAAATACTTGGAAATAAAGGAATAAAAAATGTTTTGTAAGGTCTGTTTGTCAGACATTTGTTCATTGATTCCAAGAACATTTAATAATGATCACTTCTTGTCTGTTTCTGTGCAAATAAAATGTCAGAGTCGTATTTCCTTGACAACGGTTCTCTGGTTCATCTGGTGTGGGCTGAGGGTCAAGGAGAAACTCAGGACCAGCTGAGACCCAGGTTCTATATTAGTGATGAAGGTTGGTCCCGTCCTAGGATCATGATCTTCTGTGGTAGAGAAAAACACCCAGCTCATTGTATAGCATACATTTCATGGAAAGCCTCTTTGAAACTGTCAGCACTTGAGAATGCCGCTCAAGTTCATTATTGACTCGGAAGATTGCTCTTGCTGAAGGGCTAGAAGGTTCTGCACCATGTAGGTCTGTATGAGACACTTCCCTTCAACCTTGATCATATGCCCAGGGATATCCAGTAAAGCCAGAGGCATCTGCAGCAAGAAATAGATGTTGTGTTATCTTCCTGACAGGCAACAATTCTTCTTTCTGGGATGTAGCCAACTTCTCATTTAGTGCAACACAACCTCTGGCCTCCCCTCTGGGGCGTCCTTGTGAAACAGCAGATGAGCAATGATGAAAGAACTTAGTGCAAGCTGCATGGCAGTCTCAAACTGAATCATTGTTACCAGCCTGAGGTTTAACCTTTATCTATTATGTATGAGGTGAGGGGAAGGGACATGGGGATAGATGGTACCGCCTATAAGAAGACAGTCCATCGTGTGATGCACTTTTACAATGTCTAAGAGAACTCCCTAAGGAGTTAGGCAAGTACTTGGGAAAAACACTACATTATCTCACCTGTATCTCCTAATTCATAGTCTTTGCTTCTTAATAAAATCAGGGCACATAATAGTTTTGCCTCAAGCTCACTTTGCTAAAAGACCCATTGTAAGACCTGGATTGAATCTAAAACCTGATAGAGACGAATAGATAATCCAGAAAACTTCTATGTGAGGTAATTAGAAGAACAGTGGGTAATTATGTGAAAAACGGTGCCAAGAAAATTTTCTAATTTATTTTCTTTTTTCCCACTTTGCTTTTCCTATCTTTGTGTTCTTTTCTTTCTTCTTCTTCCTTTCTTTCTCTCTACCTCCTTTCTGACTTCCTTCTTCCCTACCTACCATTCTTCTTTCTTTTGTTTTGTTTATAATTACTTCTATAATTGCTTCTAATATAGAAATTTATCAATATATCTGATAAGCTAGGAAAGCATGTTATTCTTGCATGCTATATGTGAGAGTTACACATCCTTCCTTCCTGATTGACCCTACCTCCTGTGACTATGCTTTGTGACTGAGCAGAAGTCCCTCTACACTGAAACATGGGTAATGGAGAACTTTCTGCACTTGTGTTTTTTTCTGCTATTCAGAAAATTAAAAGTTGGAAACTTTGTATCAGACTAAATAGTATTGCTGCACCTTCTAACCAACGGTGATTTTCTCTGCCCAGTGTCCACAGTGTGGCCATTGTGCTTGCTCAAACAGTATGCACGTAAAAGCAACAAACTTTTCAACGGCAGCAGACACCCTATCCTACCCAGCTTGCAAACGTTTTCTTGGGAGTTTACATTTGTGAAACAGATCTGGCTTCACTAACAAAGTAACGGTTTGGGAGGAGATGTGTGGGATGGTTGTCTGGGTTATTTTAGCTGTTCTACACTGGGTAACTTTCCAGTTGTAATGTGGAAGATAGGATAGTTCTGAAGATTGATTAAAATAGCACAAATAAACGAAACACAAAACAGAGAAATCCACTTGGGGTGTCTCCATAGAGCAGGTTTATGGCTTTTCCCAAAATATCTACTTTCAACCATATCCAACAGTTATCTATTTCATTTGCTTATGGATTGTTCTTTCTTTAAAAAAAAAAAAACGAGGGGGTATTTCTATCTAGAAGTTAGTGTGAGTGTGTGTATGTGTGTGTGCTGTGTATCTATGTGTGTTTGTGACCTGGGTATATGTGTATTCTATGTGTATATGTGTGTATCTATGTGACCTTTGTGTATTTGTGATTGTGTGTGCATACATGCATGTGTGTTATGTGTGGTGTGTGTGTGTGTATGAGAGAGAGAGAGACAGACAGACAGACAGACACGCAAACACACAGAAAAAAAGACAAACACACACTCATGTGCACCCCTGTGTTCGGGTTCCTGCAGGAGTCAGAAGAGGGCCTCCGATTAAGCTGCCCAATGTCTGTAATGGGAACTAAACCCCAGTCCTCTGGAAGAGGAACAAACACTCACAAACACAGAACCATGACTCCACGTTCTTAAATTGTTCTTTCTTAGGAGCAAACACAATTCCCTTAAGTGCATGATTCTATTCTATTCTGTTCTGTCCTGTCCTGTGCTATGCTATGCTATGCTATGCTATGCTATGCTATGCTATGCTATG
>NW_026592071.1:9074-32280 GCF_907164565.1 Psammomys obesus | reverse complement strand
GAAGAAGAAGAAGAAGAAGAAGAAGAAGAAGAAGAAGAAGAAGAAGACCCAAAAGTAACATTCTTTCTTTCACAATAATAATCTGAAGCTGCTGGTATGCACCAATAATTTTAAATAACTGTCTCAGGTCTGGAATGGGCCTGGGTAATAAAATGCTCTCTTGCTGTTTAAGGATGAGGACCACAGCTCAGTTTTCCAGCATCCGTGTATAAATCCAGGCCAGAAGACCATGCATGGAGATAATTTAGAACCTCTGCACGGAAGTAGCCCATGGCAGCTCAGTGTCCAAGAGGGTTCCCCAATAATAGGAACAGGGATGTCTCTGACATGAACTCATGGGCTGGCTCTTTGATCACCTTCACCTGAGGGGGGAACAGCCTTACCAGGCCACAGAGAAAGACAATGCAGCCTGTCCTGATGAGACCTGATAGACTAGGGTCAGATGGAAGGGGAGGAGGACCTCCCTTATCAGTGGACTGGGGAGGGGCAATGGAGGAGAAGAGGGAGGGTGAGATTGGGAGGAGATGAGGGAGGAGGCTAAAGCTGGGATACAAAGTGCATAAACTGTAATTGATAAAAATAAAAATAAATTTAAAAAGAATAACTAAATAGCTACACAAATATATAATGTATGCATATCTTTATTTTCCATATTCTATATACATGCAATAAAATAAATAATTGTATATTTGGAAAAAAAAAACATTCAGGCCAGGTGACCTGTGCCTCTCATCCCAGTGCTGAGAAGGTACATGCAGAAACACTGAAAATCACAGGGATAATGATTAAGAAGAACCCTAAGGTCAATCTTTGTCTTCTACACTCACACATACACATACTAAACATTTTCTTTTTAAATTCTCTTTGTCTATACAAGTTCTATCTTATCTTTAATACCATCAAGAAATAATTGATTTCTCACTGTCTTCTAAATTTTCCTAAGCTCCTTTATTTTAGCTCCTTTAAACTTTCTCACACCACTGAGTGAAATCTTATGAGCTAGTGTGGGAATTTGTTCTCATGGTCTGTGTTAAGTTTTGCAGTTGTGTATTAGTTACCTTTTTGTTGCTGTGACAAAAATTCATGACCAAAAGCAAGAGGCCAAAGACAGTGCTTCTTTTGACCTTTGGTTCCAGAGGGAGAGCCTGTAATGATCGGCTGGCACTGCAGCATAGGGCAGAACCAGATCATGTCTCATCCATGCACACAACAACAACAGAGAAAAGGCAAATAGAAAGTGGGCCAGGCTACAGAACCTGAAACTTGTCCTCCTCAAGCAAGGCTTTGCCTCCCAATGGTTCTGTCACCTCTGCAGACAGTGTCACCCACTGGGGTCCAAGCATTCAAATACATGAGCCTATGGGGGGCATTTCTGGTTCATATCACCACACGTGGTTCATATTTGGACTTCAGCAAATGAACCACAGTATATGCTTATCAAAGGTGAACATTATCCCTGCCCCTAGAAGCACTGCAGGTGTGGCTGCTGCATCTCGTGTGCGTCAGAGGAGGGAGGGTGTGTCTGCCATCAGTGTTCTGACCTGTGCACATCTGAATGTTTAGTAGCCTGACACTCCCTGAATAAAGCCAGCCAGAGACGACCACCAGTCCAGTGCTGAGCAGGCCCTGACAGCTCGCAGGACCTGGAGCAAGCCTAGACAAGAGACCAAAAGAACTCTATCTGAGGCTGAAGGCCCCAGGAGGGAGTGAGCCCCAGACACATGGTCCTCATATGGGACTCACTCTGGCATGTGTGTGGGAGTCAACCCCTGCCGCTTGTGCCAAGGTCGAGGGAGATGTGGCCTCTTTCTCTTTCTTGTCCCATGCCATCTATGGCTGGCAGGAGAGCTGGCCATGTCCCTCACTGCCTGTAACACTGTGGAGAGCAGACCCTTTACCTCACCTGAGCAGCAGGGTAGAGCTGGCCCTGGTAACAAGGAGTGGGGTGCAGTAGAAGTAAGGTGGGAAATGGTTGCTGGTGAGCCACCCTATGGCATGAGTGCAGGAGAGCTGGCAGGCTGAGGAGCTCACATGCACTGTGACACACTTTGACACCCTACAGCTGCCATAAAGAGAATTTTTTTCACTGTTGATGGGGAAGTAGCAAGAGTGAAGAACAGGTATGTGAGGAAGGGGAGATGAGTAGGATTGGGATGCATGATGTGAAATTAACAGAAACAATAAACGGCTTTAAAAAATGAAGGTTATCTGAAGCACGCTGAAGATCTCATGTGGAATAATTTAGTGTTATAAACATTTCTGTACCTCATTTGACCAGTTATCAGATACATACATATAAATACACACACACACACACACACACACATATATGATGTATGTGCACATACTTCCAAATTAAATAGAATTATATAAAAGCTCAAGAATGATATTAGCATTAATTTCTTTAAAAAGCAGACATCTCATAGACTTGGAATAACTGATTAATTCCTCAACATTTGCATTATGTTATTCAAATTGTAACCTTGTGCTTACTGATGGTATCTTGTGGTTTGATACAAATTTAAAAATTGCCATATAGGCAGGGGGAATTGAAGGTTATCAGCCCCATCAAGTAAAATGTTAGAACTGAGAATATGAGAATCTAATTTAAGTACATATGTCAAGTGACTGTTTGTCTTCATAAAGTTTAAGACCCTCTCTGTAATAACAGAAAGCAAATGGGAAGAAAAAAGGATGTCGATTTAAAATTTCCATAGTTGTCATAAATGTAAGTAAACTGTCCTAAGGTGATTCAGTATTTACCTTCTGTTCAATTCTAGGGAAAGATCTTTGGGCATTTGGATTGAATATAAGTCAATCCATTTTTTCTCTTTCACTCATATTTTTCAGTCTCTCCTTTTAAGTCTGTTTCAGCAGTTTAGATATATTAATATTTGGAAGTGCATTTGAGATTTTAATTATATCCCATGTTCATCAGAAATCTACAGAAGAAACAATCCTGTATACACAAAAGGCTTCTTTAGAAGTAGCTGAACATGAATGGATTTAGTGTTGACAAAATTAACTATAACTCTATTTTGTGTCAGTTATTAATTAAAAGCTAAATTGTTATGTTTCTTATTTTAATATAAAATAACCTTGGAAGTTTTATTAATTATATTCTCTTCAAGCTTGTCAACAACATTGAAGACATAGGTCAAATGGATTGCAGCTATTATTAGCTTGCCTAAATTCATGATTTTTTTCCCTGAGTTTTGATGTAGACTATAATATTCTTTTCAGTTTCCAATGCATTATTCTCTGGGAAACACTGTTCTTTGTTTTTACACTATGCTGTCTTTTCAATAGAATGCTCTTGGACTCAATGCAAAAAGAGCATTTCCAAAGTTGTAGCCTATTCATCTCAGTTCTGAACCCTCTGAATTGGGAGGCTATGCCCACACAGACTGAATATTTGCACAAAAATCATCATTTTGTGATTACTGTGAGCTTAGGTGAGAATGGAGACAGATATTTAATAGACCTCAGTGATCTCCCTACAAGTTAACAGATGGTATCAGGTCCTCTAACGCCCACAGGAGCTATTGTTTGAATGAGACTTGCTAGATAAACTTGAATTAATAATCCATAGCCATTAAAGTCATCTAAACTCCAAGTCTATGTTAATATCATCCATGTGTATGTATGCTGATGATCTCAAATGTGTGCCTGAAAACTTATCATAAATTTTTGTGAGGGAACAAAATAAAAAACAGGAACATACCTATTAAAATCATTTCAGCTTTCTCATTTAAAAAATATTTTTATGTGGATCTGTGTGTATCTTAGTGTGCCTTGTCAACTAGGTAGTTGACAAAGAATGTTGGCCACGCTGGTATTGTTAGATGACTTTCTGCTGATGAGGGGCGTTGAGTGTGAGTTTGCTCTTCCTCCTCAGAATATCTGCAACTAGCAACTAGCTATTCAGCAAATACGGCAACCACTACCAGCAGCAGCAAGATCAAACAGCAATCATATTGCTTCTTGGGATTCTGGCATCTATCTATCCTCTGATTAGCCACCAGAACTCCAAACATAAACTATCTTCAGTTGGCAAAAGTCACGCACTTGCCAGAGCATGAGACAAATCATCGTTAAGTGATGTGGTCAATCTCAAGCAGCCCATAGCCAGCACCTGAAATTAAAACAAAAACATATTCCCGATAGTGTTCCTGCATTTTTAAAGAAACTGAAAATTCTCATTGCTCCTTGTTTACATATGTACTCAGAGGTCAGAAAATGGCATTAGATCCCAGGAACCAGAGTTATAGATGGCTGGCAGCTACCAGGTGTATGCGAGAAACTGAACCAGAGTCCTCTGCTTGAGCAGTAAGTTGTCTTGAGTGCTGCCCCCTCATCCGTGGCTCTATTTCAGCTTCCGCTGTGCTGCTCCATTTTAAATTAAATAAAAAAATCCTGCTGCAGATATCAGAATGAGGCTTGGGGACTTTTGGGGAGTGGTGTGGAAACCTAGTGCCATGGAAACTTCCTGGAATCTATGAAGATGAGGACTCATAGTGATGGGGAATACAGATTCTTAGCTGGACATCTCTTATAGCCAGGCCAGGCTTTCAGTGGTGGGACTGGGTTGCATTCAGTTGAGTTGATGGCCAAGGAGGTCCCAAGTAAATCCTCAAACAACACAGGCTGATGTGAACACAAAGGTTGCTCTCCATAAACTGAGTGCAGTAGGTCTCAGAGGCTGAAACTATTCCAGGCCTAGGTTAGCCGACATACACTGGAAGCTGAAGCCTTCAATGTCCTGGCTTGCTGAAGATTAGATTGTGTAGAGGCTAGAAGCTTTCAGGCCTAGGCTTAGGGATAGTTAGGAAATGCTCTGGGCTCAGGCCAAGCCGTGTAATAGTAAAGCTTGAGTACAGCTTGCATCTCATTGTATCAGCAGAGGAAAAAAAAAATTATAGAACACCAGAAGTAAAAGTCCTTTTGAATCAACTAAACAATGTACATGTGGGCTCACAGAGACTGGAGCAGCAAGCACGGAGCATACATAGGTATGTACCAGGGTCTTTGTGTATATATATGATAGCTATTAGCTTATGGGATCCTGGCTGTAACAATGAGTGTGTCTCTAACATTTTTACCTGTTCTTGGGGCTGTTTCCTCCTGTTGGGTTGCTATTTCAAACTTTTTAATGATGGTTTTGCTTTATCTTATTACATTTCATGTTGTCACATTTGTTATCTCTTAGAAGCATGTTCTTGTCTAATGAGAGATAGGAAGAGAGTGGATCCAAAGGGGAGGAGAGGTAGGGAATAACTGGAAGGAATATACGGAAGGGAAGCTATTATGAGGATAAAGTGTATGATTTAAAAAAAAAAACCTATTTTCAATAAAAGAAAAATAAAACCAGTTTAGTCACAAAGGAAAAAGAAAGAAAGAAAAAATCAGAGGCTTCCCATTCCAGGCTGAGTAAAAAGAGAAGGAGGGTTTTTCATTTCCTAAGGGTTGTGAATGTTTGCAATGAAGTAAAAGGGAAAATACTAGTGGAATGTCAGTGTGTTTTATTTCAGAGGCAGGGCAGAAGGATGCAGGAAAAATCTTAGAGATTTTCTGGTTTGCTAAACTAATACTGTTTCAATCTGTGTTAATACTCATTTGTTAATTTTTTTCCTAGTGAGATTTATTCTTTCCCAAGCTTTCATAGTGATTGATATATATATATATATATATATATATATATATATATATATATATATATATATATATATATATATATAAATTTCCCTCTTGGTGCGTCTCTATCTTCTGTAACGATAGTTTGATGGCCATGGAATTATGAAGGCTTTTGCTTCTCTTTATATTTTAACGTGTAACTATGTGCATGTGATAATATTATTTTTCAGTAATTTTGCCCCGTCCTAGAGATACACTGGTGTGTGGTCCCCTGATGTGCTACACTCTGGCCATTCTCATGTTTGTTCCTCCTCTCCTTTAGCTTTTGGTAGCCTGTCTTTGTTCTTAGCATTTAACATTTAACAAACACATGTCACAGCTTAGTGCTTTTCCCTCATGTTTAGGGCTCTGCATCCCTCCTATACTTGGATATACATTTCACGTGGAAATTTCCTGCTCTAACTTCATTGAGTAAATTGTTTATCTTTTTAACTGTTGTCTTCTTTGGAATGAAGGATTTTCTTCCTGGCATGACATGATCATCATCATCATATGGCAGAGGTTATCTGCAGAATGCTGTGGTCATGTGGCCTTAGCATGAACTCTGCAAATCAGGACAGCGATGACTGTGTCTTTGTTAGTGGTCAGAGAGATGGGGTTTTCAGCATTTTCTGACACAAATCATGCTCTAAGATCAGGTCTATCGGTTACTGAATGACAGGGGATGGAATTGTGGATGTTGGCTTTGAGTATTGACTTGGTAGGATTGAGGGATTCTTAAGAGATTAGTAAAACACATGTCTCAGTGAGTATAAGCAAAATTTTCTGAAATGTGGCAGGAGGGACAGCAGTTGAATAAAATACTGACCATTAATATGGGCAGCGCCAACCCACAGGTTGAGATATCACATAAGAATAATGAGACAATGAGGAAGACTGCCTGTCTAGATATTCTCTGCTTCCTGGCCTCCATGGGATACATCTTCACTATCTGTTCTCCCTGAAGCACACCTCCACCATCTGAGCTTTCATGAAGCATGCCTCCACCATCCGGCCTTCATGAAACATGTCTCCACCATCTTACCTCCCTGAAGCATGCCTTCACTCATCATTTCCTGTGGAGAATGCCTCCACCATCTAACCTCTATGTATGAAACACATTTCCACCTTCTCACTTCCATGAAGCACACCTCCACCATCTGACCTCCATGAAACATACTTCCACCGTCTGAACTCCATGAAGCATGCCTCCACCATCTGACTCCCCGTAAAGTATGCCTCCACCATCAGATATTTATGATGCAATGTCTTCATTCTCTGCTCCCCATGAAGAATGTCTCCACAAAATGATATCAATGAATCTGACCCTCTATCATCCGATTTCAATGAAGAATGCATCTACAGTTTGACCTCAATGAAGCATGATTTTACCATATCGTCATCTGATTTCTATGAAGCCATGCCTTGTTTTCGGGAATAAATTGTATCAGGCTAAATATGGGTTATTATTAACCTTGTAATTAATAAGATACTATACCTAACCCATTATGATAATCAATAAGACTCAGACATCTGTTAGATTTTATAATTGCCTATATCACCTTGGGCTGGGCAGATAATTCCACCTGTGCTAGCTCATATCTCTGAGTCCTCATCCCGTGCCAACTGTCTTAATCATTCCTAATTGGGCTACCTCCCATCTGTAATCCCCCAAACTTGCTAATATTCTTCATCAGGGCTGCTTTCTCCATCTGCACCATTCTTGGAGTCCTTCCTCCCAGTCCACATGGTTCTCTCTCCACCTTATCCATGGTGGTAAGTTGGTAAGACATGCCTGTCTTCTTTCTATGATTCTCCTGTCACCAAAGCCTGGGAACCTTAGCCAAGCCTACCTCCTTCAGTCTTTCCCAGGTACAGGCCTTTTAATCAACCACTCATAGACAATGAGAGACATTCCTTCTCATCACATGGTTACAGGAGATAGTTCAGCATTATTGAGAGTGACCATGGCAGGGTGGTAACCAGATCTCAAGGCACTGAAATCAGCATTTTAATATATAGCATCAAACCAACCCGAGCAATACCTCTATCATCTGACTGTCATGAAACAGTGCCTCCACTTATGGTCTCTATGAAGCATGACTCCACATGCTTCATTTCATGGATCAGTCAAAGTTAGCCTGACACTTCTGAAAGTTAGATCAAACCACACCTCTTCTCTATCTTCGGTTTTTGTCACAATAACAGAAAGATAATTAACACAGGACACACTAAATCTCAGGTAAAATAGTCACATAGGTGAACTTCTTTTGCGGTATCTATGAACAACAAAAATAGAAAAAGAGTAATAATTGACGGCTGAATTGTAGAAACTAAGCAGTTGCTTAGAAAGAACAAATGATTCCTACTACCAATACCTATGAAAACATTCTTGCTTGCATCTCATAGTGTGGTGTGTAGAACTGCACAAAAGCTCTGCTCACTAGAGAGCCAGAAGCCAGAAATGGAGGTATTTATCACCCCTCATCATTTGCATCTATCATGAAACGTGATTTGTTGCAGCTGAATAGACACATAGACTGACATCGTCAGAGCTCACAGTCACCAGGTCCTTGTATAAGGCAAGAACAGATTTCAAAATATACAGACAATGGATAGCTGCATCCCATTCTTCTTTTGATTAGCTGCAGAGAATAGTTAGAACTCATACCAAACCATTGGAAGTATTCTGCATTTCCCTTTACTAGTTCAGGAAGAGCCATATCTCATAACATTTTATTAAGCTAGAGTTAAACTTGGCACTTGTTAGCATAATCACCTTAAGACTTTCCAAAGAGAAAATTTAACTGCAGGTTAAAATACCTAACTATGGCTGCAGAGTAATGTTACTCACCAACATATATTTTTACAGATTCATCTTATTTTCATTTATGTATATGTATGTGTGTGTGTTAGAGTTTTGAACATAAATGCAGGTGACTCTGGAGGCCAGTAAGATAGGAGAGGGCATCAGGTGCTCTGGAGCTGGAGTTATAGGCAGTTGTGACATGGGTGCTAGGAACCAAATTCTGCTCCTTTGCAAGGGAAGAACACATTTAGTCTTAAAGCTGCCTTTCCGACTCACCACTATCAAGATGTGTTTTAAACATAAAATGCGAAATGATACATTAACTATAGAAGTTTTTCAAATAAATAATGATCTGTGTTTCATACTTACACTATACTTTATTCCCATACATAGAACATTATGAAATGAAGCCTGAGTATCAATGTCGAGATCATAGCTATGTGTGGGATATATAGAAACAAGAACAAGGCCTGAGAAACATTTTCCATAATGACAAATATTATACCACTAATTTTTGAAACCACATAATGTGTACACAGATCAAGATTGCTAATATTCCAGAGATCCTACATAACTAAGCAATACAATATTAGTAAAAGTTCTGATTTCCCATTATTTTAACAATATTCTCTTTAAATGAAGCTAGTAGTTACCCTCAAAAATTAGTGCAAATATTTTAATTTTCTGCATTGAATTATTCAACTATATAGGGCAGAACATGCACAATAAAGATATCAGTCTTTGGTGATATAAACTGCTTACTTTTCTGTTGCTGTAATAAAAATGTCCCAACAAAAATCGAATTAGACAAGAGATGGTTTGTTTTAATCTAAAGCTACAGAGAGATCCCATCAGGAAGGGTCAGGCATAGGATCAGGGCTATTAGGCAAGTCTGGAAGTCAGGAAGCAGATACATCACATTTGATATGCACAGAGGAAGCAGAAAGGACAAGAACTGGGGCCACACCATAAAACTTCAAAACCATCTTCCAGTGATGGACTTCCTCCAGCTAGGCTGAATCCCCGAAAGGTTCTGTATTCTCTCCCAAACACCGCCACCAACTAGAGACCAAGTGTTCACACATGGGAGCCCGTGGGGACAATTTTTATTCAAACATTGATGGATTATTTGTCATGAAATTAATCTGTAATTTTGAAAACGGACTTCCAGGTTAAAACACATCAAGAATAGAGACACTGAGCAGTTAGGGTTTTATACAGACACTACACGTGCTTTTGCCTCTAGAAAGCTTTGCAGCCCAACTGGTCAAGCTGCTGTCTTCGCCTCAGTTTCTCAGTGTTTATCCCTTAGTTGAACCTACAAAGCAAAAACTGAAGGGAGTTGTGATGAGCTGAGGCCATGGTGATAATGACCTGAATATTCAAGACTGAAACAATTGATAGCTGTAGCACAAGTGGTCTATGTCTTTGCAATGCTAGATGTAGGGTGATAGATAAATTAACGTTACAGGGTCATGTAGCTGTGCCTGGCCATTTACCTGGATGTCAGGGCTTTGAACTCAGATTCTTATGCTTGCACAGCATGTATTCTGACCTGGTGCTTCACCTCTCCAGTTCCAAAGCTTTTATTTTAAAGTAGAATCATACAATAAAATAATATATAAAGAATAAGAAAAAAATGTAATTTACGTTGTCAGTGGGTTTGTCAATGGAAAATCATCTGAAGTTTCTGACACCATCTTTTATAGTTAAATAGGCTTTAGCTAATGACCCAGAAACCTATTCTTACATGTACACTCAATTAAAAAAATAGATGCATTTCATCACCAAAATGTAAAGAGCATAATGATTATAGAAAGCCTTTGAAGTTTGTATTAAGAGCTGAAAGCATTCCTAATGTCCTTCAGCAACAGTGCAATTGTGTTCTGTGCACAACAAGAAAAGTATTCAGCTAATTTTTAGTACAATACTAATACTCATTAATAGAAATATCAGACTCAAAAGAATGATGAATGCCAAGTCTATAAAAGTCATAAGTATTTTTTTTTTTCAGGAATGGAGATTCTGAGTCATGTGTGATGTTCTCCTTTTTAACTTAGTTGGTGGTGGTATTACAAATGGCCTGGAGTTTCTTTATTTCCATGAATAGGGAAGCAGCATTTTCTTTACTGTTGGCAATACTAAAAGGAAAGACTTAGGAGGTTTGCTTGAACCCAGATATTTATAGCTTGAAGATTTGAGAAGGGAAGACTTCATCCTCCAAATCTCAAAGTCAGATTCTTATTGTTCTGAGCTTTTAAATCCAGGTCCTTGATAACTGTGGGCTGATGTCTGTAGGCTTTCAAATTGAGAATTTGTGGCTTTATGTCTTGCTAAGTAATGGCTTATAGCTCTAGGCTTGCATAGGTGTAGATTTACAAACCTAGGTACTTAAACAAGATCCTTATCGCTCTAGGCTTTGAAAGTCAGTGACATAGTACTGTCATAACCTTCAGGTTTCACAGCCCTCAGCATTTAACCCTTGGTGACAAACTCCTCCAGTAACCCAGTGTGTAGTTGCTATACTTCAGTCTTGCCTTCTTCAGCCTCAGATTTTTGTGACTTTCTGATTTCTGTACTTAACTCTCACTATCTCTGTCTCTCAGCATGCCTCTGTCCTTTGTTGACTCCACAGTCTATACTCCTAGTTACCCTTGGAGGCTGTAGAGATATCTCCTACATGCTCAGTGAGTTGAAAGCCTACAGACTTTAGAATTTTGTGGGCTCTTGGCTGTGGGATCAGATTTGTAATTCATCTTATCACTGTCATGGCCAGATGCTTGCATCTGGAAGCCCAAAGTTGTGTATGTGTTTAGTATGACCAGTTTAGTTACCTACTAGGCTACCTACAGTAGCCTCCATGTAAGCAGTAAGAGAGTAGTCAGTAGAGGATTTCACTAGAAACTAGGGATGTAGCATAAGGTGTGTAGTGAACAGAAATCTACAGGACTGCCTCCATAGTTCTGAAAAGCAACCTGCTTATATAGCCACAGAGGCACATGGTTATTTGTAGTCTCCAGTCTGACCATCACAGGCATTTGCTGAGTCACTGAGAGAAAGGTTAAACTTTTGTCCTGTTGGAATAGCGGGAAGATTGGCAGGAGCATCTGAGGTGATTGTAGATGGGGTCTTCAAGAGGTCATTGGGTCTCGACACGGCTGGAGATCCTGAGCCAGTATTGGATGTCTTTAGGAGATGTCACTGAAGCAGGCCTCCTGAGACAATAGATGTGGCGTTACAGGCTGCTGTGGTCACCGCTGCAGTGAGGTCTAATCCTTGCATTAAGAGCATGGACAAAGCAACCCGGCTGCTGTCCTAAAAACCCAGCCAGCCATCAAAGAATAGATGCTTGGATCATAGCTCTGACTCAAGGCAGCAGGGTGCAAGGCAGAGTTCTAGGCACTGCCAGCCAAGAAGCCAAGCAACGCCCTCCTAACTGCTCCAGTTTTTCAAAGAAAATCCATAAAGATTTCCAGCAATGATGACATTTTCTTCAGTGAATTATAACACTTACTTCCCTCAATCTGTAATATCCTATTGAAGATGAGTTCTTGCTATTTATCAGGCATTTTGATAACTTTGTTTTCTTAAATCCTACCAAACTGTAAACTGTATATTGCCTGCATATACAACATTTTTCAGTACATCTTTGTGTTATATTATTTTTGGGATTACACTATAATTACATCTCTTCCTTTCCTTTCCTCCTTTCAAGCCCTCCTATATAACCCTTCCCACTCTACTTCAAACTCATGGCCTCTTTAAAACTAATTATTACTGCATGCAAATATGCATATATATATATATATATATATTCCTAAATATAACCTCCTAATACATATATATTCTTAAATATAACATTCTCAGTCTGTATAAGGTTGCTCGTATGCATGTTTTCAGGGCTGACCCTTTGGCATTAGACAACCAACTGGTATGCTTTTCCTGGGTAAGACCACTTCCTCTGCTCTGAGCGTTCCTTAATTACCATGTTCACTGGTGTCATTCTCATTCAGCTCATGTCTGGGTGGTCATGGTGGTGAGACTTTATGGGTATAGCTTCTATAGTCAACTCATGGTAATTGAAGGTGCATCTACCACCACTAATTTACCTAACCAGCATAATCCCTAACAAGAATCAATATCGTTCTTATTTCTATGTATGAGTATAGTGTTTACTTCTTTTCAGACCATATTTTAAAAAGCAGTTGTAGCACTGCAGTGTGGGGATAATTGCCAATGTGAACAAAGGATGAGAAACAGCCACCCTTGCTTAGGGTAGAATAGGCTGTTTTTACTTGAATGTACAATATCTATGTCAGCAGTATTTGTGGAGTCCAGTAGCTCTCCAGTTGGTTTATTGATCGAGATTTTTGTTTGTTTGTTTATTAAAAACAGAACTGTAAAAAGAAAAAGAAGAAAACTTCAACCTTCCAATGGGAAGACAGCAAAGCTTTTATCAAGTATGTCATATATTTGCATGATATCATGCAAATATCAAAATGAATGAAGCACCTTTTATATTGGTCTTTGTATTTGGCAAAATCGAGTGCTATGTTAGTCTTATGTTTCTATATTATTTCTCATTTTGATTTAATTAAATATTTGTAATGACACTAATGTAAACTTTAAGAATTAAAGTATATTCAGTATATGTTGCTGGAGAGATGGATTGGAGTTAAAAGCTCTTGCTGTGGCGATGGAATCACACATGCAGGCAAAATACACACAAACAATTAAATAAATTAATGATAAAACATACTATCATACAGATGAAAAACAACAATCCATGCAAAAAGAGACTATGAATGTGAAGGAGAGCAAGTAGGGACAGACAGGAAGGCTTAAAGTGAGAATGAAGGGAGAAACGTTGTAATTACATGGTAATCTTAAAAATATGAAATTTTCTTTCAAAATTTCAAAAGCAAAAACCATTTTTGAGAATCAACAATGTGACACAAGTTCTGAGAAACCGTGTCATTTGTGGACAATGTGCAATCACTTGGAATTATTTTCAACTTAGCTCTGCCCTGCTCTGTCACTCCCTGTGCTTCCCAGACACATCTAGCTGCCACTTCATTGTAGGGGTTCGAGTGCAGGTCTTCCATTAAGCTTCAGTGTTAGGTTCTTAAAATATCACTCAAGCCCTTCATCCTACAGCCCTCAAGCTGCCCTGCTTATATGCTGGGTTCCACTTTTTCTCTTTACTGCAAGCTTCTAGAAGTGTAGGGCACTTTTCGGAGCATTGAACACTGTCCAAAATGTAATTTAACACAAGCAGAGGAGGAAAACAGTGACCTTCTATCCATATTGTAATTTTATTGAATGGATTTCTTTCTTTCTTTCTTTCTTTCTTTCTTTCTTTCTTTCTTTCTTTCTTTCTTTCTTTCCTTCTTTCTTTCTTTCTTTCTTTCTTTCTTTCTTTCTTTCTTTCTCTTCCCTTTTTTCTATCTATCTTCATTTCCTTT
The DNA here is from genome assembly GCF_907164565.1 of Psammomys obesus. Taxonomy (NCBI): domain Eukaryota; kingdom Metazoa; phylum Chordata; class Mammalia; order Rodentia; family Muridae; genus Psammomys; species Psammomys obesus. The sequence goes on along the minus strand of NW_026592071.1, from coordinate 18,333 downwards.
TTTTGTAGCTCACAACTATTTTAAATTTTTTTCTTTTTAAAATATTCCTTAAGATCCAGCTATACCAGTCCTAGGCATATATATCCAAAAGATGCTCAAGTATACAACAAAAACATTTGCTCAACCATGTTCATAGCAGCTTTGTTTGTAATAGCCAGAAACTGGAAACAACCCAGATGTCCATCAGTTGAGGAATGAATACAGAAAGTGTGGTACATTTACACAATGGAATACTACTCAGCAATTAAAAAGAAGGAAATCATGAAATTTCCAGGCAAATGGTGGGATACTGAGTGAGGTATTCCAGAAGCAGAAAGACACACATGGTATCTACTCACTTATAGGTGGATATTAGACATATAATATAGGATAATCATACTAAAATGTGTACACGTAAGGAAGCTAATCAAGAAGGAGGACTCTGGGGAAGATGCTCAATCTTCATTCAGAAAGGCAAATGGGACCAACATCGGAAGAGGGAGAAAACAGAGACCAGGACAGGAGCCTACCACAGAGGGCCTCTGAAAGACTCCACCCAGCAGGGTATCAAAGTAGATGCTGAGACTCATAGCCAAACTTTGGGCAAAGTTCAGGGAATCTTATGAAAGAAGAGGAAAATAGAAAGACTTGGAGGGGGTAGGAACTCCACAAGGAGAGCAACAGAACCAAAAAATCTGGACACAGGAGTCTTTTGGGAGACTGATAATCCAAACAAGAACCATACATGGAGATAACTTAGAACCCCTGCACAGATGTAGCCCATAGCAGCTCAATGTACAATTGGGTACACTAGTAATGGGAACAGGGACTGTCTCTGACATGAACTCAGTGGACTGCTCTTTGATCACCTCCTCCTGAGGGGAAAGCAGCCTTACCAGGCCACAGAGGAAGACAATGCAGCCAATCCTGATGAGACCTGATAGAGTATGATCAAATGGAAGGAGAGGAGGACCTCCCCTATCAGTGGACTGGGGAAGGGGCATGGGTGGAGAAGAGGTGGGGAGGGTAGGATTGGGAGGGGCTGAGGGAGGGGGCTACAGTTGGGATACAAAGTGAATGAAATGTAATTAATAAAAAAAATAAGTAAACTTAAAAAATGAGGCACAGAACCAAACAAGGTTCTCAACAGAGAAATCTAGAATGGCAGGGAGGCACTTAAACAAAAGTTCAACTTCCTTTGTGTCAGGGAAATGGAAATCTAAACAACTTTGAGATTCCATCTCACACCAGTCAGAATGTATAAGATCAAAAGCGTAAGTGACAGCACATGCTGGCAAGGGTGTGGAGAAAGGGGAACCCTCTGCCATTGCTGGTGGAAGTGCAAACTTTTACTATCACTTTGGAAATCAATCTGGTGCTTTGTCAGAAGAATAGGAATAGCTTTATCTCAGGACCCAGCTATACCTCTCCTGGGTATATACCCAAAAGACATCCCACCATACAACAAGAACACTAGCTCAATGATGTTCATAGCAGCTTTATTCACAATAGCCAGAATCTAGAAACAACTTAAATGTCTTTCAGCGAAGAATAAAGAAACTGTGAATGCTTTTTGTAAAGACCTGCTTGTTAATTTTTCTATTGTTTTTTTTTTAATCTCAACTTTTTTTCAAATTTATAAATGATAGATTTAAACACTAAGCTTTTGATACTTCATGGGATTTAACATGTGTCCGAGTTATTACTATAAACTTGACCCAGGGTAGACTCGCCTGAAAAAACGTCTCAATTGCTTAGTTGTTTTTATCAGGTAGATCTGTGGCTAGTTCTATGGCAGAATTAAGTTGCCTTAATTGTGTTAATTGATGGAGGAAGGTCCAGATAATTTGGGGCTGTAACCTTTCTTGGGCAGGCAGCCCCTGGTTGCATAAGAAAGCTAGATAAGCAGGAGTCTGTGAGAAAAGCAGGTAATGAATTGCAAAAAGAATTTTCTATGGTTTCTTCTCTGTTTTCTCGAATGCGAGTGAGTTCTCTGGTTAGTGGTAATGAATTAGGAGAGAGCAAGTTGTCCTGCTTTTAGGTTTCCTGCCTTGGGCACCGTCTATATTTCCTTCGTGATGGACTGTGGCCTGAAAGTGTAAGATCAAATAAACCAGTTCTTCCCCTGATGCATTCCGTCAGAATAATTTATTTCAGTCACACAAAGGAAATCAAAACAATGTTCTTTGTCTTACATCATTTTTCACACTTAGACTTTCTCCTCGAATTTTTGCATCTGTGTAAGATCCTGTGACTTCAAGAGGCCACTAGCCCCTCTACCTGTTCATCGGTGTCACCTGCCTTCTCTTTCTTGTTGTCTGCATTCTGATTGTGCCCACCCCACTGTGATCCCTGTCAGGCTTACCCTGCTCCTCTCACTGAGATCTTTGGTCTGGAAACCACATAAGCATATATGTTTTCTTGTGCTGCGTTCACGGATTCTCGCCTAGATTTTCCATAAGTATAATTTTCCCACAAACGCATATACTTGTAGACAGTAGTTTCCTGCTACAACATTTCAGAGTAAGGTAGCCATTGACCCTGCCTCACACAGGGGTTAATTAACAGGCTCTATTGATGTTTTCATTGTTTCTCCTTCTCTCAGTTTTAAAGAGCTATATTTTATTTTGATTATGTGTATGTGAGAGATAAGGGGGGGGGGGTGTGGCAAGCATGCATACACACAAGCACCTGACCAAAAGGGCCAGAAGAGAGTGATGAATCTCCTGATCCTGGAGTTAGTTCTAGGCAGTTGTGAGTCAGCCAAGTTAGGTTCTCTGCAAGGGCAGCAAGTGTTGTCACTGATGAGTCATCACTCCAGCCGATTAGCACTTTCCTTTACTGTGCCTTCTGGAAATCATGATAAAAAAAAAAAAAAATGCATGGTTTGCTATGCATGAATATAACAAACTTTTATTCAGATCTATCTATTTTTATTAACTGTTGGAAATGTTGAGTGGATTCATAAACAGCTAAATAAAGAAAACGAAACAATTTAACATGAACATATAAATACCAAAATTCTTATCATGCCCATGCAAATTAAAAGCAGAATACAAGGGAGGGTTGAGATGGCCCAGATATCAAGAGCACTGACAGCTCTTGCAGAGGACCCTGGTTCAATTCCCAGCACCCACATGGTGGCCCACAACTGTCTGTAACTCTAGTTCCAAGGGATCTGACATTTTCTTCTAGCATGCACAAGCATCATACACTCACACCCATATAAGGAAAGTACCAAATAAAATAAAATTAAAGTTAAAAATATTAATGCAAACACACAACAAATAACACAAAGCTTGTGTGAGAACATTAGGCTCATTTTGGTTTTTTTTGTTTTTTATTTTCTTTTATTTTTTAATGTGACCTTGGTGCTGCAGAGAGATGGCTCTCATTTCAAAGTGAGATCTTAGTTTTTAAAACATCATGTACACTGATGCATGTCACAAGAGTGATACAGTGTGGAACGGTTCTGCAAAGCAAGAAATCCTCTTATCGATGAGGGAAAAACAAAACAGACATGACTGCCTAAACATGAGCTGAACAAGATGACACTAAGACCTGTGAAAATCCACAGGGCTACCAAGGCCTTGACCTACCTAAAGAACTCCAGACAGCTAGGGAACTCTGAGAGTTTAAAAGTAGCCTTCCCTGAGGAAGAACACACTAATTGTTTATCCAATACCAAATGGCCATCCCTGAAAGCATGCTTATGCCTAACATTAGTAGCTGAGCTGGTTACAGTTAGTAACACACTCACACACACACACCACACACACAACACACACACACACACACACACACACACACACATGCATGTAAAAACAACAGAATAGGGAGTTTTGATGTTGAAAGAGGAAAGAGGGGTGTATGGGAGATCTGGAGGGAGGAAAGGGAAGGGAGAAATGTAATTATAATCTAAAAATTTAAAAGTTTAAAGAAGAGAACACAGGAACTTTAAAATTTTTCATTTTCATTTTTCCTTCCCAGAGGCTATAGGCTAGAAGCAAGTTTCTATAGCTAAACAGAAAGTTTGCATGATACAACTACAGGTTCGGATTGTTTTTGCTGGCTTTGGAAGGAGACCAATTTTACTGCTTATGGGATTTCATGATTGAAAGAACCCTATTAACTACTTTGCAAGTGATGATCATTTAGAGATTACGGTCAACCACTTGTTATAAAAGAAGCATTTCTCAAAGCACCACATCTATTTTCCTGGCTACTCAAAAAAATCCTTCCCGATTCTTCCAGGACCATTGAGTTTGGAAAGCAAAGTAACCTGTGTGTAACTCAGGTATCATGTTTATTTCTACTTCTAGATAAGAAACACAGCAAATTGATAGACCGTGTTAAAAGAAGCATCAGAAGTGGCTGCATTGTCAGCGTTCTAGGTTATCTCCACGGATAGTCCTTGGTTGGAGTATGAGTCTCTGGGAAGTTCCCTGTGTTCAAATTTTCTTGTTCTGTTGCTCTCCTTGTGGAGTTCCTGTCCTCTCCAGATCTCTCCCCTATCAGTGGACTTGGGGAGGGGCATGCATGCAGAAAGGGGAGGAGGGTGGGATCGGGAGGGGCTTATGGGGGAATACAAAATGAATAAAGTGAAAAAAAAAATAAAGTTGGCCTAGCAATGGAAAAAAAAAAAAAAGAAGCATCATTCCTTTAAATACCCATTATATTTTATATATTTTTTGGGCTCATTATATTTTCAAGAAGATATTTTATTTCTGATTTTCTTGGTGTCTTTTGATTTCTATGGAAAGAGACACAACTAAAATCTCATCAGCTTTATCTCTGAAGAACAACCACTATTTTATCATGCTGCCTTCTTCATTGGTAGAGGGTCAATAAAGTAACCTTGCTGTTCACGTTTATAATTTGTTAGAGCACAGCAAGAAAAACATTAGTACGTGTGAAGTTCGCAGTTTCTACGCCATCCTGTTTTCAGGACAGTTCTATTTGTATATTGAAATAAATAAACCTGTGGCCCTTCTGTACCACAGGTAGCTACAATGCTCTCAAATCACTAATTCCATCTCTGCTCCACCCCCACCTTTCTCTCTGTGCATTTCTGTACCTGGGTATGTTTGTATTCTTTTGTTTTTACTAAAGACATTATACATATCAGCTCAACAGATGTTACAATGTAAATGCTTTTAATAACCAATTATATTGTATTTAATGTATCATACATATCATATCATATCGCATCATATCATATCATATTCTCCTTAAGCATTATTGATTCTCAGCTCTCAGGCTCTACCAAGAACACTTAACCTAAGGTTACAGTCATCTGAATCTTTAAAACCTCAAAAATAACCACAGAGGTGAGGCTGTTGTTACTTTAACGGAGATGGACTCTTTTACAGAGACTTTTTCAGTAAAGATTTGGGACTGATTTGATCTCCTTTCTGATCTATTTAATGAACTGTAAGTATAAGTAGAAATGTAAGAAAGACCCTTACACTCATAAGTATAGGTTATCAGATGCTATAGAATTTAGTGTGAGTTTGTGAACAGGCAGCTGAGAAAATTAGGCAGCTGCCTTCACTTTGAGCTTGTGCGTTAGAGACAAGGGACCTGATCTCTTAAACACTGCAGCCCTATAAGGCTCTTGACATGGAAGCCCCCAGCAGAATGAATGTCTCCTGAAGATGGGATTTATCAGGTTGATGTACAGTCTGTGTAGCACTACAATGGCAGTCTGTGTCATGGAGAGACTGAAAATACAGTGACTCATGTAGGTGCCTGCCTCAGCAGCTCTGTCCCGAGGATCCCGAACAGTAGCCATGACTAAATCGCAACCATGATCCTGGAGTAGTAACTGATGTTTAGTCCACAGAGAAAGACAAGAAGATACAGTCTGATGTTAACTTTTGTTGTTGTTTTGTTTTTATTTTGTTTTTGTTTTGTTTTTAAGACAGCGTCTTACTATGTAGTCCTGCTGGCCTTGTCCTCACAGAGATCTGTTCACTACTCTCTTCTCTCTTCTGAGAATGCCCTCACAGCCACCTCTGGACACACAGCTCTTAGTCGATTGTGAAAATCAAAATTACCTTTACAGGCACTTCCATCAAATTGATTACTATTTTTTGAAAGAGCAGTCATTTTAATATACTTCCATTGATAATCTCAAAAGGACCACAACTAAGAGGCAAATGCTACTTTCTGTCACCATTGGGCTCTGTTAGTTTAAGTTGTGCTCAACTTGAACACCAGGGACTGTCATATAAGATAAGTTTAAATCTGGTTTTCATTATACAGTACTTTTATGTTCTTGGTGGAGGTTTTTTTCTACCCTTTTTGTTTATTTTCATTTATATCTGTTTATAATTTACTAAAGGAGATGATAAATTAAAATATGTGAATATTAAATTAGTAACAGATCCAGGCACTTAAACTTTTCAACCTATAGAGAAGGATTTGAGGAAGAAGAAATACTTGTGAACTTCAATCACTAAAAATAGAAAAAGACAGAAAATTAAAACAAATAAACCAAATTGATGAAAATTTTGGATGCTAAAATATTAGTAGAATTGTTAATTTCTGGTGAAGATAAGGAGACTGGTTGGTGGGAGCATAGTATGTTGCAGGAATTTCGGAAAGTGAGGAAGCTCCTCAGAGCTAGATAGGAAGGACCAGTGTAACCTGATGCTTTCACAATGAAGACACCCAGGAGCCCTGGAAACTGATGTTCAAGAAGTTAGTTGAGCATGAATGCTCATAGTACTGTTATTCTTTGTGGCTAAAAGTGGAAATAAACTTATTTGTGATCTGATGAGTGAGTGAACAAGAGGCACTGTGGCAGAACAATGGAATAGCATGTACACAGATCAGGGAACGAAGAGCAAATGCACTTATGCCAGCACAGATGAGCCATGCAACATGGTGCTAAGCCAAAGAAGCACATATAGAGATGGGTTACCCTATGACTCCCGTCAAAGAACATGTCTACACTAAGTGAATCAACAGAAAGAAAAGGTTTGCCAGGGCTGAGGCTGGAGGACTGGCAAGGGCACAGAATACTTTGAGAGAGAAATTATTTTAGAGTTAGGTAATGATCTGGACAACTTGTAATGACTGTGAACATACTAAGAACCACTGAAGTGTAGAAATAAACAGGGAGACGGTTTAGGAATTATATGAAAATAAGTGAAGATTAATGCATAAGATTAAAGCATTCACAAGCCCCTTTGAGAAGGACATAGTGGGGTTTTTTTTGTTTGTATTGTTTTTTTTAAAAAAGAGCATATGTAAATTTCAAAATGCCTTTTTATGTGCAGAATTTGCTTTATGTTTTTTTTGTGTTTCTGTAATAAAGAGTTAATTTTATTTTATTTGAAACATATGGATTTGGCTAGAGAGGTGGCTCAGCAGTGAAAGCACCTGCTATTCTCAACAAGGTTCTCTGTTTGGTTCCTAGCTCACACATCACATGGCTTGCAGCCTTCTGTAACCCCAGCTCCAGGAGGCTGATGCCCTCTGGTTTCTTTGTGCACTTGCTGACACACGGTGCACAGACATACACACTCAATCACACATACACACATACACACAATAAAACAAACAAATCTTAAAAACACGTGAATTGCTCTATGTCCTTTGTGCTTTGGAGGGTAATATGCCTGCCAAATAGTCAACCTGTTTTGTTAATCCGACTGGACTCATCCTTTATGAACTGACTTATCCTCTATCCCCCCTGCCTCTATCTCCCCATATAGATATACACAAATACTTCTATCATTTTTATAATTCTGGGTATTTTCTCAGCTTTGTCTATCATTTAATTAAAACTTCCAGAGTAACATGTTATCATCATTTTTTCATGTACTTAGGGTTATTAAAATAAAACTGAAAGCAATAAAATATTTTTAATACAAACACACACACACACACATTTTTGAGCCAGGGTTTCTTAGTGTATCTCAGGCAGTTCTAGAGCTCACTTTGTAGACCTGACCAAGAACTCAGAGATCAAAGATCTATCTGGCTCTGTTTCCCAAGTACTGGGATTAAAGTCTCCTGTCACTGCCTCCAGCGGAAATATTCTTAATGTGTCTCTAATTTATGTTTGCTACAATATTTGTATCAAAAACCAATTTTTCACATGAAAGTGTGTTCTTGATTAACATTTATCCACCTAAATTGAAAATACAAGCGTATGTTTCAATATAAAAAAATCTGAGGCCAGGTTCATTTTGGAAAAGTTAGAAAAGTGGTGACAACTATTCTCTGCTCATATCTGTTTCTAAGAGTTCAGATTTTATTGTACTGAAGTAAATTCCCTTGGCTCCAGAGATAAGCCTCTGTGCCTGATTATTTTTTTTTCTGGTTTCATCTAAAGAAGTGTCTCTCTAGTCTTCAAATACTAAAGATCTTCAAATTATACTTTATAATTTACTTCTTACACTCCAGTTAATTTTGTGAGCTTGTGTCTTCATGACATCTTTAAAGAAAGTAATAGAAACCTGGATGTATTGGAATGAATAGGATAGCAATTTGGGGGGATTATCAAGAATTATGATTTAAATGAGGACTCACAGGAACCTAGAAAGACAACCAAGTCACCCGTGATGTTTCCCTAGAAAGATCTTGGCCGAAAGTCATCCATCCGGCTTGCACTTTAACCTTTTCCGGAAGTCAAGGGTTTTTCTTTTTTTTTTTTTTTTAATCTTTTATTTTTTTTTTATTAATTACACTTTATTCATTTTGTATCCCCCCATGAGCCCCTCCCTCCTCCCCTGCCGATCCCACCCTCCCTCCCCTTTCTGCATGCATGCCACTCCCCAAGTCCACTGATAGGGGAGGTCCTCCTCTCCTTCTTTCTGATCTTAGTCTATCAGTTCTCATCAAAAGTGGCTGCATTGTCCTCTACTGTGGCCTGGTAAGGCTGCTCCCCCCTCAGGGGGAAGTGATCAACGAGCAGGCCAATCAGATTATGTCAGAGGCAGTCCCTCTTCCCATTACTATGGAACCCACTTGGACACTGAACTGCCATGGGCTACACCTGTGCAGGGGTTCCAGGTCATCTCCACAAATAGTCCTTGGTTGGAGTATGAGTCTCTGGGAAGTTCCCTGTGTTCAAATTATCTTGTTCTGTTGCTCTGCTTGTGGAGTTCCCGTTCCCTCCAGCTCTTACTATTTCCCACTTCTTACATAAAATTCCATTCACTCTGCCCATCAGTTGGCCATCAGGCTCAGCATCTGCTTTGACAGTCTATACTGCAGAAGCTTTCAGAGGCCCTCTGTGGCAGGTTTCAAGGTTGTTTCCTGTTTT
>NW_026592071.1:0-8974 GCF_907164565.1 Psammomys obesus | reverse complement strand
ATATTGTATGTTTATATGAGTGAGTATATACCGTGAGTGTCTTTTTGCTTCTGGGTCAACTCACTCAGGATGATCCTTTCCAGGTCCCACCATTTACCTGCAAATTTCATGATTTCCTTATTTTTCATTGCTGAGTAATACTCCATTGTATAGATGTACCACAGTTTCTGCATCCATTCTTCAGTTGAGGGGCATCTGGGTTGTTTCCAGCTTCTGGCTATTACAAATAAAGCTGCTACAAACATGGTTGAACAAATGTCCTTGTTGTGTACTTGCGCCTCTTTTGGGTATATGCCTAGGAGTGGTATGGCTGGATCTTGAGGAAGCGCTATTCCTAGTTGTCTGAGAAAGCGCCAGATTGATTTCCAGAGTGGTTGTACCAGTTTACATTCCCACCAGCAGTGGAGAAGGGTTCCCCTTTCTCCACAACCTCTCCAGCATGTGTTGTCCCTTGAGATTTTCATCTTGGCCATTCTGATGGGTGTAAGGTGAAACCTCAGGGTTGTTTTGATTTGCATTTCCCTAATGGCTAATGAGGTTGAGCATTTCTTTAAGTGCTTCTCTGCCATTCGATATTCCTCTGCCGAGAATTCTCTCTTTAGCTCTGTTCCCCATTAGCAGTGACATTAACAACCCAAGCCTCTAGAACACCAGGTGTTACCTTGTGTTGATTTTGTTGAGGTAGGAGGCCTGGGGTCCTCACTGTGATTACGACTATGCTGGCCACTGCTGATCCAGTTTTCACAGAAATTTAACCTGAAGTAATTAAAAACATGAGATTACCAGGTTATCCTAGGAGATTCTGTTATCATTTTATGATACACAAAGTGAATACAAAAAATGCTGTGTGTGTCAGAGAGAAAACAGAGATAGAGATGGAGGGAAAGAAGGAGAGATGGGACAGAAGGAAAGAACTGCTTCATAAATTATTTATGTAGCAATGCCTTATTGTTTCCTTCATTGCTTCATCCTGTCGCCTTGGCTATATTGTACGTAATATTGATAACTCCTGTCAAAGAATCATAACCCAAACATAAGATTAAGGTGAAAAACATGCTCTGGTCTGGTTTTGATATGGAAATTTAATTACAGTAAAATAAATATATATAAACCAAACTTGAAATGTACTTAAAATTTAGTGTTGAGGTTGCATCACCATAAGCAAACAAATAAAAAATGTTATTCTGAAATTAATATTTAAAGTCAATCCCCAACCACTAGAAATATTGAAAACCCTACAGTTGGAATTCTGGGAATCATTCCTAAATGGAATATATTCTACAGAATATATTCTGCTACTAGAAAACAAAACAAAACAAAAAACCCAAACAACAACAACAACAGCAAAACACTCCATGGTTCCCTAGGAAAAAAAAAATTCATGTATCTATTTATAGTTTTATATTTAAATAAAAAGTGCTTTTCTTCCTGAATCTTTGTCTCCTACAGGCGTAATTTCAAATACAGAGCACCAAACACGTAAGTAGGCTTTGAAGTCAGTTTTATTACTCACTGTCTTCATCGTGAGTAATGACATGTATTTGTATATTTCCATCTTTCATGCAAAGAGAGTTCACATATCTACACAATCTGTATTTTCAAGTCATCTCATTTGCATGTGTAATCTTGAAAAACTGCACATCTGTTTGCTTAGTTCTGAAGTGACTAAACATATCTCTAATGGAAAATCTGTATTAAATTACAATTCTCTGCAACAGTTCCAGGGACACAGAATGTCACTAAATAATCAAAAGTAGACAATGAAGAAATCCACTGATTTGAATATTCAAATATTAAAATATTTTACATGCTTTAGCTTCAACACTTTGTAAGATATTTTGTTTCTATGTAAATCAGTATCAAGTACAAATAAGAATGTGGAACACTGGATTTCTGACTCATCTTGAAGCTTTTTCGAGTCTTGTTTTAATATTAACATAGAGCTGACCAAATATCTCAGATAATTAGTATTTTCGACTTGCTTCTCAGGCCACATTTGATAAAAGATAACCATTTGAGAGGGGAAAGAGCTTTTATTTCTCTTCTCAAGGGAGGAAGTGTGTGATGGGGCAGCAGGACTGAAGTATTAAAGATAGTAGATATTATTCCAAAAGCTTGCTCTTTCAAAAGGAGAATACCTCCAAAGACTACCCCAAACTATGAATAGGGAAAAAAAATCATCATTTTAGGCACTGGTACATAACAAAGAAATGTGAATTAATCCGAGGCCTGTATCTGACATTCTACCTAACTTACTATGAAGTTTTAATAAGTTTTAATATTAACTTGGTCTTCGGGTACGGACATTGGATTTTTGAAGGGCTTATTCATGTATGCTTTGGAAGTCTCGCCGATACAGTCTCCTCCATTTTTAGTTGCTTCTGCACTCATTCCCCTGTGATCTTTTTAGGCTTGTCTACTATTATCATTTTCAGGTTTGTCCAACTCCCAGTTCATTAATCTCTTCTATTCTTCCACCCCCTTCCTTTGTGATCATTTGTCTTTTGTATTTGCAGGCCATCCAGCAGGACCATACTCTTGTTTCCTGAATGTTTACAGTTTGCTTCTTGGTTATTCAACAACAAACAAAAGTGAGGTTTGAGTTATGTAAAGAATTATTACCTTCCAAAACTCATTAGTGCTTTATTATTATTATTATTATTATTATTATTATTATTATTATTATTATTTCCATTTCAAGAACAAACTGCTGGGCTATGTGTGAGTTATATAGCATGGGGTTGTACAAAGTAAGTAAAGCATCTATAGCTAATTGACATGCCTGTCATGTCACATTCAACTGTTTAGTGTCAAGAAGAGCAAAAGCCAGTCTTCATTCATTAGTTTTGTGTACAGGCATAAATGCATTTGTCTATGTGCATTGTGGGTAGAGGGCCAGAGGTTTATATTCAGTCTTCTTATTCACTGTCAATATCCACTTTATCTCTTGAGATAGGGTCTCTTATTCAACCAGAGTTCCTCATTCAGTAAGGCTGGCTGGCCTGTAAGTTCCACAGAATTCATCTCCCTCCTTCTACCAGCCCTGGGGTAGCCACTTCACCCCATCATGCATTTTACTTGGTTGTCAGCTTCCAAACTCAAGTCCTTGCTTCTGGCGTTTGAATGAGAACGGCCTCCATGGGCTCATATGCTTGACTACTTGGTCCCCACTTGGTGGGCCAAGCCTTTTGGTTTGAAAAGGATTAGAAGGTGTGGCCATGCTGAAGGAGGTATACCCCTGGGAGCAGGCTTCCGATTTCAGACACTGTTGACATTCTCCGTTAGCTCTCTGCCTTGTGCATGCATATCAGGCAATAGGCTCTCAGTCATTGCTTCAGCGCTAAGCCTGCCTGCCTGCAGTAGCGCTCTCTACCACAACGGTCATGGTGATACACACATTAGATGAATTTTATTTGTGTGTGAATCTTTGCATTTTAAGGATAAATCTTACTTGCTCATAGTGTGTGATTATTTTGCGATGGTATTGTACTATTTGTTAGCATTGTGTTAAGGATTTTGGATCCATTTTCTCTTTTTTAAATTTTTATTTATTTTTTATTTTATTTTTATTTTAATCACATGTCATTCACTTATATTCCAGCCATAGCCATCTCCCTCTTTCCTACCAATCCCACCCTCCCTCCCTCATCTCCTCCCTGCCCTCTTCAAAGTACACTGCTAGGGGAGGTCCTCCTCCCCTTCCATCTGACCCTAGCTTATCAGGTACCTTCAGGACTGGCTGCAATGTCTTTATCCGTGGCCTAGAAATGCTGTTCCTCCTTTGGGGGCGGGGAGTGGAGGTCAAAGAGCCAGTCATTGAGTTCATGTCAGAAATAATTCTTGTCCCCCTTACTAGGGAAACCACTTGGATACTGAGCTACCATGGGCCACATCCAAGCAGTCGGTTTAGGTTTACCAAAATCTGTACACCTAAAGGAGATAAAGAAGAAAGAGGACCAGGTGTAAGACGATCAGTCCTCACTTAGAAAGACAAATGGGATGGACATTGGAAGTAGGAGAAAAGAAGTAACAGGACAGGAGCCTACAGCAGAGGGCATGTGAAAGACTCTACCTAGCAGTGCATCAAAGCAGATGCTGAGACTCGTAACCAAACCTTTGGCAGAACGCAGGAAATCATATGAAAGAAGGGGGAGATAGCATGACCTAGAGAGGGCAGGAGCTCCACAAGGACCAAAGACATCAGGGCACAAGGGTCTTCTATGAGACTGTTTCTCCAACCATGTATCCATGTTCTTCTGGAACATTGTTTTTCAGTTTTCTTTTCTTAAGGTGTCCTAGGTACTGGATTAATGTGAGACTCACAAAGTGAGTTTAGAGTTTCTTTGTTTCTTGCTACTTTTTGGGGAGTATGAAAAAAATTGCTAATATTTTTTCCATAAACATTTGCTAGAACTCACCCATGAAGTAACTTTGTTCTGAGATTTTCTTTAATGAGTTTCTTTTTTTCTGTTTTATTACTTTCATTTTGAATTTGTGTGTTCTGATTTTTATTTGTTTGTTTGTTTTAGTTTTTACTTTCTTGTGTTTTTATTTATTTTATTTATTGCAATTTATTCACTTTGTATCCTTGCTGCAGATCCTTCTCTTGTCTCCTCTCAGTCCCGCCCACACTCACTCTTTTCCCTTATGTATTTTCTTAGTCTCCTGATAGGGGAGGACCTCCTCCCCTTCTATCTGACTCTAGATTATCAGATCTCATCAAAGGCTGGCTGCATCATCTTCTTCCATGGCCTGGCAAAGCTGCACACCCCAGGGGGATATGATAAAAAAGCAAGGAACCAAGTTCATGCCAGAAACAGCCCTTGTACCCCTTTCTAGAGAAGCCACTTGGGTACTGAGCAGTCAATGGGCTTCTTTTGAACAAGGGGTCTAGGCCCTCTCTATGCATGGTCTCAGTTGGAGTATACGTCTCTGCAGAGCCCCCTGGGCTCAGGTATTTTGGTTCTGGTGTTCTCCTTGTGGAATTCCTGTCCCCTCCAGGTCTTTCTATCTCCCTTTTCTTCTTTAAGGATTCTAGCACTCTGCCAGAAATAAACCCACACAGGTATGGGCACCTGATTTTAGACAAAGAAGCCAAAACCATACAATGGAATAAAGACAGCATCTTCCACAAATGGTGCTAGTCTAACTGGATGTCTACATGTAGAAAAATGAAAATAGACCCATATTTATCATCCTGCACAAAGTTAAAATCCAAATAGATGAACATAAAACCAGACACACTAAATTGTTAGAAGAAAAAGTTGGGAAGAACCTTGATCTCATTGGAACAGAAGACAACTTCCTGAACAGGATACCAACATCACAGGCTCAAAGAGCAACAATCAATAAATGGGACCTCATGAAACTGAAAAGTTTCTGTAGAACAAAGGACATTGTCATCAGAACAAAACAATAGCTTACAGACTAGGAAAAGATCTTCACAAACCCTACATCTATTCTGGTTTTATATTTCTTGTTTTTATTACAATAAATGGAATATTTTGAAAAATTTCCTATTACTTTGAAATTATCCAATTTGTTGGTGTGTGATCCTTGTACTAATTACTTTTCTATTGCTGTGATAAAACACCATGACTAAGACAGCTTATAGATGAAAGAGTTTACATAGGTTTACAGTCCAGAGGGTTAATTGTGGTACATTTACACAGTGGAATACCATCAGTAATTAAAAACAAGGAAATCATGAAATTTGCAGGCAAATGGTAGGAACTAGAAAAGATAATCCTGAGTGAGGTGTCCTAGAAACAGAAAGATACACATGGTATATACTCACTTATAAGTAGATATTAGACACAAAATATAGGATAAACAAATCTGGGCACAGGGGCCTTTTCTGAGACTGATTCTCCAACCAAGTCCATGCATGGAGCTAACCTAGAACCCCTGCTCAGGTGTAGCCCATGGCAGCTCAGCATCCAAGTGGGTTTCCCTAGTAAGGGGAACAGAGACTATCTTGGTCATAAACTCAGTGGCTGTCCTTTAGATCACCTCCCCCTGAGAGGTGAGCAGCCATACCAAGCCACAGAGGAAAATAGTGCAGCCAGTCCTGATGAGACCTGATAGACAGGGTCAGAGGGAAGGGGAGGGGGACCTCCCCCATCAGTGGACTTGGAAAAGGCATGGGAGGAGAAGAGGGAGGCAGGGTAGCATTAGGAGGAGACAAGGGAAGGGGCTACAGCTGGAATACAAAATGAATAAAGTGTAATTAATAAATCATTAAATTAATTTTGAAAAAAGTGCCTGTCAAGGCAGGGGTCACAGCAGACAGAGTAGGAAGCTGAGAGTTCACACCAAACTATAAACACAAAGAGGAAACTACAAGTGGTGCTAGGCTTTTAATCACCACGTCAGCCCCAGTCATATACTCCCTCAGCAATGCTGCACCCTCCCAAGCTCTGCAAACCGTGCCACCGACTGTGGAGCAAGCGTTCAAATGCCTAAGAGTATGGTGGACATTTCTCATTCAAACTACTGCAAACCCTTCATGAAACGTTTACCTCTGTGAGCCGGTTGCTATGTCTCCTGCCATTTCTAGTTTGTTATTACTATGTTACTAGTTTGTTGTTGCTGTGCTCTCTCTTTGTTTTCTTAATCTCATTAAATGGTTGTTGACTATGCCAATTGTATTGTCCTTCATGGTCAAGGAAAAATCTGTGAAACTCTGAAACAAATATATTTTGACCAATTTTATTGTCTTTAATAGTAAAGGAAAATGGGTGCAATTCTGAATCAACCAACCACACATTAGTTACATTCTGGTCAATCAGATCAAGAGGAAATATGAAGTATTCATGAAAGCATTTAAGCTGTCTACATTGACCATTAATCATTTGCTATTTATATGGTTAACGTAAAGCAAAGCAGGTAAACCTACATAAGCCTTCTCATTGTGAAGCTTCATTTTTATGTTTCCAGACAATAAACAGTTCAGCGTTTCATTCAAATGAAGTTTCTCATGAGCTGAATCTGAATAATAGGGAAGGTGCATCTTATTCAATGTGAAAACTCAGTGATACTTTCCAAGAAGTCATGGTCAGCAGGAAAGGGTGAAGTGAGTAGAGACACAATCCATCTCTATAACCAGGAAGATGATGAATATTGTTCATAGAGAAGTAGGTCCTTCGGAGGCTGGCAAGTTCATGAGAGCACTTGACACCAGGCCTGGAGTTTTTGTTTTTATCTCATCACACCCTTAAATCAGTGGTTTTCAACCTTCCCAATGTTGCGACCGTTTAATGCAGCCTCTTATGCTGTGGTGACACCCCCCCCCCCCAAAACGTAAATTATTTTCATTGCTACTTCAAAGATGCAATTTTTCTCCTGTTGTGAATCATAATGTAAATATCTGATATGGAGGATATCTTATATGTGACTCCTCCTCCCCAAAGGGGCTGCAACCAACATGTTGACAACTTCTTCCTTAAAGTGAAGGGTCTTAAACACTTAAATTTAAAAAAGAAATATTACCTGTATGAGCATATGTATCTGCATGTGGGTACCTGCAGAGACCAGACTAGGGCACTAGGTACCCTGGAGATGGAGTTACAAGTGGCTATGATTCAGTAGATGTGGATGCTGGAAACCAAACTGAGATCCTATGAGAGGGCAACAACCACACTAACCTTTCAGCTCTTAAAATGTACTCACCTCGTGGCACACAGGTGAGAAATACACTGAGGATGCAGTCTGGCAAGACTAAGATGAGGCCATCTTCAGACACGAACACACTGATTTTAATAAGAGTAGTAAAACACAGATGTTCACACACTGCTAATTAAATGTACGAGATTCTGTGTCTTTGAATTTGAGGAACAAGAGAAACATTTTTTTTTAATTTTTTTGTTCATCTGCTTAACTCATCTTTGAAAAGGTGGCCCTTTCTTGGATGGACTAAAGGCTTTAGTTTTGATTTCTTTGTATTTATCATGAGTTGAGCGATTACATCTTTTTTTAAAAAACTAAAATCCATTTTCAACATAAGAAGGACAGAATGAACAGTCTCTCATTTCATCCTTAGTTTTCTAGAAGATCCTTGTTTTATGTAAATTTCCAGCCATTTTATAAGCCACTTATGAGTATTTTTAAAGCTATTTCTGACAGTTTCAGCTCTTTATTCTCCCATAGTTTCTTTTCTGCTATCAGCCGTTGTGGGAGAGACATTAATTTTAGTTCACGGTTCTACTTTGTGTTGAAATTTTTATGCATTTCAAACTAAGCTTTACTATTCTCTAAGTTAACCTCACTGGGGATAATTGTATAGCTTCCTAGTGCATGAACACTTTTTTTCTCCTTTCCCTAGATTAAGCAGCAGATTTGACACACACATGCATTTTATATTTTCCAATTCTCTGGTGGTAACTTTAAGCCCAGAAACATTATCAGATTCTCATTTTCATCATGCCTTCCTTTACTGCTTTTGTTACACAAACTTGACACTTTTTAACAATTATCTTATTTCTTTTGGGACCTCTGAAATCTCTTGCAAGCTGGAAATTTCCATTGCTAGATCAATAAATTCAATAGATAAAATTTCCAGCTGCCACAGTATTTAAAAGCCCATGTGATAAATGATACCCACTGTTGTGTAACAAGGATGCTAAATTTTATGGTCTTTTACTTTCCTCCTTTTATGAGCTCACCCATGGCCTCCTCTACCACTCTTGTGTGTCAGCATTCCTCTCAGGGGTCTTTCATGCTCTCTCTGTCATCTCCCCCAAGTCATCCCGAAGGTCTGTGTATGGAATTATTTATAAGGGCCGGAGATGCTTCAGTGGGTAAAGAACTTGTTGGGCAAGCATGAGTCCTAACTTTTTGTGTCAGAATTTTTTGTATAATTAATCATCAACAAATTCGGAGTCTTAAAGGAAAGCAAGGCAGAAGCAGGTAGGCAGTGTTCCAGGGCTCCTCCTTTTACCTATAGCGTCAACACTTTGTCCTATTGCCTTTCTCT
>NW_026592070.1:0-15466 GCF_907164565.1 Psammomys obesus | reverse complement strand
TTTACATAGCAGTGGGCGGCTCCTCTCATGGAGAAAGAGAAAGGCAACTTGTTTTAGCTCCATAAGTAACAAATAAGTGTGACATGGGCCATTCATTACAAATTCCACCCACCTGCAAGCAGACAAAAATTCAACACCCAATGGGCATAATATCAAGAATATGTATAATGAGAATATATTTTAAGAATATCTTTGGAAAATGTATTCTGCCAAAAACTCTTATCCAAACTATAGGGATAGTTTTATTTGAGGCTCAAACTACCAATGAGAGAGTATTTATACGTGTTTTATGCATCTGTAAGTGGGTTAAATGAGATCAAAAGGGTCATAATCAGAATGGAAGGTATCTCTATAAGAAAAAGAATGGAATACAGAAACCTTTCTTTTGATGAAGCATTTTTTTTTTTTTTTTTAGCATAGGTAAGACTCTGAGATCAGGCCCAGCCTATATAGGCACACACAGAGAGAAGACATATTGGAGGGAGAGAAAGAGAGAGAATCTTTGCTTCAAAACAACATTTACTGAGCTGGGCATGGTGGCACACACCTTTAATCCCAGCACTCCAGCACTGGGCAGGCAGAGGCAGGTGGATCTCTGTGAGTTTGATGTTATCATGATCTACAGAGTGAGTTCCAGGACATCCAGAACTACAGAGAAACCCTGTCTTAAAAGAAAAAAAAAAAAAAAAAAGTGTCTACTTCCAACTGCAGATTGATAAATACTTCCTTGATGGAAAAACTTTGATTTTTGAATGAAACAGAAGTCAGGTTTAAAAAATGCAAGAAATCTTCAGTTTCCTGTGCTTGAGTATAGTAATAATGCTAATAGGCTTTGCTTCCAGGGCTGTGTTAAGTACCTTTAAATATTTCATCTGTGTGAAAGTCAAAACAACCATCTGTTATAGACTCTACTAGAATTCTTTATCTTTAATTAAAAACCCAATTTCAAAAAGTCAAATAGTTCTGCTTGTCAGTGGAATACATCTGGCAATCAGTGCAGTAAGTCCAGCGGTAATGGAATATATTATTTATTTTTTTTCTTTTAAAAATGTTTTTTACTTTAATTTTAATTAATTACACTTTATTCACTTTATATCCCTCTGTAAAGCCCTACCTGCTTCCTTCCCAGTTCCACCCTCCCTCTCCTTTCTCCATGCTTGCACCTCCCCAAGTACACTGATAGGGGAGGTCTTTCTCTCCTTCCTTTGGAGCCTGTCACAGAGGGCCTCTGAAATGCTCTACTCTGCAGTGTATCAAAGCAGATGCTGAGACTTATGGGCAACCTTTGGGCAGAGTGCAGGGAATCTAATGAAAGAAGTGGGAAACAGTAAGTCCTGGAGAGGACAGGTGCTCCACAAGGAGAGCAACAGAACCAAAAAATCTGGGCACAGGGGTCTTTTCTGAGACTGATACTCCAACCAAGGACCATGCATGAGATAACCTAGAACCCCTGCACAGACATAGCCCATGACAGTTCAGTGTCCA
The DNA here is from genome assembly GCF_907164565.1 of Psammomys obesus. Taxonomy (NCBI): domain Eukaryota; kingdom Metazoa; phylum Chordata; class Mammalia; order Rodentia; family Muridae; genus Psammomys; species Psammomys obesus. Next base: position 13,981 of record NW_026592070.1, on the reverse strand, counting down.
AGTGGGTTCCCTAGTAATGGGAACAGGGACTGTCTGTGACATGAACTGATTGGCCTGCTCTTTGACCACCTCCCCTGTGAGAGGGAATCAACCTTGCCAGGCCACAGAGGAAGAAAATGAAGCCACTCTGAGGAATATTTTATTTTTATTTCGGTGTGTATGTGTGTGTGTGTGTGTGTGTGTGTGTGTGTGTGTGTGTGTGTGTGAAAAAGTGTGTGTATGTATATGTGTTTATGTGAGTGCAAATGCAGAGGTCAAAGATGATGTCAGAGGTTATTCTCTGTGTGCCATCCACCTTGCTTTTAGAAAGACAATTTCTCATTGGCAGGAGACATGCCCAGGTTGGTCTGGCTGACCAGTGAGCCCCAGAATCACGTCTTCACCTTCACCAATGAGGCAATTACAAGCACATATCATTATGCCCCCATTTTTTTAAAATTTTTTATTTAACTTTTATTAATTACACTTTATTCATTTTGTATGCCCCCATAAGCCCCTCCTTCCTCCCCTCCCGGTCCTACCCTCCCCCCCTTTCTGCATGCATGCCCCTCCCCAAGCCACTCCTAGGTATATATCCAAAAGAGGCTCAAGTACACAAAAAGGACATTTGCTCAACCATGTTTGTAGCAGCTTTATTTGTAATAGCCAGAAGCTGGAAACAGCCCAGATGCCCCTCAACTGAAGAATAGATGCAGAAATTATGGTACATCTATACAATGAAGTATTACTCAGCTATGCCCCCATTTTAAAACTTTGGATTGTCTCTTTTTTTTTTAATTTGAATGTGGGACTTGGTTGATAGTTCCCCAGCCTTCATTTCGCTTGAGTAGGTCTATGCAGTGTCCAAGGGTGTAAACCTCTGGATGGAAACAATGATAAATACTAAAATCAAGAAATATTTAAATGTATTTAAGTAAGGCTGAATATAAGTATTTCAACTTACCTATAAAAATGGCTGTGCATGTTCTATTTTAGCAGTGTCCTCGTGGGTAATTTTGTATATTCACAGCTGGCGATTTCAGCCATCTGCTGCCAGTCTCATAATGAACCTGCTCTTGCTATTTCTAGTCCTTTTCAGACAAGTCTCCACTGTGAACTTTGACCTTCCCCACTTATTTTTAGGAAAATGACTAGGTAGAAATTATGAACCCTGTTGTAAGTTAGCTTCTGTTATTCTCATTATCTTACTTTGTGGGTGTCAGTTGCTCAAGTTCAAGTACATATAAAATCCAGAGATCATAGGTTAAGTCATCCCCAAAGCCACAGAAGACTACAATGCCCATTAATTCTAAAAGGAATCTTTCCTCAGATGAAATTTTCACAAACTCTGACTTCATGCTTTCTGATTCTAAAATAAATAATTATGGTCTGTTGAGGCAGCCCTTGATAGCCTAGTCAAAGATGAATAGAATGTGGGCCTTATGCCTGATTTACAATTGTCCTACATTTAATTTGTTGAGGTATGTTTTCCCAAGTCCTTCAGTACTATATCTATTATTTGGGAAGAACAAAAGTCAATTGAACACGATAGTCCCAAGATATTACTTTGTAATTTCAAGTTATTCTTGGGCCCTACAATAATTTAAATAGTTATTTTCAGTACTATTCACCTAGCTGGCAAATGAAACGTATCATTCTTTTCCAGGTACAGCTGCTGGCCATGGCCATGAAGGCAACAGTCAGATGGTGAGGATGCAGCAAAGCACTGAGGCCCATGAGAGCTTCAGTGGATGCTGATGAGACAACAGGAGTTGTTTCTCACTCCCAAACACAGGCATGTTCAGACTTTTGTGCAATGGTTATTTACCTGGATAAGACAAACATTGCAATATTAATTGGATATTCTTGGCATCTTTAACTCATTATTACAACCCCTACCTCAAAAAAAAAAAAAACAAACATCAATAATGATTTTCAAATTTATGGCAAATTTCAGGGATCATCCCTATGAGAAAATAAATAACATCCAATCAACAGTAACTTTGTCGACTTTGATTTTAATTTTCTATACAGACTTAGTCCATGAAATGAAACAAGTTATTATTAAACCCTTTTTAATGTTTTTTTAAAAATATATCTACTTATGTAGATAATAGAGTCAGCATCACAGTTACATGCGAACTGTGGCTGAATTTTTAAATTTATTTATGAGACTAAGTAGAAAATTAAATTATTACCCAAGTGACAAAAGTATCTTGTACCAAGTAAGATATTGTATATTGAAGAAATATTTTCCTGTGGCAAATGCTTCAACTTTTTGCTCACCTCTGTTCTATTTATGATTTAGGCATCAAATGTGAACAATAGTTACTGAGAAATGTGGTTCTAGTAAGGGAATTCGGTTAGTGAAAAATTACAAGTAATGCTTTCTGTTTATTTTTATCTGTACATTCCTGAGGATTTGTGAAAGAAGAGCACCAGAAAGACTTTTTTATATATTTCTCAAACAATATATGTTTTAGAATTGCCACATTGCACGGCAAAGGGGATTTTGTGTTGTGGTTGAGTTAAGGACTTTGAAGAGACTGTATTGGATTAGAGTGTACTCAATACAATCACAAAAGAAATTCAGTGGTATCAGAGGTACAGAGAGAGTTATAACTTCAACATTACTATGGGGCTACAGCTAAGAAATGCTAGTACCCTCAAGAATCTGGAAAAAGCAGCAAAACAGAACCTATACTGTAGACTTCAGAAGGATGAGGCTTTTCTGATGTTATGGTATTAAAACATAAATTGATTTTGAACTTTTGCTCTAATGAAATGAAGATAATAAAATTGTGTTGTGTTTAGTAAAGAAGAAGAAGAAGACAAAATCTAGTGAACTCTAGAATATAGAAAAGATGAAATGTATGGTTTAATATGTTCATTTATGGAACATAGGTGGTCCTTTAATTCTTTTCTGTTTTGTTTTTATCTTTGTTTTTTTTTGTTCTTCTTTTTAAATTTATTATTATTATTTATTATAGTTATTCACTTTCTATCTCTCTCATTTCCTCCCTCAGTACCATCCTCCCACCCTCTTTCCCCCTAAGCCCCTCCCCTAGTCTACTGATAGGGAAGATCCTCCTCTGTTATCTGACCCTAGCCTATCAGATTTTAACAGGACTGTCTGGATCCTCTTTCTCTGTGGCCTAGTAAGGGCACTTTGCTAGGGGGAAGTGATCAAAGAGCAGACAACCTAGTTCATGCTAGAGACTTCCCTGTTTCCCTTACTAGGTCACTGCCATGGAACTGAGCTGCCCATGGCTACATCTGAGCAGGGGGTCTAGGTCCTCTCCATGCATCCTTGGTTGATTCATCAGTCTATGCAGGACCCCGTGGGCCCAGGTTTTTGGTTCTGTTGGTCTTCTTGTGGAACTCCTGTCCCCTCCAGGTCTTTCCATCTCCCCCTTCTTCCATAAGATTCCCTGCACTCTGCCCAAAGTTTGGCTATGAATATCAGTATCTGCTTTGAAACCCTACTAGGTAGTGCCTTTCACAGGCCCTCTGTGGTAGACTCTTGTCCTGTTTCCTGTCTTCTCCCACTTCCAATGTCTATTCTGTTTGCCCTCTGATTGAGGATTAATCCTCCTCCCTAGGGTACTCCTTATTGTTAAGCTTCTGTAGATTTTAGTATGTTTCTCCTATATTATATGCCTAATATCCACAAAATGACAGCCTGCAGACTGGGAAAAGATCTTCACCATCCCTACATCTGACAGAGGATTATATAAATAAGTTAAACACCAACAAACCAAGTAATCCAATTAAAAATTTTAAAAACGGGGTACAGATCTAAATCGAGAATGTTCAACAGAAGAATTTCTAATGGTCAAGAAGCACTAAAAGAAATGTTCAATGTCTTTAGTCATAAGGGAAATGCAAATCAAAATGAAATTCTTCCTTACTCCCATCAGCATGGCGAAGATCAAAAACCTCTCCCTGAGTGGGGAGCAGCCTTGCCAGGCCACAGAGGTGGACAATGCAGCCAGTCCTAATGAGACCTGATAAGCTAGGGTCAGATGAAAGTCCCTATCAGTGGACTTGGAGATAGGCTTGGGATGAGATGAGGGAGGGAGGATGGGATTGGGAGGGAATGAAGGAGGGGTTACAGTTGGGATATAAAGTGACTAAACTGTAATTAATATAAAAAATAAAAATTTAATTAAAAAACTCAAGTGACAACTCATGCTGGGGAGGTTGTGGAGAAAGGGGAACCCTCCTCCATTGCTGGTGGGAATGTAAACTTGTACAACCACTTTGGAAATTAATATGGTGCTTTCTTAGAAAATTAGGAACAGTGCTACCACAAGACATGGCTAGACGACACCTGGGCAAAAATAGGAAAGGTGCTCAACCATCCAACAAGGACATTTGCTCAACTATATTCATAGCACCTTTATTCATAATTGCCAGAATCCACCATTGAACAAGGACATTTCCTAAACTATGTTCATAGTAGGTTTTTTTCTTAATAGCCAGAATATGGAAACAACCTATATGTCCCTCAATTGAGGAATGGACACAGAAATTGTGGTATATTTACACAATGGAATACTACTTAGCAATTAAAAACAAGGAAATCATGAAATTTGCCAGCAAATGGATAGAACTAGAAAAGATCATCCTGAGTGAGGTATCCCAGAAGCAGAAAGACACACGATATGAACTCACGAATAAGCAGTCATTTAATTCTGATGCCTAATTTCTACTTTAAGATATTTTTTATATTCTTGAGAATTTCACACATGTTATAGTGAAACTCAACTATTTCCAACACCTATTTCCTCTCCCCAAGTATCTCAACACTGAAAAAAAAAAAGTAGTAAGTCTCAACTTTGGCCATGTTCACTGTCTAGAGTTAGAGGAGCAAAACCAAGAAGCTTGTTTGAGTTCAAGGTCAAGAGAGGTACCTGGGATTTGCAGTTTAGTAGTCAGGATGCTGCTTAATTCTCTTCAAATAAACAACTTTACAAGGGCACTTCTTCAATAAACATTTTTTATATTGGATAAAGTTGTTATTTGAGGGATGGAAAGATGGCAGAGCAGTAAAGAGAGTACTGCCTGCTCTTGGAGAGGAATTGGGTTCAATTACTAGCACCCACATGGTAGGTCACAGCCACCTGTTAACCTGTCCCAAGAGATCTGAAGCCCTCTAACTTCCAAGAGTACCAGGTACACATGGGTACATAGACACACGTGCAGGCAAAACATCCACACACGTAAAATATGTGATATATGATATACGTCACATATCACAATATGAATATATCACAGTATTTTGTGATAAAAGACAACATTCATCGTGTGTGTGTGTGTGTACAGATATAGATATAATTTCATTCTTATTACTTGCTCCCCACACTCTCCAATCTCTCCTTCCACACCTGCCATCTCCACACCTCCCTGAAAATCCCTTTCCCACATTCATCTACATTGAATCAAGGCTGTTTATGTAAGCACTGTTTTGGAGCTATGCAGTGGACCTATCCAGTGAGCACACATTTTTAACGACCACCAGTAGCCAATGTCTTAGCAGGAATGGATAGGGCTTCATGAGCTCCTCTTCTATTCATGATTGATTGTTTAGAGGCCTAGTCTGACAGCCCCAGAGCTAACAACCACTGCTGCTATGAGATTGTGTCAGCAATGACAGTGTAGTGCCCTGAAGATAGACATTTGTGGCCTTTCTCTCTGTCTCCTGGCTCTTTTATTCTTTTTGTTCCCTCTTACAGATGGTGGTATAAATGTCTTGTTTATGAGTGAGTACTCAATTGTCGCTACATCTTAGTATCTTGGGAAGCAATGTGATTCTATACTCACTGCTGTTCACTGCGAAAAGAAGTTATCTTAGTGAAGGCTGAGGGTGGCGTCTCTCTATGATTATAAATAATAAAGGTAGTTTGGTGTTGGGTAACTATAGCTAAACAACACTCTTAGGGCCTACTGTCCAAGCAACCGTGGTGTTTTGATCAGGTTAATAGTACCAGGCATGAGTTCTCTCCTGTGGAGTGGACCCTAATTCAATCATGGAACAGGTGGTTACTTCTATTACACTTGTGCAAACTTTATACATCACTTTATCACTTCTCTTCTGGCATCCTAGTATCACAGCGTGCAAGGTTCATTACTATATAAGACCATTGATGACTGTACTGTACTGGGTAGTTTTATGCCAACTTGATACAAGCTGGAGTCATCAGAGAGGAAGGAGCAACAGCTGAGGAAAGGCCTCCATTAGATCCAGCTGTGAGGCATTTTTTTAATTAGTGATCAGTGAGGGAGGGCCCATCCCATTGTGGGTATTACTATCCCTGGTCTGGTGATCCTGGGTTCTATAAGAACAAGCCAGGGGAACAAGTCCATAAGCAGCACCCCTCCATGGCCTTTGAATAGCTCCTGTGTACAGGTTCCTGCCTTGCTTGATTTCCTGTCCTGTCTTCTTTTGGTGATGAACAGCCCAGGGCGAAGAAACCAAAAGGGGACATGGCAAAGATTTACTCCTCAAGGGTGTACCTTCCCCCATCTGGGATCTACCCTCCCATGTCTACTTCACTATATTAGTTTAGTTTTGAATTTGTCAATGGATCTGACTATTCTGAAATCACCCTCACAAGCTTACAGAGATGTGTAGTTCCCCAACACTTTAGGCAACTCAATACAACCAGGTTAACAATACTAACCATCACAAATGCCGTGCCAGTAAATTAGCTGTAAAGTAGGTCCCATTTTGAATTATACCTGGAGAACCAATAGTGACAGACTAAATGAATGCCTGCACTTTCCTGTTAGAGTCAACAGGACATAGAGGTGCACTTTTTGTCAATTTATTCAAGTTGTGAAATTTTCCAAATATTCTATTAGCTTTTTCACACATAATCTTCTCAGGGTATACTGATTTCAGATGAATGTATCCCAAAACTTGACAGACTTTCAGGTGCCTTAAGCTTTTCATCAGAGATGGTGGAACTTAGGGACAGTCACTGAGTTCTCAAATTTCCAAAGGATGGGTAGGTATTTGAAACTCACTTGAACTTGAAACTGATAATGCTAAATACTGACTGTAGCTCAACATCACAAACATCTCTCTCCTTTCCATTCGCTTAGTTCAATCCTATTACAGAAGGAGCTGAGGCCAGGAATCAGCGGGAACACAATTTTAATGAAATAAAGAGGAGGTAGGTTCTCAAAGCTGGTATAGAAGGAGAGGAGGCTACAGGCTACCTGTGCTACCTAACTGCTCTTTCTTTAAAAAAGGGGAATTATCTTCTCATTTTCCTGACAAGAGAATTTTTATGCCTTGGATGTATGTCCATAAAAATGAGACACCTAATCACCCAAGAAGGCTAACAGAAAGGCTACCTTTCAAAGGGGCAGCTTTCAGAGTGTTGGGAGAAATTATTACTTGTTTGTAAAGTTAATAGGGTGTTTTAAAAGAATTATATCTCAAAGGAAATCATTGGTAATCACACATCTTCTACCATGGATTATCTAAGAAATAATTTTAGGGATCTAGAGGGAGGAACCAGACTGTCTCAAATTTAGTGATAATAAGAGAAATGATAAAATAGATGCGCTCATGTACACACAAATATCCACAGGTATGAAAGCATTCACATTCACACACAAATTAATACACTTACACACATGCATACAATGAGATCACAATCACTGAAAAGAATCTATTCATAAAATTTTCCCAGAATTTTCAAATGTTGATTTGGGGGCTGCAGAGATGGCTCAATCAGTAAAGCTGATCATCTTCAGGAACCACAGAAGGAAGGAAAAAACTGACTGAAAGATAAGTTGTCCTCACACAACACACACACACACACACACACACACACACACACACACAAATATGCACGTACACACCTTAGTCAATAAATGGATAAGTGTAAAAATGTTTTTTATCTTACAAATCTCATAATACCTTATATAATTTTATTTTTGAGAGAATTATTCTTCAAAGTTTTTCTGAAATTGAGCCAAAATCCAACTTAGGATTTTAAATTTTTTATTTTCTTGTTGAAATCATGAAATTTTGAAGACGTTATATACTGTGTCAATTATGAAACTCCAATTACAATTTTAGTGCAGAAAATAAAATATTGATAAATATGCTTGTAACATATAAACATATGTAATGCCAGGTTCATGGGACCCTCAGAGACCACCAGGAGACGAGATGATGCAATAGCAAGAGAGCTTTATTATGAGAGGGATTGAACTTGGGACCCAAGTCTCACTGACACAGTAGTAGACAAGTGGGACCTTGAGCTCTAAGTTAACGGGTTTTTTAAGGGAAAGTCTGTGAGCATGGGGTTTCCATGACAACAAGCAGGAGGGTATGTATTTCCATGACAGCAAGTGGGGGGGGCATATCTTGATGTTACAGGATTGGGTAAAAGTTAGAGGGGTGAGATGACCATCTCTGAGGCACATAATCACAATGGCTATTCTTCTAAACTGTGTCTGAAACATTGGGGAGAATTTTCCCAGCCTATTCCCAATGGATTCCCATTGATTATTGCCAGGGAGATTGTCTCTATTTTCTATGACGCATTTATTTTGTGATATTTCCTGGAGGCTGTTGCTAGGAAAGTTAACTTTGTTTTCTGCCAAGTGTACATTATGTGATATTTCCTGATTACCTGAATTCAGCTCTCAGTCAAGATGGCTCTTTATTTCAAAATGGAAATTATACCCAGGCTAACTATACCCAGGCTAACTTAAACTCTTCACATACTCAGTAAACGAATATTAATCTAATGACTATGTGTATGTTCACAATGTACAGTGCCCATTATGTCAAAAAAATGACATCAGATCCTCTCAAATTAAAGCTAGAGGGAATTTTGAGCCACTATGTGGATGCTGGGAATGGATCCTGGGTTCTTTACTCTGTAAATTTCATGCCTGTTTTCTTATATGACTCATCAAAATTGACCGGGGCTGTCTGTGTGACCATGGGTTTGGAGCTACTAATGAAAATTGGTGGGCTCAGGAGAGGTGAGCCATCTAAAGGTAGAGACCACCCTCAATCTCTTTGGATCCGTCATTAGCCAATAGCTCAGCAGAATATTGCATGGACCTCCCATGACTGACTGTTGACAGGATCTGTCTTTTGAGTGTCTGGTGCACATACTGCACAGGTTCTAAGTTTATGATTACAATGTTCCGTTGGCTTTTCTGAGCCTAGGGAATGGAAGTTCTCAGCCCTTACACAAATAAGCAACTCTCACGTGTGTTTTGTCTTTTTCTGTAATTTTCCCTAAGCCACAGAGAGGGTTGGAGAGATGTCTTGTTTAGAAGTACACTATCAACTAACACTTACTTTCAGTTTAATGGGTCATCATGAGTCTCTGAAGTCACATTAAATGGCTTCAAACAGAGGCATCTGTAAATAAGGCTGGGTAGATTTGTATATGGGTATAATTATAAATACAGAAAGAAGACATTTCATGCCCTGTCATTTTAGTTAAATAAAATAACAAGTTTTCCTAATGGAAATACAACTTTCCCAGCCAAAGGTTTACAGCACCAGGCATAGGATGCCATCCATGGATGAGGGCTTACATTCAATCAGAGGGCAATTGGTTACTCTATAAAAATAATCCCACAATGGCACTACTGTACAATAATATTTTAACAAGAAGTCTGGACTTCTCACTGTGCTTATAACCTAAAGTACCAAGTTGAAGAGTTATACAATAATGTACACTTGTTGGCTCATTGAGGAACATATTAATATATTGTTTGAAGTCTGTGTTTGGGGGATGGTTTTAAATATATCCCTAAGTCTTTCTCTTATAAGTAGTTACTACAGTTGGTAAAGCCCACTTATTGTAAACTTAAAGGTAACTTCTATTGCCTTTCAAGTTACCCTGGAACACTGACCACTCTTCCCTGGAATAGTCCATAACATCATTCGTATAACTATCTGCAGCATTGTCCATAGCATCATCCAATGAATCATCTATAGAGTTATCATAACAATGTCTGTACCATCGAATCGTCCATAGCATCATCCAAAACTTCTATCTACAGCATTGTCAGCAGCATCGTTTATAGCACCCTCCAAAATCAGGTTCAAAACTATCAATCACCCATAGCATCATCAAACCGCATTCTGAAATCAGGTTCAAGTGAACACATGATAACTAAAAATTTTTCACCGTAAGAGGTATTGCACCATAATTCTCAATTTATGTAGAGATTTGATTGGACCTAATTGTCCCATTAGGGCATTGTATTATGATTTTGAAAACAATGACCAGTGTGCAACGCACCAAGTTTTAACTCTGATGACCATTCATGTGTGTTCAAAGAGCCCCTGCATATAAATTACTATTGTTAAGAAAATGTCTCTGATGGAAGGCATTGCCACTTATAAGGGTGAGGTGTTGTTTCCTTTGCTGTTCATGGCTGGTGTCAACTCTTAGTCCTGTTTCAAGTTCATTCCCGTACTATGGCCCATGGATCTTTTCACCAGAAGCCAAAGCATTCCTTAGACTCTCAGTCTGAATCCAAACTCATCAAAGATTTTGTGTTTTCCTTATGAGAGACTTCAAGCCTCATTAAAGCTGACAGAATGAAAATAAGATGACGTAATACTCACCCATGTGACAAGATGACGTCTTGTCACTTGCCATAGCAATAACAGCTTTAGTGCACTGTGTTTGAGGAAATAAGATGTGCAGAAGGTCATGGACCACAGGATCTTACTCATATTGACTGAGTGATGATTGGTGGAGCCTGGTAAGGAAGGAAGGGAGAGAGAGAAGGTGACGGGAATTTGATGAACAATGTAAGTGGATAATAATCTTAAGGCTCCTTTGCACAACATAATTAACACTAGTGTAGATCACACAAGAAAGTGATAAATGTAAGATATAATGAAGATGCTAATTACCTGACTAGTTAATTACATAATTTGTTACTTGTCTTGAAACATCACATCATACCCCATAAACAAGTACCATTAGGATGTGTTAATTAAGATTTTTTCTGAGATGAATTAGGAATATATATATATATATATATATATATATATATATATATATATGTGTGTGTGTGTGTGTGTTATAGAATGGATTTGAAAAATTGCTCAGAGAACAATGAGCTGAAGACTCCATTCCTCTTACAACAGTGTTCTGAGGTAGCACTTTCAGGAACTGGTAGATCAAAGGTCCATTTACATCCTCAGTGGATTTATTCCTTGACAGGTGAATGGCAGATGATAGAAAGACTTAAGGGGTGTCAGAGAGTTGAAGGGAGCATGTTCTTTTTTTGTTTGATCTGCTTCTTTGGTTCTGTGAAGTGAAGAGCTCTGCCACCACCGGTTCCCACTACTTTCCTGCCTTGCCTCATTTTAACATCACAGCAATGAAATCAGTTCGCTCTGGACAGAACCTCTGAAATCAGGAGCAAAAACAAACTCCTTCCTCCTTTGGGGGTAGAGGCTGGAAAGTAGATTAACATGGTCTGCATCTGTTTCTTCATTTTTTGGATGAAAATGTTGGACACATACCATGATACCCTTTCCTGGGCATCTCTCGGTCAGTGCGGCTCTGAGCATTGTGAAGAAATGACTACTTTCACTAACTTATTTTTTTTTAAATCGATACACTGGCAATGCACTTTAGTTGTTTAAATCATAAATCAGATTTTATTTTTTCAATTCAACAACTCTAATAAACTACTTAAATGAAAGTTTGTAATTAATTTTATATAATAAACTATAATTACTGCCTCCTGAATAAGGCAATCTGGGCTACTATACTTAAAGAAATGAAAAAAAATCATGAATTAAAGCAAAGTGGATAGAAACATATTGTCACATTCAAATATATTTTATTTACCTTTCAACAAAATAAGGCATAGGGCATGTGCATTAAATTAGATTTACTTGGAAAGAAATGTAGAGGGTTTAAAAAGCACTAAATGAATAAAATATTACTGAAAGTATAACCTGAAGTCATTTTAATGTTACTGCTTTAGTTATTTTTCAAGGTTTTATTAAAATTCCATTATAACACAGGAAACACTTAGGTCTTGACATTTCATTTTTGACAAGCTAAAGTGCAGGCTTTGGATATATTATAATGTGTCTAGAAATAAGAGGAGGAAATATGAGGTCAAGGCAATCATCATGCATGAAGTCTGTCTTAATTATCCTGATGGACTAACTACCACCAGAATTTACTAGATAATTAGTCTGTTAACAATTAATTATTCACACTGAGTTCCACATGACATTGGGTCTTTTTCAAGAATAGCAATTTCCTATGGCTTAAATTCTTTCCATCCACCCTCCACTGTGTGTGTGTGTGTGTGTGTGTGTGTGTGTTTGTACACATTTTTCATCTATGGTATTTAAATGAAAAAAAAAGGTTACTAAACATTTAGTCTTCATTACAAATGATAGTTACTGATGCCTAAGCTGTGCATCTTTAGAAGACTTCCACCGACATTTGTTGAGATCCAACTATAACTAGAACACAAGAAACGAATAGTTAATTTAAAATCCTCAGTCTAGTCCTCAAGGAACTTTAAAAAAAAATAGTAAGATCTGGAGTGGACAGGAACTCCACAAGGAGAGCAACAGAACCAGAAATTTGAACACAGGGGTCTACCCAGAGACTCATGCTCCAACCAAGTACCATGTATGGAAATAACCTAGAACCCCTGCACAGATGTAGCCCATGGCAGTTTAGTGTCCAAGTGGGTTACATAGTAATAGGAAGAGGGATTGCCTCTGACATAATCTGATTGGCCTGCTCTTTGATCACCTCCCCCTGAGGGGAGAGCAGCCTTACCAGGCCACAGAAGATGACAACACAACCACTACTGAGGAGATCTGATAGACTAAGATCAGAAGGAAGGAAAGGAGGACCTCCCCTATCAGTGGACTTGGGAAGGGGATGCATGAAGAACAGGGTGGGAGGGTGGGATCGGGAGGGGAAGGGAGGGGTTTATGGGGGGATACAAAGTGAATAAAATGTAATTAATAAAATGAAATTAAAATATTATGAGAGAAACCAGTGACACTGTCTCCTACTACTTGGTAGCATAAATCACCACCGTCTTCCTCAAATACAGGAAATGTAACAAGGCAAGACAAAAATATGCATCAATTGTCCTTTTTAAAAACCGTGAGTATGAAGTTCACAGCAACAACATAAAGATCCCAATTATAAATACATACGAATCTCTAGAGCAAAGGTAGGAACTTGGAAATGTTACCCATATGTTTATTTATTTATTTATTTTTTGGATGCATTGGTGAAGCCTGATATCTTAAAACAGCTGTACTAGTCAATATCAGACACAAGAAAGATTAGCTGGATTATTTGCTTGCTTGATTTATTGGTCATCAGCCGGAAGAAGCAAGATTTTTAGAGCAGAATGCCTGTATTTGGTACACCATTTTGTTTTGTTTTGAATCATCTTTGTTGGGTTTGATACAGAATCTTGCTTTGCAGCCAAGCTAGCTTGATGTGTGCTGGGAATATTGTCCCAGACTCTCACGTGAGGGGATGAGATGTGTGTTACTTAAAACTGGAGAACTTTTGTTTTTGTGCATGAAGTTCAGTGTTTATTTTTGAAATAAATATTTCATGGCACTCTTTCACATGCCATGAAAGAGACTAGTTTTATAGTGATAAAGATAAAATGTAAATTCATATTCTCTATTTTTTTTTTAAAATTAGGAATTTCTTGAAATGCCAAATGATATAGTTAGTTTCACTTAGCTCACTGTTTTTCAAAATCTAATTGGCATTTTATTTATTTCATGAAACAGAAAAGCTCTATCTATCAAAAGCCTCACAAAAGTCTAGCTTTATAGTCTGAATCAATGCATAGCAATAATTTAAATTAAAAAAAATTTCATTTTTAGTATTAGAAGAAGTCTGTGTGGCTGAACAGTAGGGGAAGTTATATGAAGAAAAAAAAAAAGCCCACAAACTATGCTGCTGTGGCATTTTCACCACAT
>NW_026592069.1:0-11316 GCF_907164565.1 Psammomys obesus | reverse complement strand
GACTAGAATATATTCCTAACACACACACACACACACACACACACACAATCTGGAGCAAAAAGAACAAAGAGAGAGCATTGCAACACCTGGCTTCAATGTTAACTACAAAGCTATAGTAACTAAAACAGCATGATATTGGCACTAAAACAGAGACACATATCTTGACTCAACTGACTGTCTACTAAGATGTTATGAATATGCATTGGGGAAAGTACAGTCTTTTCAATAAACTAAAAGCTAGAAGGAAAGGCTTTGAAGGTTTCAGAAAGGATAAATGCTTGAGGAGACAAACATGGTCACCCTGATTTAACCATAACACAATATGTGCATGTATCATAGCATCATGCATTAGTCCTAGACAATTTCAATACTTGTGTATCGTTAAAATTTACTTTAAACTGAAGCTGAGGAGATTACTCAGTGATTAAGAGCACTTGCTGCTGAGGTCAGGTCCCTACACCCACACAGCTCACAGCTCTCTCTGACTCCATTCCCAGGGGATCTGACTCCATTTTTTTTATCCTTGCATCCACATGGTACACAGGCATACTTGCAAGCAAAACAGTCATACACATTACACAAAAAAATAATTTAAATGTAGAAAAATAAAATTAGCTAAAAAAAACACCTTTACTTAAAAAATAAGACATTTGATATTAAAATACCTTTTCAGATATGCAGACGTGGGCCATGCTTAACACCTTTGATTTGGCTTAGACAAATGATGGCTCAAATGTCTCTTCTGCTTATTTATTCCACTCCTCAACATTATCTATATGTTAACTTTCCCACTAATTAAAATAAAACGCAGAACTTTTAAAGCCTGAAGCCAAGCCTGATAGGAGTTGGTTAAACCAATCATTTTCTAATCTCTTGGAATCCTTTCCAATTTTATGTCTCAAAAAAAGGTCATTATCTAAATTCTGGATGGCACCTGGAGACTGACGTATTGCCCAAAATGAAATAAGCTCCCTGCAGAGAGTCCGTTGACTACATTATGAAAGTTTTAAGCTGTGTGAAACACTATAAGAAAGGCCAAACTTCAAATGGTAAAACTAGACTAAAGATGTATCATCACACCGATTTTTATGTGGCCCTTCGTTCTGCTGCCTCAGCTTCTACCCTGACATAAGTGGACTTTAAGACTTAAGAGCTCATCATAAAATATTTTATCCCAATTTTTGTGACTCTAACACTCTCTAGAAATAATATTTTTTTTTTCTTTTTTCCTGCTGGAGGAGCAAGGTGAGCTTCCCTGATATGGCAATACCATCTAAGTCAATCTAGATAAGACATATTTGTGCTATGTCAGCCCTCAAAACAAAACACCTAATTCTCAGGTTACTATATTTTAATCAATCATCAAAGAACTCTTATTTGACTCCAGTCTGTCTGCTTCAGAGGTTTGTGACACTACCGGCGCCTTGTGGTGAGTGGCACTTAAACCGCAGCACTGGTGGATTATTTCCGTATTTAAAATAACTGGTCCTTGAAAGAAAGATTCTCAGCTTCATATGGAGAAACAAAAAACCCAGAATCTCCAAAATGGTCCTCTACAACAACAGATCATCTGGAGGTATCTCCATCCCCGATCTCAAGCTGTACTACAGAGCAATAGTAATAAAAACTACATGGTATTGGCATAGAAACAGAAAGGAGGATCAATGGAACCGAATAGAAGACACAGAAATAAACCCACAAACCTATGGATACTTGATTTTTGACAAAGCAGCCGAAACCATTCAATGGAAAAAAGACAGCATCTTCAACAAATGGTGCTAGTCCAACTGGATGTCTACATGCAGAAAAATGAAAATAGATCCATATTTATCACCCTGCACAAAACTAAAGTCGAAGTGGATCAAAGACCTCAACATAAAGCCAGATATTCTAAATCGGTTAAAAGAAAAAGTGGGGAACAGCCTAGAACTCATTGGCACAGGAGACAACTTCCTGAACAGAACACCAACAGCACAGGCTCTAAGAGCAACAATCAATAAATGGGACCTCATGAAACTGAAAAGCTTCTGTAAAGCAAAAGACACTGTCATCAGAATAAAACAACAGCCTACAGACTGGGAAAGGATCTTCACCAACCCTATATCTGACAGAGGGCTAATATCCAGCATATATAAAGAACTAAAGAAGTTAAAAAGCAACAAATCAAGTAATCCAATTAAAAAATGGGGAACAGAGCTAAACAGAGAATTCTCTGTAGCGGAATATAGAATGGCAGAGAAACACTCAAAGAGATGCTCAACATCCTTAGCCATCAGAGAGATGCAAATCAAAATGACCCTGAGATTTCACCTTACACCCATCAAAATGGCTAAAATAAAAAACTCAAATGACAACACATGCTGGAGAGGTTGTAGAGAAAAGGAAACCCTCCTCCATTGCTGGTGGGAATGTAAACTGGTACAACCACTTTGGAAATCAATCTGGCGCTTTCTCAGACAATTAGGAATAGTGTTTCCTTAAGACCCAGCCATATCACTCCTTTTGGCGTATAGCCAAAAGAAGGTCAAGTACACAAGGACATTTGCTCAACCATGTTTGTAGCAGCTTTATTTGTAATAGCCAGAAACTGGAAAAAACCCAGATGTCCATCAACAGAGGAAAGGATAGAGAAATTGTGGTATTTTTACACAGTGGAATACTACTCAGCAATTAAAAACAAGGAAATCATGAAATTTGCAGGCAAATGGTGGGATCTAGAAAAGATCATTCTGAGTGAGGTATCCCAGAAGGAGAAAGACACACATGATATATACTCACTTATATAGACCTATAAGATATGATAAACATAATGAAATCTATACACCTAAAGAAGATAAACAAGAAAGAAGACCCGGGGTAAGATGATCAATCCTCACTTAGAAAGTCAAAGGGAGATGCATTGGACATAGGAGAAAACAAGTAACAGGACAGGAGCCTATCACAGAGGGCCTCTGAAAGACTCTACCTAGCAGTGCATCAAAGCAGATACTAAGACTCATAACCAAACCTTCGGCAGAGTACAGGGAATCATATGAAAGAAGGGGAGTTAATATGATCTGGAGAGGACAGGAGCTACACAAGGACCAAATATATCTGGGCACAAGGGTCTTTTCTGAGACTGACACTCCACCAAGAACCATGCATAGATATAACCTAGAACCTCTGCTCGGATGTAGCCCATGGTATCTCAGTAACCAATTGGTTTCCCATAGTAAGGGGAACAGGGACTATCTCAATGGCAGGCTCTTTGACCTCCCCACCCCCCAAGGGAGGAGCAGTCCTGCTAGGCCACAGAGGAGGACTTTGAAGTCAGTCCCGAAGATACCTAATAAAACAGGGTCAAATGAAGGGGGAGGAGGTCCTCCCAAACAGTGGACTTGGAAAGGGGCAGGGAGGAGATGAGGGAGGGAGGGTGTGATTGGGAGGGAATGAGGGAGTGGGATACAGAGTTAATAAAATGTAACTAATAATAAAAATTTTAAAAAAGATGAAAATAAAATAAAATAACTGATTCAAAATAACTGACACGAAGCTTAGATCCAGTTTACTTAGATGTGTGAAGAAAAATGTTCAATGCTTCTTTTTTTATGCAAAAAGTAGCAGAGAACTTTATCCCTTATTTAATTTTAATCCAAATTTCTATCATGCATCGTTATACTAACCAGAGGGTTCAGTCAGTTTCCCAAATTTTTAAATCCATGTTCTTATCAGGATTGCCAATTTTAAGAGGGAAATATAAAAATGCTCTTCTCTTGTACAGTTATGGTGTGTGCTAACAACACCCCAAAACTGGGGAGCAAGCTGACAAACTTGAGTTGGCATTTTATTTATTTTATTCATGAAAATCGATTATATTCATATTATAAATTCAGCAGTGGATTAATCTTAGACTTCTAGACAATCAACTTTCATGAGAATTTCTACTGAAAGGGGGCTGATTTTGTATTTGTAAACTCATTTCATTTTTTTAAATTAATTTACTTCACATCCTGATCCTAGCCCCTTCCCTCCTCTCCTCCAGTTTACACCTTCTCTCTGTCTTCTCCCACTCTCCCTGCTCCCTACTCCTCAGAGAATGGGAGCTCCCCTCCTACCATCCCCCACCAGCACACCAAGTCAAATCAGGACTGAGCAAGTCCTCTTAGACTATGGCCTGGCGAGGCAGCCCCACCAGGGGGGAAGTGATAAAAAAGCAGACAACAGGGTTCATGTCAGAGGCAGCCCCTGTTCCCCTTACTAGGAAGCCCACATGAAACCTGAGCTGCCAGGGATACATCTGTAGGGTCCAGGTCCAGTCTATGCATGGTCCTTGGTTGGTGCTTCATTCTCCGCAAGCCCAGAGTGAGGATGGCCCACCCTCACATAAAAGTGGACACAGGGAGGAAAGCATCTGATACCATTCTAGGCCTCCATAATCACCACAGCAACACTCATACACAGATGCCACATACACACATGCAGGAGTACTCATATACAGGTGCACACACAAACACAGAGAAACGCTCATTCACAGATACACATGTACACACATATACACACAGAGAGAGAAACATTCATACACAGATGCAAACACAGACATGCAGGAGCACTCATACACAGGTACACACAGAGAGAAACACTCATTCACAGATACACATATATACACATACACACACACACAGAAACCCTTGTACACAGATGCACACACACAGAAGCACTCATACACAGATGCACATACCCACACATACAGAGACATTTATACACAGATGCACAGCACACACAGTAACACTTATATACGGACAAATATACAGACACACACCACACACACAGCAACACTCATGCACAGATGCTACATACACACAGCAACACTCATATACAGACAAACACACATGATCACTCATACACAGATGCACCACCACACACAATAATGCTCATGCACAGATGCACACAAACACACAATGTAAAAAACATTTTAAAATTAAGAAGAAGAGCTTCAAATCACCTAAATGATAAGTTATGACAAAAGGAAAAAAAAAAAAACTCTTTTGAAAAGGCATTGACACTGATAGTCCAACCAAGGCCCATTCATGGAGATAACTTAAAACCCTTGCTCAGATGTAGCCCATGGCAGCTCAGTATCCAAGTGAATTCCCTAGTAAGGGGAACAGAAACTGTCTCTGACATGAACTCAGTGGCTGGATCTTTGACCACCTCCCCCTTTAGGGGGGAAACAGCTTGCCAGGCCACAGAGGAGGACAATGCAGCCAGTCCTGAGGAGACCTGATAGGCTAGGGTCAGAGGGAAGGGGAAGAGGACCTCTCCTATCAGTGGACTGGAAGAGGGGCATGGGAGGAAAAGAAGGAGGAAGGATGGGATTGGGCGGGAACGAGGGAGGGGGCTATAGCCGGAATACAAAGCGAATAAACTGTAATTAATATAAAAAGAAAAGGTAATGACAAGTATTCAGCACAGGGATGAACCCTGATGAATGACTCACTTAGTATTTGTTGGATTTAACACATGGATGAAATTGCCAAAAAAGTCTAAGAGTCCGAGCAGAGGGGTGCAGCAGTTACTTTGCTTATTGCTGTGATGAAATGCCCAACAAATGCAGCATTGCTCAGAGTTCAAGGGCATAGCCCGTCATGACACAAAAGATGATGGGGCAGGAGTGCAAGCCAGCTGGCACTTCACACCCACAGTCAGGAAGCAAGGATGGATCAATCAGCTTGCTTCCTCTTTTTTTTAAAAAATCCAATCTAAGACCCCAAACCATAGAACAGTGTCACCGACATCTAAATGTCTGTCTAAATGGTCTGTCTTCCTGCCTCAATCTAGACACTCTTTCATGAGCATGGCAGAATTTGCCTCCTAAGTGATTTTTAAATCTTGCCAATCTTACACTCAACATTAACCACCATGGAGGTGAAGAAGAGAGACAAAGAGGGAGGACACGCTCTATCAGTTACTGTGGTGTGAGCTGGGAAGGGATGCCAACAAAACCTTTTCACTGTTCACATGAATCGGTTCCAGCAAGCTTTTGTGACTAGATGCACATCCATCCTGGGTGCCAGTTGCGCTTGACCATGGTAACTTACGAACAGGGGCCATGGCCATTTACCTTCCTTCAGAAGGTTGCATACCCAGCACAGAACGTAGAAGGAGTTCAAGGCACATCGGGGAACAGGACTAGCAAGTCATTCTTCACTCCCAGGGTCTGCGCATCAGTCACACCTGCTGTGTGTGGCCCTTCAGAACTCCCCTCAGCCTCACCATGCTTTCGCCTACATTTCTCAGCCCCTTACCTGCTTTACCTTGATGCCAACCAGTTTTTATTTCCCCTGCCACTGCCAGCTCTGCTTAATAGCACTTAATATAAGTCTTCTCGGATTTCTGTCTCCAAAAGTAGCTTGTACCCGACCATGAGCGCTAGGCTCTGGGAACACTCACTCAGTATGTCTGTTTCTTATTCCTCTTAATTTTTAGCTTGTTTTCTTGAGCCCTTTTCATTTAGGATTCATCTATCTCTAGAAAAGCCTGCAAGGCTCTCTTACCTGACTCATCGGGTGCCCTTTCTCTTTAATCTAGCACTGCGCCGTGTTACTCTCAGAAATTCCTTTTAATCAGTCATGTTTGAACCTGATTTTTTTTTTGTGAGTATTCCCTGATGTGTGGACCTGATTGACTTTCTTCTGCCTGAAACAAATTAATAAAATGCCCACTGATTTGATTTGCCTATACCGCCTGATGATTCTCCTTCCTTCAAATCAAGCTTTAGTCAAGACACACAATTTCACATCACTGAGTTACCCCCACAATGGACCTGGTTTGTTTTATTTCCCCAACCGTTCTCAAAAACATATTAAAAGAATGTTTTACAGCAAACTGAAAATAAAATTCAAGCTTCAAACTGATTCAAGCAGACCTGGTAAAGAATCAGGTCAAGTTACATGCTGGCTTGCAAAGCCTGAACCTGCATCCCAGAGCAGCCTGCGACCAACAGTTGAGAGGCTGGCTAACTCAGGAGGCTGACTCAGGAGACAGAGAAAGGGTTTCTCATCCAGTCTAAGTAGCAGATAAAATCTGAGAAACAAGCCAATGATAGCATGTGGGGACCAGAGGTACCTGAGGGCCTCAGTGACCAATGTACTCAAGTCTGATATGTCTGTTACAAAGAAAGCTGTATATACTAATAAAAACAAACCCTGAAATGATCACCAAAACCTGTACTAGAAACAGCATTTATTTCTAAACACTTGCTCTGCCCTTCTTGCCTATGTGTTATCTGCATTTATTATATTGGTATGTGTCTTCACATTAAGAATGCTTAAGGTAACTCTATCCTCACTCCAGTAGTTTAAGCATTCTTGTTACCAGGTAGCTGTCCGAATCAGGTGTCACCAGGTTCTTAGCTTCTCACTGAAGAAGTTGAAAATGCACACAGAAATAGCAAGGTGCCAAGAGGTTTTATTTAAAGAGACAATGCAGGATGCACTGCAAGGGAGCCAAAGGCCACCTGAGTCACAGTAGCCAAGAGCAGCGGGTTATTGTTAGGGCTTTCTTCTATGCATCCAAGAGGAGGACTTGATGGCTAAAGCACAAGGCACTAGTGGTTTTCTGTTTTGATGGACAGATGTGGTTTATATTAGCCTTTGTTTACTACACACACCCTTTCTCATGACACATCTGGTTTTAATCATATGTACACTCAATCTTACATAGACACGGATGGCAAATGCAGGATTATTCCTTAAAAGTTCACTCGGAGGATACGGTTTGCCTTGCTTACGCCCCATGAACCTAAAAGTTGTTCAGAATGGATATGACCCCTGCCCCGATTTGCTCCCAGACATATCTGAGAGCTAATTAACTCCAACGGGGGAGTTCCGAAAGGGGTGCGTTGTGTTGTTTGGATTGGGTGTGTGCAGCTCCAAGAAGGTGGGGCCCAGGTTGCTAAGCACACTGCTAGCAAGGCAAGCCCAGCAGAGCCCTGAGTTGCTAAGGCTTCCCATCAACGGAATCAAAGAAGGGGCCTCCACTGGGGTCACCACTCATCTGTACATTTCTTGCAGAAACATGAATTTCTGACACTCAGTGTTTTAATACCGTTAAAGTTTAAAATAAGAGCTTGCTTGTATGTATTCTTGTGTGAATTTTCATTTAACATTTATAAAGAGGGCACCAGTCAGATGGCTGAGTGAGTTAAGTGCCTGTCACCAGGCCCTTTGGAAGACCTGAGTTCAATCCCTGGAATTCATGTGGTAGAAGGAAAAACAAACAAACAAACAAACAAACAAACAAACTCTCACACGTTGTCTTCTGACTTCCACATGAGTGTTGTCTTTCACTAATTAAATAAATGTAACTTTTTTTGTAATTTACCAACTGGTTCATCATTTTTTTTTTTTCCGGTGTGTCTTACACAAAATCATCACAATCCCATGTAATTTAGTTTAAGAACAAAAGTTAATATAAAACAATTTTAGTAAAATAGATTGCATGATAAACGCTTAAAATCTTTTAAACAGGATTTTAGGTTAGCATTTTATGTTAACCAATGTAATATTTAGAAAAAGTGTGAGTGGAAATGCTTGAAATTGAATAACTTAAAATGTAGCCTTTTTCGTGAATAATATATTTGACAGATAAAATTCGGGACTTATAATCAGTACATACTTTTTAAGTTTCTACTTGTATGCCAAGCCAATATTTGAACTGAAAAGGCAAGTTTGCTGAATTTCTAAATTGTACCACAAAGATTAACCAACAAATTTGACAGATGCCAACAAAAGATGTATATTTCCTACTGTTCCTAAACCAGCCTTTACATCCCTCGTCCAGAAAATTTGCATTGTTATTGTTCACTTCAGTATATGAGTTCTTCATGTAGTTATTATGAATGCACTTGTAACAACTTAATGAGCGAATTATGAATTCTTGCTTTTAGCTCATGGGCCTCAAAGCCTGATTCTGAGAGCACTTTGCAGGAGGAGTACAACACCCATAAATTAAAAGTTGATTAAAGATCACCAGTCTGTGAGTTATGCAAATTAAGATGAGACTTCCTCCTTCTAAAAGGGCATTGCCAGCATGTATTCTTAGCTATAAACATGCTGCATTTTCACATTCCACACAGCTCTCTCTCTCTATTATTTTTTTTCATACAAAGCAGAAGTCCCTGAAAGGTGGTGGTAAATAGTCTGGAAAAGTAGTCCTCCAAGCTCAGCCGTAGACATCAGAGCCATGTCAGTGACATCACCACCTTCTACCAAGCTGACTAAGAACCAAACAGCTAATTGATCTGTTGCTTGTCCACTCTATGACAACAACTCCCAAGAGATCCCAGAAAACCAGGCTTACCGAAGCCCTTGGTGTAACTAAAAAAAAAAAAAAAAAAGTATTTGAACCCAAAAGAAAATAAAAGGGCTGAAGAGATGAAGAGATGGCTCAGTGGCTAAGAAAGCTTACTTGCTCTGCCAGTTGGCCCAAATTCAGTTTGGTTCAACAGAGCCCACATCAGGTGTCTCACAAACTCCTGGAACCCCAGCTTCAGGAGACCCAGTGCTCTCTTCTCCACAGGCACCTGTGTGTGCCTGGCACACATTAATTCATGTGGCTCACACATACACTCACAAATACAAATAACTTTTTCAGTTATAGAAAAGGAGCTCTGATTTCTTTTACACCCCACCCATCCAGCCCACCCTTCACTGCAAAGATAGAAACTTGCCCAGTAAGTAAAGTCACCGTGTATTTACCACTGGGTTTCTTTTCCCCTTCAGCCCATAGCTTTTCATTACCTGTTAGCCACTAAGTGTTGTCATTAACAGTGGCAAGGCTGCCTCAGATATTCACAGACTCTGGTGTCGTGTGCCTGGGGCATGTCTGAGAGGGACTGCCAGTTCCACTCAGCCCCAATCCCAGCTCTGGTTAGAAACATCTCCACTTTTGAAACAGCGCCTAACCAGCGTCATGCACCATCTCTATTCTAAGAAGCTTTCTTGTCTCAAGATCAACTTCTCTGCTATATTATTTTTAAAGAACTTCACATATTTTGGAGCAGACTTCACTCATCACCCTGTGCAAAAGCTAATGAGTTTCTATTGCTAAAAGTAATTTGGAGTCATTAGGTATTGGGGGGGGGGTATGGTACATTTTTTTCAGTCTGGATCTCTTTGACCCTCCTTATAGTAAGCCTCCCCCCCCCATCCATAGAGCAGGCATAATGAGCAAATTCTTGTGAGACAGCTTCATGCAACCCATAGTTAGGTAGGCAGTGAAAAGCAGGAAGTACCTGTCAATTTCAATTAGCAAGAATCCACTGAGTACTGACAACTTCTCTAAACTATGCTAAACATTTTGAAGCATATAAAGATCTAAAAAGATTTGTTGGCCTCCGGTTCCTTGCAATCTTGTTCCAGTAGCTCATAAATCAATTGGAAAACAATACAAGGAGATAGAATGGTTCCTCTAGCCAAGAAGTTACCCCTGCATTCACACACACACACACACACACACCATATTTTTGGAATGTGGTGTGAAAGAATTCCAAGGCTGTAAGTTCCAAAAATGGCCTCTGCTTTCACAGTGTACTGAATCTTCAAATTCTTTTTTTTTTTTCAAATTCTTAAGTGAAAATATGCTTAACATTCCAATCAATCATCTTCACTCCTGGTTCACACCATTGGGTAGTTGGTGCTTGTCTTCATATATTGAGGAAAGGACATGGAAACTAGAAACAGGGAATCATGTAATTCAAGAAAAGGGCTGTGGGAGGAGAAAGAGCTATCAAAGTCTAAGAAGCATTAGATGACCATCTGGGGACAAGAACAGAATGACAACATCAGACAGTTCATATTCCTGCTCCAGAAAAATAGATAGATAAATAAATAAATAAATAAATGAATAAATAAATAAATAAATAAATAAATAAATAATAAATATATAGATAGATAGATAAATTAAGATAGATAGATAGATAGATAGATAGATAGATAGATAGATAGATAGATAGATAGATAAGAGTATGGAAGTCTTTCTGTAAGCCTGGAATGGGAAATTAACTTGTGGACCTACAAAACTGGCTATGAGATTTTTATGCTTTTAAAATATCACCTCACCTATTAATCATTCTGTGGAAATTATATCCAGTAAAATCAGAGATAATACATGCTGGCTGAATGAATACAGATGAAACATAATCATCATTTAACCTATAGCTAAGTTCTTTACCCGTTATAATGGATGATGCCAATACATATGAGCAAAACCAGCTTAACTTACTACACAGATAACTTCATGAGAAAACTATTTGCAGGCATGATAATTTAAAACTGA
>NW_026592068.1:0-1730 GCF_907164565.1 Psammomys obesus | reverse complement strand
AATGGGACCTCATGAAATTGAAAAGCTTCTGTAAAGCAAAGGACACCGTCATCAATACAAAGCGACTGCCTACAGATTGGGAAAGAATCATCACCAACCCTTTATCTGACAGAGGACTCCTATCCAATATATATAAAGAACTAAACAAGCTGAAAAGCAATAAACCAAGTAATCCACTTAAAAAATGGGGAACAGAGCTAAAGAGAGAAATCTCTGTAGAGGAATATCGAATGGCAGAGAAGCACTTAAAGAAATGCTCAACCTCATTAGCCATTAGGGAAATGCAAATCAAAACAACCCTGAGATTTCACCTTACACCCATCAGAATGGCCAAGATGAAAAACTCAAGGGACAACACATGCTGGAGAGGTTGTGGAGAAAGGGGAACCGTTCTCCACTGCTGGTGGGAATGTAAACTGGTACAACCACTCTGGAAATCAATCTGGCGCTTTCTCAGACAACTAGGAATAGCGCTTCCTCAAGATCCAACCATACCACTCCTAGGCATATACCCAAAAGAGGCGCAAGTACACAAAAAGGACATTTGCTCAACCATGTTTGTAGCAGCTTTATTTGTAAAGCCAGAAGCTGGAAACAACCCAGATGCCCCTCAACTGAAGAATGGATGCAGAAACTGTGGTACATCTATACAATGGAGTATTACTCAGCAATGAAAAATAAGAAAATCATGCAATTTGCAGGTAAATGGTGGGACCTGGAAAGGATCATCCTGAGTGAGTTGTCCCAGAAGGAAAAAGACACGTATGGTATATACTCACTCATATAAACAGACAACATAGAATAAACCCACTAAAATCTGTACATCTAAACAAACTAAGCAAAAGAGAGGACCCTAACTAAAATGTTCAATCCCCATCCTGAAAGGCAAAGAGGATGGACATCAGAAGAAAAAGAAAATAGGAAACAACCTCGGAACCTGCTACAGAGGGCCTCTGAAAGCCAGAAGAAAACAGGAAACAACCTTGAAACCTGCCACAGAGGGCCTCTGAAAGCCTCTGCAGTATAGACTGTCAAAGCAGATGCTGAGCCTGATGGCCAACTGATGGGCAGAGTGAATGGAATTTTATGTAAGAAGTGGGAAATAGTAAGAGCTGGAGGGGACGGGAACTCCACAAGGAGAGCAACAGAACAAGATAATTTGAACACAGGGAACTTCCCAGAAAATCATACTACAACCAAGGACTATTCGTGGAGATGACCTGGAAACCCCTGCACAGGTGTAGCCTATGGCAGTTCAGTGTCCAAGTGGGTTCCATAGTAATGGGAAGAGGGACTGCCTCTGACATAATCTGATTGGCCTGCTTGTTGATCACTTCCCCCTGAGGGGTGAGCAGCCTTACCAGGCCACAGTAGAGGACAATGCAGCCACTTTTGATGAGAACTGATAGACTAAGATCAGAAAGAAGAGGAGAACCTCCCCTATCCGTGGACTTGGGGAGTGGCATGCATGCAGAAAGGGGAGGGAGGGTGGGATCGGGAGGGGAAGAGGGAGGGGCTTAGGGGGGGATACAAAATGCATAAAGTGTAATTAATAATAAAATAAAAAAAGCAGAGTGATCTCATCAAGCTTCAACAGGAAGCTGTTGTACACATTGTACCCTCATGTTAGCTTAACAATCACTGGAAAAATAATTAGTATACAATGATGACTAAAGTAAACTGTTATATACATTTATACTACAGTTAATAACTGAATTAGAGAACTTCAA
>NW_026592067.1:0-14761 GCF_907164565.1 Psammomys obesus | reverse complement strand
ATCCTTTATATTCATCCAGGATTGTGCATCTAGCCCCTCACACACATCATAGGAAATGTGAGATTTCCTCAGCACATTCATTTTCCAAAATTAACGACAAGTTGTTGAAGACACTCGGAAGAGGACAGCAGCTCGGTAGCATAGGCCCGGTGGCCTTGCGCCCAGTTTAGAAGCAGGGACCCTGAGAATCACAAGAGTCAGACATGTTACCCACTCCTCCCTGATGACAAGCTCTCAGAGCACCAGAAGGAGATGTGCGGAAAGCTGAGGGAGGAAGGCATGGATAGGCTTACCCCGCGCTGGGCCCTGTGAGCGACAATACTGCTCTGCCAGGCAAGATCTGCCCAGTGGCAAAAGAATTGCGGGGTACCTAACGGCTTTCTGATTCAATCTGAGGCCCGCTGCATAGGAGGGAATTTCATGCCTGGCCTGATTAGAAGTCCATGCTTAGGAAGATCACGGCCCTACAGTAGAACCAGCTAATTATTATTTTGCTGAACGGGACAAGCTGTCAGTGGAGAGATGCAGAACTGGTCACGGTGTTGAGAATGCGAGACTCGGTGCTTGGCCAGAAACAGGACGGGTGTACTAAGACACGCCCCCACACACCAAGACTCAGCGAGCATTATGCAAGAGGAGGAGGGAAAACGTATTGACCAGAGGATGGGGAGAAAAGCTACGAAATGCTGTCTACTGGACATGGCATGGCCATCCTGATCATGCGCTCGCGGTAACTGTGGTTGCCTGCGCAAGCGCTGCACAAGAGCAATGCAGCCAACACTCTGGCTTAGATGGAGCAGATAATTTCCTGGTCCCACCCCATACTGAGGAGCTATTGGCAATGTATAGTTGTTGAGGGAGGAAAAATCTTTCCTTACTAAAGATGCGGCTGATGGCAGGTATCCCACGCTACAGTGCATGGCCTCACATCCAAATAAATACCAGCAGCTCTAGCTGGGCTTACAGCTGATATTCAGAGCCTGGGAAAGTGCATATGCCCCATGATGCACTTGGTCAGCCGTGTTGCAGAAATGGGCAAGTTCTAAAAGGGACTCTAGGTCATTGTCAGAGATCCCATGGCCCAAATAGTGTTGTATTGTTTTGTGTTGTATTGTCCCAGAAGGGCCTGCGGCAGGTTTGAGAGCATTCCTCCTTCCTCGGAATCCCAGTGTTTCTCCTGCAGCAACTCCGATCTGAAATTTTATGTGCAGGGGGAAAAAAAAAGAAGTAAAATAAATGCCAAACAGCAATTGCTGTCACTGCCTTTCCCACAGTTATTTTGCTTTTAGCTGTTGACAGAGCAACCATGTAGGGTGACGAGATCTGAGGCCAAAGGAGGGATGAAATGTCAGGGTGGGAGACTCTTGCCTGTGTGAAAGCAGCGTTGACACACACTGCAGACAGCTTGCAGCAGCTCTGATGGAGACAAGAGAAACACAAGGGCTGCAAAAGGAGCCTGTGAAAAGATCCGAATGTTCAACCTGCCAATTACCACCCTCCCCGTCCCTGCAAACACAAGTTCCTGAGCACCAACAGGGCTGGGGATTGCGGCGATGAACGTGGTGTCAGGTTAAAACGGACCGTTGCTCTCCAAATGTGAGCATAGGCGTGAAGGCGGGCTGCCTTCTCTCCCAGTCTCCCAGGTCAAAACATCCTGCGAAGCGAGTGGGTCTGGGGAGTGTTTTAATCTGAGCTTGGTATTGTTGGCCTCCTAAAGAAGCCACTGCCCCCCCCTCCAACCCTCCCTCTTTGTCGATCACTGTTTCTCTGTCTCTTGCACATGTGCGTGCACATACACACGCTCACATATATACACACACAAATTACCAAAGAGAGGACCAGGCTGCCTCTGCAGCTGATTAAACGGCATTCTCTGATTCCCCTGTCTTGAATCTCAGTATCCCCAAATGCACTTACCCTTTCTTCTCTACTAAAGCATGTCCAATCACCATTACATCCTTAACATTAATATCAATTTTGGTATCAGAGTAATGTGTACCCAGAAGCAACCTGACCTACATCAGAAGAGCTTGAACCCTCAGCATGTATTTTTGATTTTTGTTTTTGATGCATAGATATCCTTCACCCATTCTTGAAAAGATGTAGCCAGCACGCCTGGACTCTCGCCATTTCTGTTCTCCGTGTTAGCACTGAAACATCCTCCTAACTGCTCTGCAGGAGATAGAAACTAAATATTGTTTCTAAAAATTGATCCCTCTTAACCCTGAAGTGGAGAAAAATCAATATTATGCCAGTAAAGGGTGAACCCCCAGTCTAGTGTCTATTACATTTTTCCTGGCTGGTCTTCTGGGAGTACACTTGACAAAAGGAGATGGTATTTTAAAATCAGTAGATAAGTGTAGACAGAGTTGAAGGGAAATAAATGAAGAATAATTGCTTAGGCTCTAAGATTTCCACCACGGGGACAGTCTGAACTGTCTCTTAAGTCCAGAGAGCTGCAGATGCAGATCCAGGGATGGGACAAGAGCACTGAGAAGGGACAGCTGCAAGGGGGGGAGGAGGGAGTTGTGCATGCTCAGTACGGAACAGAATCCCGACTGGCCAATTGGAGCTGTCTTCACTACCTGGCACACCAGAATTATGGGGTGTTGGACCTCTACTCTTTACCAGCAATTAGAGGCTTCATATTACAGTACTGCATGGGGGAAAGGGATTTGTTGGGATATGACAGAAGGTACCCTTGAAAACACACGATGCCTGAGCAAAAAAGGAAAAAAAAAAAAGGTAGCCTTTGCACTTGGGCAAATGCAAATGGAGATTTAAACACTGCTGCAATCATGATTTTTCCCCAGTTCGGACTAACCTCTGACATGTTCTTTTCTATTTTTCACAGTGCTGAAATAAAAAATTAGTCAAGCATCCACAGTAGTGGGCTTTGTTAACTAGGAAAGTGGTATGGTAACTAGGCCATGGTAGGTCACGTCCCCTACAAGTTCATGGGTGCCACTGATGGTTCTGGCCTGAGGAGTTATACCACAGGAACTGCAGATCTAATGCAACCCTGAGTTTTTGAAAGCAAACCATTAAATCTCAAAATATTTTATTGAGAGGCTGCTATGAATTAGATCTTGGGGCTAAATATTAGAGACAAAAATTACATGCTAAGTTAAATTCCAGATTGATGAAAAATTTAGGAGTTGCTAAAAAATTATGAAAACGCTGTAGTATAATCCCAGGGTGAGAAAAGGTTTTGGAAAAGACACTAAAGATAAAAATAATAATGGGAAAATATAAAACTATTAAATGTTTATATAAAACTGTTAAATGTGTATAGAAAAATAAAAATTATGACAGTAAAAGAATATGAAAATATTCATGATTTGCATGACACATAAAGGCAAAGAATCAACAGAGAACACCTCCAAAGACACATTAACAAAGATATAATTGGGCGATTTACAGAAAAGAATTGCAAACGGAAAATAAAACATGTATTTATACAAATACAGAAAACTAAATGAGTCTTTTTTTCCGACAATGACTTTTGATCCGTATGATTCAGTGTGGGTATACCTGGCTTTCATATGCGATGGAGTGTTTGGACTTGGTAGCACATTCATGTGTTAGCTAATGCAACACCAAGTTCTATTTCACGAAGCTGCTGAAACATAAGCGCATGCATATTTTGAGTCATTAAATACCAAGGCCAATTAAATGGCTGATGGCCCATTGTCTTCCCTCCAACAGTAACTCAAAGGCTTGGACTCCTGGGTCACTGTGGTGACCTTAAACCTAGCACTCAGAAGGCAGATATCTTTCTGAGTTCTAGAGGAAAACAAAAGATAAACTATGTCCGTTTCCCTCTTCATGTAGTGTGTCCATATTCTCTAACTTCTTGCTTAGAGCCTCTCAATCAAATTGAAAAGAGAAACCAGCCAGGGCA
The DNA here is from genome assembly GCF_907164565.1 of Psammomys obesus. Lineage (NCBI taxonomy): Eukaryota > Metazoa > Chordata > Mammalia > Rodentia > Muridae > Psammomys > Psammomys obesus. The sequence goes on along the minus strand of NW_026592067.1, from coordinate 10,857 downwards.
ACAGTGGTGTAGGTGTCTATGGAGCAGTCTTGAACAGCTGGCATAATTTCCATTCCTAAGCTATGAACTATCCTGGATATTAGATGAATAATGTCTGAATAGAGTTCTTATATTTTGGAAGGAATAAACTAATTTTAAATATGTTATAGATTACGAATGCAAACAGAGGCATTCAGAAAGAAAACAGCAGTTAACTGCACCGTATGTTGCTGTTGTGGGGTCATTGGAAAGATGAGGATGAGACATTACAAGACAAACTGGAGATAATTAGGAGGTTATTGTTAAGCCCTGGGGGTTAAGTAGCACAGGGATGAGACTAATAGAGATTCACTAGGAAAGGCTGGGTTAAAGTTGAAGGAATAACAAGCAATACTCAAAAATTATCCTGCTGAGTTTTGCAATGAAATGAAACAGACAAAACACTACTGTATTAAGTAATAAAAGAAGCAAATGAATGATTTTCCCCCAAGAGGCATAACACATATGCTACGATACACAACCCATATAGCAATGTCTTACGGCAACTCTGCTTATGCAAAAGCAGAGTTAGTATTGCCCAGGACAGTTCTACCACAAAATCTTAGGAATTAGGAAAAGTGGTAAACGTGGGAAAACTTACGATGTTTTGAATCTGAGATGCCCCCATCAAACATTCATGTGTTCAGAGCTTGGCTCATGGACTTCGGGGAAGTGACTGAACATGAAGGCAATGGCCTTATCAGTGCATGATCCTCATTACATGATCATACTCCTGGAAGGGAGAGGAAAATTAAAAGTAGGGATTGGAAACTAGCTATTGGTGACAGGACTAGCTATGTCCTGGAAGGATGCATCTTGCTCCTGCTCATTCCCTCTATGCTTCCTGGCCACCATGAAGTGACTACCTCAGCTCTCCACTCATCATGGTACTCTGCCTTACCTCAGGACCCGCAAGGGATGGAGTCATTCAACCACAGGCAAAACATAATTCTGAAACTGTGATCCAAAGTGAGCCCTTCAACTTTTAATTCCCACCTCAGATACTTTTCACAGCTATGAAAAACTAACACATTTAAACATGTCCTCTCAGATGCTTGTAAGCATTTCAGTGATCTAATTGCTAATGGTATCTGCTAAAAGAAGGGGTGGGAGATGTGTTAAGATAGCAGAGGAAATGGGCGAGATTTGACACAAACATCATTAGAGAAAATAATGAAAAAATAAAGTAGCAAAATTTAATTTTGGTACCGCCAAAATCCCTAAAGTATCTCATAGATGAAAAGGCAAAGATAAGGGAGCTTGGAGGCAGCAAATGTTAATTCCATCACCCTGTCTTCCTTTCACTGCACTCACATTATCAAGTGGTGACTAAACTGTCCTCCTTGGGAAATGAATGCATTGTTTTTAGTTATCTGAATCCTTCAAATATTGCCCTTTCCTTTTCTAATAAAAATTCTGACTCATTCTTTGAAATATTTCCCACCAGTCATCAAACATGTCAGTCTGCGAAGTCAATTGATTTAATAGCTTATACAAATTTCAGCCATTTTTTCCACTGTTCTTATTTCTGTGTCCTTTAATCAGAACAACATACACACCACACCATAATCTCTGGAAATGTATTTATCGATCTGGGATGTTCCAATGCAGTGTAAGAAACAAACAAAACTTGTAGCACAACTTAAATATTTGCCATCCAATTTACTTGAGGAATCCAACTAGTAGAGAGCAGTCTGAGGGAGGATGGAAGGCAGACAGATGACTGGCCCAATATGCAATAGCAAGAAGAGCCTCCCAAGAGTTACATGGAGTTTGATGGGGAGAGGAGGCAGCTGATATAATAATGGGATGTGAAGGGCTAGCCTAACTCTGGCTGGTATTAGCTAAAGGTAGCTTAGGCCTATGTCCCCTGCCTGTGAGCTTGGGGTGAAAGAATGGGTTTAATAAAGCTATACCACTCCTAGGCATATATCCAAAAGATGCTCAAATACACAACAAGGACATTTGCTCAACCATGTTTGTAGCAGCTTTATTCATGATAGCCACAATCTGGAAACAACCCAGATGTTCCTCAACTGAGGAATGGATACAGAAATTGTGGTACATCCACACAATGGAATACTAATCAGCAATTAAAAACAAGGAAACCATGAAACTTTCAGGCCAATGGTGGAATCTAGAAAAGATAATCCTGAGTGAGGTATTCCAGAAGCAGAAAGACACACATGGTATATACTCACTTATAAATGGGTACTAGACCTATAAGATAGGATAAACATATTAAAATCTGTACACCTAAAAAAGCTAAGCAAGAAGGATAACCCAGGATAAGATGTTCAAACCTCATTCAGAAAGGTAAATGGGATAGATATAGGAAGAGGGTGAAAACAAGGAACAAGACAGGAGTCTACTCACAGAAGGCCTCTGAAAGACTCTACTCAGCAGAATATTAAAGCAGATGCTGAGACTCATAACCAAACTTTGGGCAGAGTGCAGGGAATCTTATGAAAGAAGGGGGAGATAGAAAGACCTGGAGAAGAAAGGAGCTCCACAAGGAGAGCAACAGAACCAAAATATCTGGTCCCAGGGTCTTTTCTGAGACCAAGGACCATGCGTGGAGATAACCTAGAACCCCTGTACAGATGTAGCTCATAGCAGCTCAGTGTCCAAGTGGGTTCCCTAGTAAGGAGAACAGGGGCTGTCTCTGAGATGAATTCAGTGGTTGGCTCTTTGGTCACCTCCTCCTGAGGGAGGGAAGCAGCCTTACCAATCCACAGAGGAAGACAATGCAGCCAGTCCTGATGAGACCTGATAGGCTAGGGTCAGATAGAAGGGAAGGAAGATCTCCCCTATCAGTGGATTGGGGGTGGGGCATGGGAGGAGAAGAGGAAGGGAGGGAGGTATTGGGAGGGGTTGAGGGAGGGTGCTACAGCTGGGATACAAAGTGAATAAATTGTAATAAATAAAAAAATAAAGCATTGTTCTGAAGCCACTTGACTGACTGAACTCCTATGGATTGAAACTAGTCTTAGCAGTAAAAACGCAGTAACCAAAAGCAGCATGAAAGGCAGACAATGCTTTTTCAACTGATATCAATATTCAAAGACTGTGACCTGATAAAGACTCTAGCCATAAGCAGGACAGTCTCAGCATCCTTAAGACAAAGTCACAGCCACACAAAACTTTTCACTTTTAGTTGTAAACTGGCTTGCAGCCAAAGGCTGCCTGTTTGTAGGAATAAGGCCTTAGAAATTAGCAATCAAACTTGCCCCATCAAGCAAATTGAATTCAGGGAAAAAAAAAATCCAAATCCAAACTCATTCATCAATCAGGAACTGAATGACTTTATCAGTTACAGAAAGAAAAAAAATCAGAGAAATTTCAGAAGTAGAATATTTTAATAAGTATGGGAGATGCCAGACTCAGGTTATAAGACCGGTATGGAAGATTCTAATAATTAGCCACTCATGAATTCAACCATTACTGTGGGACAGTTACTGGTAAAGCAAAGATAAATGCAGTATAGTCATCAAGAGCTTTACAGCATCAAGTAACAAACCAGTGCCTCATGATTTCAGAAGGGAAAGCTGTTTAAAGGGAACAGTGCGTGTTCAGGGTTTAGGAGGCCATAGGCATAATTAATAATTAGGAGAGCATCAATATATACTATAGATAGACACTAATAACATTTTCTTACAAAGTTTCCCATTTTTTTATTTTAAAAAAGTGGGGAAACTTTACAGGAAATCCACCCTACAAATTGCATTCAGTCAATGCCATAAGCAGTCTCATGAAGCAAAAAAAATTCAAAACCAGGTCTGTATTTATTATGTCTCATTGAATAGCCCATCAGAACTCTTGTTTTTATGGTCCCAAACAGCAAGTCAGTCATTTAAAAAGATGAGATATTTTAAAGACACAAAATCAAAATTACTAGTTCTTCAGCCTGTAGGCAAACTTATTTATTCTATATGGTACTTGGCTATATGAATTGGCTGTTTATTTTGATGCTGATTACCAAATCTCCTTTTTTTCCTACTGTTTTATGAAATACCAAATTTTGACTAAGTTAAATTACTAGTGACATCACAAAATGTGGTCTTCCAATCACTGATTTTCATCAGAGGGTGAGCAAGGATTATGTCAGATATCTTGGATCTCACACCTTGTAATAAATTTTGGTCTAAGCTCCATAGCTTTCCATTCTATCAGGCATTTTTCATCTCTTTCAAAAGTGTTCTCTATATTTTCCCTAAACTTTACATTAAACTTGTCTAACTCTTCTTTTTTTTTTCTTCTGTAACAAATTTATGACATTCTCATTATTTGAAAAGTGTTAAGCATACTGAAAACTGAGGACAAATACCATCTCTGATTTGTTGGCAAAAGAAGATGGTCCATGTTTTCCCAGAGAAATAGCACACATTATCTCACATTCCAACCCTTGATTGGAACTGGAGCCAACATCTCTCGGCTGGACTTGTTGAAAAGCATTGTGCAGAATTTTCACCAACTGTACAATACCCCCCTCCTCAGTTCCCCTCATGCCAAAGTAGAAAAGTGGGGAACCAAATGAGGTGGGTACTATGATGCTTGTAAAAAGTAAACAAAGGAATAAAGGATGCTTCACTTCCTGGAAGCCAAGATAATCATTCATACAGATGAAAGCCCCAAAGAATGCAGAATATTGATGGTTGCTTCGCTGGCTTGAGGCCTGAGGTGTACAGAACTTTCAGGTCCTCTTGGGCAATGATGTCCCATTGGGAGGGGGCTGCTAAAGGGTTCTCAGAGGACAGTTTTGGAACTCCATACGAAAGCTGTGTTCTTTGGTTTCCTTCTGTTTTGAGAACTGTGAAGAAGATTAAATAGCCACTGCACCATGCCCTTTAAAGTTCATAGATACTTCTGAATATAAATAATGGTAGCTGTTTCTAGCTTGGACGTGTAGGAAGAACGAGGGCCACTAAAATAATTCATAGCAATTGACTTTAAAGGATTTGAAATTTTTCCTAGACACCAGGTCTCACTGTTCCACAGCACCTAGAACACTGATAAAAACAGTTCACCTTCACAAAATACGACATAGAGGATGGCTGAGAATGCCTAGGCAGTTTCTGAAACAACAGATAGGCTGTGCAGTCCCAGAAAGTGCTGATGGGAAAAAAAGAGGGGGTGTGTAAACTTCCTGAAGAGATGGCTCAGTAACATAAATGACTTGAATAAAAGTAAATGCCCAAGGAAATTAAACACACGGCATGGGAAATCTTCCTCCCAGAAGATCCCAGGAGCATCAGAACAGGACTGCCATTAGGGAGGACCTTAACGCCATCACATAAAAAGACTGACATCTACATATGCAATCATCCTGTTACAGGACCAAAGAAGCTAGTAACTAGGAAGACTGACAAGAGAAAGACTCAAAGATAGACTTCAACCCCCACCTCCTTTTAGTATATCCTCCATGGCCACAGATGGACAGAAGATAAACTGCATTACAGTAATATTAAAACTTTAAAATCAAGCACATTTAAGTCTCCAGGTGGTAAGTTGGTATTCTGTAGAATAAAACAATTTCTTGTTCATATATATATATATATATATATATATATATATATATATATATATATACTTAAAGTTGTGTCAAAAAAAAAACCAAAAAATAAAATAAAATAAAAGTTATGTCAAGTACCTGGTTGCTTTCATACATTTCAATAACAGCCTTTTCCCCTTCTCGTTAAGTTGTCTATTATTATCTCTCTGTAAATCATTGAAGATTGTTTAATATAACTTAGAAAAGAGCATGTCCATGTGGAGAAACTAGAAGGAAAATTTGATTTTAATATATGGGTTTGAATCAAAATATTCCAATATCTTGTTTTTGGATTTTTCAGAACTGTGTTTCACTAGCATTTATCTTTGAAGCAGCCACATTAGGAAGGAATATTATATTTCAGATAGAAACCTATTTCTAAAGGAGTGAGATGAAGCAATGAAATAAAGACTGAGAAACATTGCTCTATGACCACATCCTTGAAACAGTGGTTTGTGCTTAGGTACAACTATTAATGTCACTAGCTTGGCCGAAATGAGCATGAGCAAAACTGCAAATGGGTTGTGTTTAGGAACCCTGTAAGCATCTTGAATCTCAGGACTAGAGATATATTTTCAAGAGGTTTCAAGAAACTAGAAGCAAGGAAGCCTTCTAATCTCTCTCCTGGGGCATCTCAATTTCCCTCTGAATGCTTGCTTCATTCTTGGCTCTCCTCAGAAGAGAATCCTGATCTTCTATGGTTTATACTGGCTTATAAGTTTGCTACAACTCTGAGCATGCTGCCTTCTTGACCTCAGGCTCTGGCAACGTTCCTTCGTGTTTCTGGTTCAAATAAACAAATGAGAGATGTGTATTTGTTCATGTTTCTGTTCCAAGCCTTGTGACAATAGCCAAGACACCGAAGGGCTGCATTTGGGTCCTCATCCACTGTCTTTCTCTGCCAACGTGGGACTGAGTGTTTGAAGAAGCTGAATTCCCAATGAATTCTAGTCCAGGTCTCCCCAGTGAAGAATCATGTGCTATCTGGGACAGACTTTGACTTTTACTTGTGTTGTGCATAGTGTACTATGTATTAAATGTATTACATATTAAAGGACCATTCACATATTTATTTTATGACTTCACTTTGAGGTAGAAATTGAAGCCCTTTCTTATTTTCCATATTTTAAACAATGAAATCGTTGCAGTCACAGAAAAGTTCTCAAGGTTCACCCATCGGATACGTTCTCTCTTGTCTCAGAAATGGAGTGGAAATTTAAATTTTTTAATTGAAAATAGATTACTTTTCACACAGGTTGAATGTAAAGTGGGAATCTTTTTGTACGAATGACAGGAGGGCATCCAGGTCACCTGAGTAAGAAAAAGTGCTGAGGCCCCTAGACTTGAAAACCACTTCCTTAAGGAAGAAAGCTCATAGCCACAAAGGAAATTCTAGCCAGATGGAAACTCTTTCTGTCCTCTAACCTAACCACATCCGCTCTTGTTCTTCACTCAGCAGAGATGAAAAACAGTCTTTCTTGAGTGAGCCAATAAAACAGCAGCACGGCCTTCCTTCCACCATGACCTCTTATGCAGTGAATACCAAGCTGGAGTCCCTTTGTTAACTGCTGCTGAATGGTAACCTAAAAATGGAGGTCTCCCAGGCTCAGATCTTCGGTTCTTTCAAAGGTGCTTATGATCGACTACTAGACTCTTAGAAAGTGAACCCAAATAGCCTTTGCCTTCCAGGTTCAGTCCTTCTAGTTCATATTTCACTCTAACTTAAACATATATAGTACCACCTCAAGATCCAGCTAGACCACTCCTAGGCATATATCCAAGATATGCTCAAGTATACAACAAGCATATGAAAATAAATATGAAGGGAAGTATTTGTGATCCAAGAAATTAAAATATTAAGTACTTTTTTTCTCATATGCTTTTGACTAATGAGAAAGAAAGAAAGAAAGAAAGAAAGAAAGAAAGAAAGAAAGAAAGAAAGAAAGAAAGAAAGACATAATCTGAGAATGTTTTCATCTTTTCTAGGTTTTGGGAAGAAAAAGACTTGTTCTTTTTCTATAAATTCTATTTAAATTAATTAACAATGTAGTGTTTATCCCATAATCATATTTTTCAACTGGTATACAAAGTGACTATTCCTCAAAAGAGTATAAGACAATATTAAAGGCAATCTTTTTGCAGAGAGAGGGAGAAAGTTCTTTACACATAGCTGTTTCCACAGGAAGAGCGAGTACATGAGAAAGAACCACATCAAAGAGATGAGATAGATTCTAGAGGACTCAAAATCAATAACCTAAGTAGAGGGCACAAATTCAATTTTAATCAACTCATAAATGAAATAAACCTAGAAGGCAGACCAACCTCAGGAAGAAACTGACCAAAAAACAAGAAATGGTCTGAGTTCTTTACACTTATAAGAAAAGGAGGTATTTTTTTAATGATTAGAATGACTTTTAAAGAAAAATATTCTAGAAACGTCTACCCTCTAACTATTATATAATTTCAAGAAGCTTTTCAGACTATACATTAGAAAGTGATTCTATAAGTATCCTTCCAGATCTAAGCACTGAAGGTGTGTGAGCTTATTATCTGGATAAAAAGTGCAAATGATTTTGCCTTTTCACCTCTAACTCGCAGCCACGTTCCAGATGCAAATCACACTTGGGCTCTCACTCTCTCTGCCTGAATTCATATCTGTGCTAATGAAATCCTAGTTGGGTGATGCTGAGAGCTCTGAAGTGGGAGAATCAGACAACAGTTTCAGGAGACAAAAATAACACAGACCGTTCTTGGGTTTAACACAGACCGTTCTTCCTGTGTCGATTAAACTGTATATTTTCCTGATAATTCTCTGCCTCACCTTCTCCAGTTACTTTCACATCTCTGTTGTGAAAGTACCAGCACACATCCTGTTTGGACCAAACAGTTGCTTAGCAAAATAAGAATTGAACCCTTTTTCTAAATGAGAATAATATCATTACACACATCTATCTTCATTTGCTTCTCTTTGCTATGATAGGCACCCAGACCAAAAGCAACTTCAGGTTTCTTTAAATGATGGACTATAACCTGTAACCTTAGCAGGAACTCAAGGCAAGAAGTGGGAGGCAGGAACTAAAACAGAAACCATAGTGAAGCAAGGCTTACTGGCTGGCTTTCCATGGCTTGTTCAGCTTGCTTTATCATACAGCCCAGGGTCGCCTACCAAATATTAATCAAAAAAAAATGTCCCCAGGCCAATGGAGGTAATTCCTCAATTCAGGTTCCCTCTTCTCTAGCTTGTGTCAAGTTGAAAAAAAAATCAGCCAGCAAAATATGACCCTCCATTATAAAAACTGAGACTATTGCTCTGTATTTCAGATACCTTCCTCTTACTTATTCAGAAGCATTTATAGCTGTAAAACACGTATGCCGCTCAACAAGGCTGACTCTTCCTGGTTTTTTGAAACTGTTATAACCTAGAGACAAAGTGTATTCATACCCTGGAGACCCTTTTAGCTGAAGCCCAGCCCAGCATACATGCATCAGTAGATAGATGAGCAACTCAGCAGCACTTCTTATATAACCCCCATGATTTACATCTGGAAAAGGAGTGAATCTATGTACTGAGGCTGTCACAGTGCGGGCACTTTATTAGGAAAGATATTTTAGACCTATATTTGAGCCAAATTGCTACTAGCCTTAAGCTCTACTCACATGGGAATTACAGTCCAGGGATAGAGAGGTTCTTGTCCCAGAGCCAAAAAAAAAGCAGTTGAAATCAAGAGATAGATAGATAGATAGATAGATAGATAGATAGATAGATAGATAGATCAGAATAGACCAAAGTTAGGAGTCTAGAACATTAGATTGGCCAAACGAACAGAATTTGAGGTAGTTCTAAGGAATGAGCATAGTTCTGAGGTATAAAACCACTGGGAATTAAAAAAAAAAAAAAGGTAACAAATCAGAGTGGGAATCCTAAGTTAGTCTAGATGACCACGAACCTAAGAGATTTTATCTAAAACTGGTTTCTTAACAGCACTCCATAGCAAGGAACCTAGGAACCCAAATATATTTGAAAAATCAGAAGTGGTTTGAAGAGCAATTCCACATATCTTGGTTAAGACAAATTTCACTGCAGAAGTGTACAGGTGGATTAAAATAGCCTGACATTCCTGAGATGTGTCCATGCTTATCCCCACAGCCCGCCCTTCTCCAGCCACTCTCGCTCTTCCCAGTGAAGGGTTCTAAAGGTGGTTCTGTTTGTCATAGGAAGCAGATTCATCAATAGATCCCACCAGATACCCAACCAAAGCACCAGCGGTAGTTGTTAAAAAAAAAACAGAATCCTGTGCCAGAGAGATGGCTCAGCTGTTTGCCACCCAAACATGAGGATTTGAGTTTGATTTCATGAAGCCATGCATGGCAGTTCATGCTTACAACCTCTCACACTAAGGAAACAGAGACAGGATGGTGTCTCAGTTTATTGGCCAGCCAATCCAGTGTAATCGGAATTGGTGAGAGTCTGTGCTTCAAAAGAACCTGCTACAGAGGGCCTCTGAAAGCCAGAAGAAAACAGGAAACAACCTTGAAACCTGCCACAGAGGGCCTTTGAAAGCTTCTGCAGTATAGACCGTCAAAGCAGATGCTGAGCCTGATGGCCAACTGATGGGCAGAGTGAATAGAATTCTATGTAAGAAGTGGGAAATAGTAAGAGCTGGAGGGGATGGGAACTCCACAAGGAGAGCAACAGAACAAGAAAATTTGAACACAGGAAACTTCCCAAAGACTCATACTCCAACCAAGGACTATTCGTGGAGATAACCTAGAACCCTTGCACAGGTGTAGCCCATGGCAGTTCAGTGTCCAAGTGGGTTACATAGTAATGGGAAGAGGGGCTGCCTCTGACATAATCTGATTGGCCTGCTCTTTGATTACTTCCCCCTGAGGGGGGAGCAGCCTTACCAGGCCACAGTAGAGGACAATGCAGCCACCTTTGATGAGAACTGATAGACTAAGATCAGAAAGAAGAGGAGAACCTCCCCTATCAGTGGACTTGGGGAGTGGCATGCATGCAGAAAGGGGAGGGAGGGTGGGATAGGGAGGGGAGGAGGGAGGGGCTTATGGGGGGATACAAAATGAATAAAGTGTAATTAATAAAATAATTTTAAAAAAAGAAAAAAAGATAAGGTTGGCTGTCAGCCTGTGAACTCGTGAAGGATGACACCTCTGACCTCCATACATATGCACACATTCATACATATCTACCTGTACACACATGTACTCACATGTTTATGAACACACACACACACACACGCACACACACACACACACACACACACACA
>NW_026592066.1:0-3621 GCF_907164565.1 Psammomys obesus | reverse complement strand
CTTCAGTGGCCTAGCAAGGCTACTCCTCCCTTGTTGGGGGGGGGGGGGTTAAGAGCCAGCCATTGAGTTCATGTCAGAGACAGTCCCTGTTCCATTTACTAGGGAACCCACTTGGATACGGGCTACATCTGAGCAGGGGATCTAGGTGTTATCTATACATGTCCTTGGTGGGAGATACAGTCTCAGAAAAGACCCCTGTGCCCAGATATATTTGGACTTTGTGGAACGCCTATCCTTCCCAGGTCTTACTAACTCCCCCATTTTTCATATGATTCCCTTCACTCTGCCCAAGGTTTGGTTATGAGTCTCAACATCTGCTTTGATACACTGCTAGGTAGAGTCCTTCAAAGGCCCTCTGTAGTAGGCTCTGGTCCTGTTACTTAATTTCTCCTGCTTCTAATGTCCATCCCATTTGTCTTTCTAAGTGAAGACTGATCATCTTATCCCAGGTCCTCTTTCTTGTTTATCTTCTTTAGGTGTACAGATTTTAGCATATTTATCCTATCTTATAGCTCTAGTATCTACTTATAAGTGAGTATATACCATGAGTGTCTTCCTGCTTCTAGGATACCTCACTCAGGATGATCTTTTCTAGATCCCACCATTTGCTTCAAATTTCATGATTTCCTTGTTTTTAATTGCTGAGTAGTATTCCATTATGTAAATGTACCACAATTTCTGTATCTATTCCTCCATTGATGGACATCTGGGTTGTTTCCATGTTCTGGCTATTATGATTAAACCTACTATGAACATGGTTGAACAAATGTCCTTGTTGGGTTCTTGTTGTTGAATATCTTTTAGATATATGCCTAGGAGTGGTATAGCTGGATCTTGAGGAAACACTATTTCTAATTGTCTGAGAAATTGCCAGATTGATTTCCAAAGTGGTTGTACAAGTTTACATTCCCACCAGCAATGGAGGAGGGTTTCCCTTTCTCCACAACCTCTCCAGCATGTGTTGTCACTTAACCATTCTGTTGATCTTAGGCATTCTGATGGGTGTAAGGTAAAATCATTCTTATCATTCTTCTTTCTTTCTCTTTCCTCCCTTCCTTCCTTTCTTCTTTTCTTTTCATTTCTTTTTATTTTTCTTTTTTTTTTTGTGTTTATGTATAGCTAAAACACTGTGTTATAAAAATGTAATGAAAAAAATCCTCAACCACAGTCCTTGCTGCTCCCTTTCTCTTCTCAAGAATACCTACTGAGTCTTTGGCTGTGAATCTCTAGTTTCCAGGTTGTAGGTTTTTATCCCATGGTGAAATGAATTTATACCAAAGGGGATATGGGGGTCATGCATCCACTCTCCACATCCTTTTCCATAACTATTCTCTGGGGGTCAGAGAGCTTGACCAAATGCTTGTGCTGCAAAATCTTCTCCACTTTCCCAACAGTGTAAGAAGACACTCCCCATTTCAGCTATCTGACCCCTGACTTAGCTTTCTTCAGAGTCCCCACCATGGTGTTTGTCACTGGTGCTGAATTTTATATGAGTTTTTCATACAGGTTTAATTTAGGCAGTTCCCAATCTTTCATTTTTTCCCTCTTTTCTTTCCTCCCAATGTTTCCTGCTGTAATCTCTTGATACAAGTATTCTCTTCTACTTCATTATCTTTACTATCTCCCTCTCTTATCCCACCCACCTCCATGTCTTCTGGGTGTATTTCTAGTTTCTTTGTCTTTCTCCTTGATGCACAAATGTAAAAGACTAGGATCTACTTAGGATAAGAACCTGTAGCATTTGCCTTCCTAAGAACATCACTCTGCTTAACAGAATATCTCTCAATTCCATGAAACTTTGTTTCATTTTCCTTTAAGTAGAAGATTCCACTCATTGCACATTCATACACTTTCATTTCCGGTCATCTGCTGATGTACATGAGGCTGATTTTATGTCTTTACTGTTGTGTTAAGAACATCTATGAACATGTGCTGATATCTCTGTAGTAGGAAATAGAGTTCTTTAGGGATATGTCCAGGATTGCTCCAGATGGGGGATATGGAGGTTCTGGTTTTAGTTTTTGGTATGCTTTCTTATTGATTTCTATAGTGAGTGTGCTAGTTTAAAATCCCACAGACAGTGGATACATGTTCCTCTTTCCCTACATCATCAGGGGCATTTGTTTCCTTGATGACAGACATTTTGAATACAGTGAGATGGAATCTTAAATTCCTTGTATTTTTCTCATTATTAGAGATAGAAAATTTTAAAAAGCACTTTTAATCACTAGTATTTCTTTCTTTAAAATTTGTTTTGTTTTATTTTGTTTTTATGTGAATGGGTGTTCTACCTGCATGTTTGCCTGCACCCCACTTGCCTGTCTAGTAGCCCTGGAGGCCACAGAAAAAGACTTTAGATCTCTTGGAGTTTCAGATGGCTATGAGCCTTCTTTGAAGCCAGGTCTTTGGAAGAACAACAAATTCATCTCTCTAAGCCATTTGTATTTCTTTTTTTTTAAATTTTTACTTACTTAAAAATTTTTTTATTAATTACACTTTATTCACATTGTATCCCCCCTGTGGTTCCCTCCTTCCTCCTGTCCCAAACCCTCCCTTCCTCCACCATCTGTGTGCATGCCCCTCTCCAAGTCCACTGATAGGGGAGGACTTCTTTTCCTTTCTTCTGATCCTAGTCAATTAGATCTCATCAGGAGTGGCTGCATTGTCTTCTTCTGTGGCCTGGTAATGGTGCTTCCCCCTCAGGGGGAGGTAATTAAAGAGCAGGCCAATCAGTTCATGTCAGAGACAGTCCGTGTTCCTATTACAATGGAAACCATTTGGGTACTGCACTGCCATGGGCTACATCTGTGCAGGGATCTTAGGTAATCTCCATGCATAGTCCTTGGTTGTTGTATCAGTCTCAGGAAAGACCCCTGTGCTCAGATTTTTTGGTTCTGTTGTTCTCTTTGGGGAGTTCCTGTCCTCTCCAGATCTTACTGTTCCCACTTCTTTTTTAAGATTCCCTGCACTCTGCCCAAAGGTTGCCCATAAGTCTCAGCATTTGCATTGATAGTCTGCAGGGCAGAACCTTTCAGAGGTCCTCTGTGTCAGGCTCCTCACTTGTTCCCTCTTTTCTCCTTCTGATGTCCATCCTCTTTGCCTTTATGGATAGGAATTGAGCATTTTAGCAAGAGTCTTCCCTCTTGATTAGTTTCTTTAGGTGTACAGATTTTAGTAAGTTATCCTATATTATATGTCTATATGATTGAGTATATACTGCGTACATCTTTCTGCTTCTGGGAGAGCTCACTCAGAATGATCTTTTTCAGATCCCACCATTTACAGATCATCCTGAGTGAGCTATCCCATTTGTATTTCTTTTGAGAATTTTCTTTTTAGGTCATTGATTCATTTATTGGATGGAATGAGAATTTTTTTTGCTGGTAGTCTTGTTATTTGTTTTACTTATTTATTTTTTTTATGTTTAAGGTTTTAGTTGTTTGAACATTCTAGACCAAGACCTTTTGCCTGATATGGCTGCCAACAATTTTCTACCCTTCTGTGTGTTTTTTCTATAGACAGAACATTTTTACTCTGCAAAGGCTTTTTAAATTTATATATTCTGACTTGTTTATTTTATTGCACTTTTCTGTGCTACTGTGCTCTCTTAAAATGTTGTTG
>NW_026592065.1:0-16565 GCF_907164565.1 Psammomys obesus | reverse complement strand
ATCATGTGAAGGAGCAGGACTTTGGACACTTATTCATTGTTTCTTTTTGTCCATTATTTCATAACTATTTCTCTAGGTATTTTTGCAGCTGGATCTCATGCAATACTTCTCTCTCATCACAAATATGTCCTGTGAGATATCCAGTCACAATTCTCCACTTCCACCAACCCAGAATTGTGTATATGGCATTTCTTCTTATGTTTCTTGGGTAAGAATTTACAGTCCAATGTGACCAGATGACCAACATCTAGCAAGTTTGCTTTTGTGGATAAGGTTTATAGATGGATATGTACAAAGAAATAATCGCTTGTCGTGAAAGTTGGCGATAATCAAATTAAATTTAAAACTTATACTAGTCTGGTTCAACAACATATGAAGAATGTTAAATGAGAGAATTACACAAGCATTCAGGGAACCAATGCATTTTCCTTTGGGATCTACTCTTGTCTCTACAGCTCTATCCTTGACATTTTCAGTTTTAGGAGCTATTTAAAATTCTACCATTGTGGGGCTCCTATCCTTTCCCTGTCATATATATATATATATATATATAAATAATCTGGGCACAGAGTTTTTTCTGAAATTGTTTCTCCAACCAAGGACCATGTATGGATATAACCTAGAACCTTTACTCGGACGAAGCTTATGGTAGCTCAATAACCAATTGGTTTCCCATAGTAAGGGGAACAGGGTCTATCTCTGACAGGAACTCAATGGCAGGCTCTTTGACCTCCCCACCCCCCAAGGGAAGAGCAGTCCTGCCAGGCCACAGAGGAGCCCTGAAGATACCTGATAAAACAGGGCCAGACGAAAGGGGAGGAGGTCCTCCCCAATCTGTGGACTTAGAAAGGGGCAAGGAGAAGCTGAGGGAGGGAGGGTGGGATTGGGGAGGGAATGAGGGAGTGGGATACAGCTGGGACACAGAGTTAATAAAATGTAACTAATAATAATAAACAATTAAAAAACTTCTACTATTGACAAATCAAGAGGGAAGACTCTTGATCTGGGTGTCTACCATGTAAGCAGATCTGAGTAGAAAAATTCACAGTGAAGGCACATTTATTCAGGAAGATTTCAGTGTCCCTTAAATACATGGGGACAAATCTTTTTTCCAAATACACTAAAAATCTGGACTTGGTGGCACATGCCTTTAATCCCAGCTCTTGGAATGCAGAGGCAGGTGGATCTCTACGAGTTCGAGGACAACCTGATCTACAGAGTGAGTTCCAGGGCAGCCCGGTCTACACAGAAAAACCCTGTCTCAAAAAACAAACTAAACAAACCAAATACATTAAAATAAATTATAAACCTTATAAAGCTGAAAATAGATTGGCGATTGGCAATATAATAAAGTAAAAATTTTGTAAATCAATAATTACAACATTGAACTTTAAATTTATATCACTTTACTGAAACAGGATGTACAATGATAATTTATGGTCATTGTAAAAAAGACCTGAGGTAAAGTGTTGAGAAATAAAAGCTTACTTTTGCTACAGAGAATAATGTATTCATCAAGACACCAATAAACACACACATCAGTGGATCAACTTCTGAACACAGAAGTGAACAATGTAAGAACAAATATACAAATGAAGTTCAAAAGCCATATTTTGGGATCCCTAAAAGTAGTTTAAAACTTCCTATAAAATATCCTCCAAAGGAATATTCTAAAGTGAATGTTTTCATTTGATGTTTTCTTTATACTCCTAATTTTTAAAAAGTAAAAATCTATGCCAGAATTGATAAAGCTTTATGATTTTCAATGCCATGTTCCCCAATTCAATAAACACACTGAAAATATCAAATTAATTGTTTTACAAGTATGTTTTTTATATGTGATTTAAAGGTCGATAAAATATTTTATTAGTTGTTATTTCTAAAGCTAAGCAAAACAAAAACATGCATTAGGTCTCTGGTTTGGAACATAATTTCCTGTAATAAAATTTTTTTCTATGGTAACATCAGATCTGGTGTTCATCATTTCAGCCTATACTGTCTTGTTTGGGAATGAAAAGAGCAGAGTATTTGAACAAGTCTTATGAAATGTTAATTTTAAACATAAATTTAGCATCTGTATGATACTACATTCTGATTGAAATGATTGGAAATGCCACTTCTTTGGATGAATTTCACTATAATAATTTTGAAAGGCAGTTGTCCTTAATCACTGAATTGATCATTCTTGGAATAATTAAGCCATGTTTAAGTAGAATCATAATGTTTAATTAAATAGGTGCTTGTAGATTTTATAAAGAAAATTTCCAACATTAACAGACTACTTCTGTCATTTGCACAATTAGAATGAAATTGCCTTTGATCAGAAGGAAAGAATAGTGGACAAGGGACTATGTTTCAAAAGAAGAACCTTGTCATGAATGTGCCTGGTATTCCCTTTCCTTCAAGAATATATACACCAATTTAGTTATGATTTTCATGTTTTATCACACAGACAAGTCATAAGTGTAAGAAAGTACAGTCTCAAATGCTAAATCAACATTGGGCTTAAACTAAAAAGTATCTTCTGTTGTGATAACCAGCATCAGAAAGGATATACAATATGAGTGTCCCAATTACAATGAATCTTAGAGTTTGAGGAGTGCATTGTAATTTTAAAAGAATTCATTCTCTCTCCTATTCTCTGCAAATATGAAAATCATTAACAACTTAAGAGTGCTGTCCACAGTTTATTCCAACATTCACAATTAAGATATTAAAAAACCTAATCAATGAAACTATAACAATTGTACTGGCTAGTTTTATGTCAGCTGGATACAAGCTAGAGTAATCAGACATCATCAGTTGGGAAAACGCTTGCATGAGATAGTGTACTATTAATAAATGAATAAATTGAAAATTTCTGGCCCAGGTGAGGAATCTCATAAAATTAAAAAAAAATCTGTACTGCAAAGAAAGCTGAGTTTAATGAAGACACAGCCTCTAGAATGAAAGAAATATCACTGCCACCTCTCCGTCTGGCAGACAGTTAGTGTCTAGAACATTCAAGGAATACAAAAATTCAAATATGTGTTTTAAAAATCTTTAGACACCAGGGAAATGCAAATAAAAATAGTTAGCAATATGTGCTCAACTCCTATCTTCATGCTGAGATTGGTTTATTTTCACTTACACAGGTTTTGTACTCCCAACACCCATGAGTTCATATGTGGAGCTTCCTAGCTGTCTCCAGAAGGTAATGTTTTCTTGTAGTTTCTCACAGCCCATGGGTCATACTCTCTATTACAGTCTCTTCCACGGTTACGTCTAAACCTTGGTGAATGTCTGTGCTATATATATTCCCTTTAGGACTGAATTTGCTACAGTCTCATATTCTCCACACCACTACCAGTTTTGCATCACTGTATTAATGACCATTTATTATAAGTAGAATATTCTGAAGGAAGTGTAGAAAAGTGCATAGGTCTATGGATATAATGAAAAGCCATTGATAGTTTTATACAATGTCCATTTAGCAAAATAATAAAAATAGGTTCTTTCCCAAATCTTAAGACCTATAGGGACTTAGTTCCTTAGCCTGAAAATGGTCCCATGTATGGATTTCATCTTGTGAAGTAGAAATTAAATCTAAGCAGAAAGTATTTGTTTATTCTGATGGCCATCACAGTGGATGGATACACCTTGTCAGGCCAGTCATTATTGGAGTTCACAAGGTACATAACTGTGTATTATCAAAATAAAAATTTCCTCCAATAATTTCATAGACTATGAAAAATAGACAGTAGGGATGATGTTTTCCCCATGACTTGAGTTCTATGACTCAAGTATGGGTTATCAACAATAGTAGGGTCTTACCCTCAAGTTCTGGAAGTAAAGGAAGAACAGTCTTAATAGCCTGTAATGTATCTAACAACTCCAGAAGAAATAAACTATACCTTTCAGTCAGATTTTTATTAATTAACAGCTAGTGTCCATTAGGGGCCTGCTGCCCTGTTGTAGAATAATTCATATATATGTATGTATATATATTTATATTTGTGTGTGCATATATGTATATATATATATATGTGTGTATATATATGTATGTATGTATGATGTATGTATGAATGTATGTTTGTATGTATATGAAATACAAAAGAAAGCACCCCTCAGGTTATTATTCTCTTTTAATCCTTTATATAAATGTGTTCAATCTCAGCCTTTTTTTTAATTATATTTTTACTTTTTTAAATTAGTTATAGCCTCCTCCCTTATTCCTTCCAAATCTCACCCTCCCTCCCTCCTCTCCTCCCTGCCCCTCTCTAAGTCCATTGATAGGGGAAGTCCTTCTTCCCTTCCATCTGATCCTAGTTTATCAGGTATCTTTAGGACTAGCCGTATTTTCCTCTTCTGTGACTTAGCAAGGCTGCTCCTCCCTCGGGGCGGTGGGGGGGGGAGGCAAAGAGCCAGCCATTGAGTTCATGTCACAGACAGTTCTGTTCCCTTACTAGGGTACCCACTGAACTGCCATGGGCTACATCCGAGCAGGGGATCTAGGTTTTATCCATACATGGTCCTTGGTGGGAGATACAGTCTCAGAAACAAACAAACAAACAAACAAAAAAAAACAACCCTGTGCCCAGAAATATTTGGTCCTTGTGGAACTCCTGTCCTTTCCAGGTCTTACTAACTCCCCCTTCTTTCATATGTTTCCCTGCACTCTGCCCAAGGTTTGGTTATGAGTCTTAACATCTGCTTTGATACACTGCTAGGTAGAGTCCTTCAAAGGCCCTCTGCAGTAGGTTCTGGTCCTGTTATTTGATTTCTCCTACTTCTAATTCCCATCCCATTTGTCTTTATAAGTGAAGACTGATCATCTTACCCCAGGTTCTCTTTCTTGTTTTTCTTCTTTAGGTGTATAGATTTCAATATGTTTATCATATCTATCTTGTAGGTCTATATAAGCGAGTATATACCATGTTTGTCTTTCTCCTTCTGGGATACTTCACTCAGAATGATGTTTTCTAGATCCCACCATTTGCCTGCAAATTTCATGATTTCCTAGTTTTTGATTGCTGAGTAGTATTCCATTGTGTAAAAATACCACAATTTATGTATCCATTCCTCCATTGATGGACATCTGGGTTGTTTCCAGGTTCTATTACAAATAAAGCTGCTACAAACATGGTTGAGCAAATGTCTTTGTGTACTTAAGCATCTTTTGGATATATACCTAGGAGTGGTATAGCTAGATCTTGAGGCAGCACTATTTCTAATTGTCTGAGAATTTGCCAGATTGATTTCCATAGTGGTTGTACAAGTTTACATTCCCACCAGCAATGAAGGAGGGTCCCCCTTTTTCCCAAACCTCTCCAGCATGTGTTGTTGCTTGAGTTTTTTATCTTAGCCATTCTGATGGGTGTAAGGTGAAATCTCAGGGTCATTTTGATTTGCATCTCTTTAATGACTAAGGACTCTGGGCATTTCTTTAACTGTTTCTCTGCCATTCTATGTTTCTCTACAGAGAATTCTCTTTAGCTCCATATCCCTTTTTTTAATTTGATTGCTTGATTTGTTGCTTTTTAACTACTGTAGTTCTTTTTATATTCTGGATATCAGCCCTCTGACAGATAATTTCCTAGTCTGTAGGCTGTTGTTTTGTTCTGACAACAGTATCTTTTGCTTTACAGAAGTTTTTCAGTTTCATGATGTCCCATTTATTGACTTTTGCTCTTAGAGCCTGTGCTGTTGGTGTTCTGTTCAGGAAGTTGTCTCCTGTGCCAATGCAATCTCTTTAAACGTACTTATCCACGTCTCCTCAGTGTTTTTCTGACTTCTCTGAGTATTCTGAATAAAACACACTTACCTTGAGGATTCAAAGATAACATCCACAGATGAGAGAATGACTTTTGTGTTAATGGGCAGTAGTTAGTTCCAGCCACTTACCCGCAAATTTAATAATTTTATTTTTTCTTAATATCAAAATATTACATTGTATAAACACATGTCATTTTAAATACTCATTCACCAGTTGATAAACAATTTCCTCACTATTATGAGAAGAGCAGCAATAAACATGAATGAGCAGGTATCCCAGAGTAGAATATGAAATCCTTTGAATATATAACCAATAGTTGTAGGTGTGGATAGTGATATATAAAGTGGAAATTTCTGGTTTCTTTGAAGACTCGGTTTTGTCATGTGATGTTTTACTACAAGCTGTGTATGTGATGTTTTGCTGTGAGCTCTTCCACGTGAAGGGCATGACTTTGGCCAGTTGAGAACATCCGTGGGTGGACTTTGAGTAGATCAGATATATAGAAGCCCACTCGCAGTAAGGCATGGTTTTTTGGATCTACATCACTGCACTGACCTTTTTGCTTTGACACTTAAGTTCTCAGAGAGGAACATTCCAGAGAATTTCTCGGGGGCAATCCAAGCAGCTTTTGTTGACTTGTCCTGATCTTCTGAATTGTGTTGTTGCTTGGTGCTGGCCTTTGGAGTGGACTTCTGGTATGCTAATGACTGAGTTTGGCAATCTCCTAGAGACCCATTGACACAAATCAGCAGGAAGTTGATAAAAGAGGTCTACAGCCCTTTTCTCTATAATCTCCTATCTAAGGTCGGGGGTGGGGGAGTTGTAAAGGTGTTTAAGAACCCTAAATAAAGTGGATTTGTTGAAAAATCTAAGCCTACAGAGGGATATTTCCTTTTACCTTTCAGAGGAAACTACATGCTGAATTCACAGTGGTTGCACTCCTACCAGCAGTAGAAAAGTATACTCTATTTTCATTCCCCTGATGTCTTTCAGTACTGAAAACCACCGAGAAACAGTGCTACTAAGCTCACTTAGAAAGAAGCTTAATACTATAAACCAAACCGACATCCCATGGTATACAAGTGTAAAAGATGAAACACAAATGTCTGGGAAACCTTACAAAATCCTCAATATATAAGATATTAAAAGAATGAAAATTAATGTTTGTTTGAGATATTGTCAGTCTCACCAGAATGACTAAGGTTAAAAAAAAAAAAGGTTACCATGAATGCAGATGAGGATGTGGAGCATGAACTTTGAGGAGAGATGTCTGCCACATTCCTGCCATAAGGCACCTCTTAGGCTCATGCTAGTATATTCTCCCTCTCTCTCTCTTGCTTAATATTTATTTATTTATTTATTTATTCATTTATTTATGTATTTAAGAGTCCTATCTGTATGTGTATCTGAATGCCAGAAGGGAGCATCAGAGCATGTTATTGATGGTTGTGAACTGCCCAACCTGTCACTGCTGGGAACTGAATTCAGGTCTCGGAGAAGCAGCCAGTGCTCTTAGCCACTGATGCACTTCTGCAGCCCAGCTCTGTCAAGATGCCTACTCTGGAAGTGGAAGTGCATTTGTTGAGCACTACTGTTCAATGGCATCTGTGACCTGGGCTCTTGGCCCAGAGACCATGAGCTCCATGTTTGTATATGGCAATATTGACAGCCTTTAGCTTATATCCCCTGTTTTATCCTATTTTCCAGAATTCAAACAGGCCTACATCACAGCTATAATAAGGTGTAATTTTTGTCAGTTGGCCTGTGTATGTAATTTTATGATAGTATACTTATATCCCATGTTTAATTATGTCAGGCTTGATTCCAACTCCACTGACATGGAAGAAAACAAATAACAATTGTAACATTACAACATGGAAACAAACCAGATTTAGAAATATAGCAATCCTCAATCAAAATGACAGGCAGGCACAATGCCACCCATCAGTAACCTGTTCTTGGAGTCAGAGATAGGGTTGCATATAGCCAGGGTTCTTCTTAGTGAAACCCTATCTGAGTGAAATGAGAGGGAAAAATTAGACTAATCATATAACAACAACAAGGAAAAAGGTTGAGCAAATTTGTTGCAAAATAAATTAAAAATTAATTTTTTTTAATTTTTTATTTAACTTTTATTAATTACACTTTATTCATTTTGTATCCCCCCATAAGACCCTCCCTCCCGGTCCTGCCCTCCCCCCCTTTCTGCATGCATGCCCCTCCCCAAGTCTACTGATAGGGAAGGTCCTCCTCTCCTTCTTTCTGATCTTAAATTAAATTTTAATAAAGGAAATATAACTACCTGAGAAGGAGAAGAACAAGTGCTAGGCAGGCAAAGGCCCCATGATCAACTTTTATACTGAAAACAGTCGAAGAGGAGTAAATGTTTTATTAAAGTAGAATGGAAAATAAGAATCATTCAGCATTCCCAGCAGCGATGACCATAATTTTGGCAATGCAAGTTTCTACCCACCTGTCTTTTGCAGCCACCTCTCCAGTCAATGCAGTGGCTGCTATAGGTGTGTCTGTGTGACCGTTCCATGTTTTCTGCTTCCAAGAGATGTACAGTTCCTAATGACAAGACACTTATTAAGATCACAGCTGGCTGCAATAGTGTCACTATCTCAGGTAATAGACTGAATATTATCTCTATAGACAGCCTTTTGGGAGGGAGCGTGTCTCTGACCAAGCCCCTGAACTTCACTGAAAGTTTTAGTTTCCTCTTGCACTTTCTAATGATTGTCCCCTCCCCAATTCTCGCTTTTCCCTCTCTTTTTTCCTGCATATATTATACTTTCCAAGAGTAAAAAAAATATATATCTTATATGTTATTTTGTATAAACCAGGATTTTTCCTAGGACTAGATGAGCAGGTATAATGGCTGAATGACTGGAGTCAAGGCCTTTCACTTATACTTGCTTGTTGAATCTAGATCATCTCCTCCAAAAAGGAAAGATGGTGAGATTGTTTAGGAACATTTTCTAAATTGCTTTTTATTTCTTCATGATATTTACTTTTTTCATAACTTTTTTTTTGTTGGTTCTCAGAGTCTTTACACACTTTCCCTTCATGGACTATATTCTTTCCTTTGGTGCTTGAATTATCTCTTCAAGTAGGCAAACATCATTTCTGTTTCTCCATCTTGCCTCTGCAGGGAACTGAGAAAAACGGAGCAGGAGAGCTCGTCCTTCCCTGCAAAGAGAATTGATGGTCCTGTGCCAAACAGTCAATCCTGAAAACATACACACAAGTAACATTATATGGACTCAACATCTTATATTTAGGAATATGTAAGTTTATACCAGTATATGTAATTACATACAATAACAATAGATGAAAAGAGAGTGGAAAGGGATATGCGGGCAAGTCTGGAGGGAGGAAATGGAATAAACAAATGTAATTAAATTACAATTACAAAAATAAACAACAACGAAAATTAACTGGGATATTTTTAATTAACTCCTAAATTATATTTAAAGTCATAGAAAACAATAGTTCTTTCATACTAAAAACGTGTTTTATTTACCAAGTTCATCGATTTCTACCTCCAAACTTTTTTTTTTACTTTCAAACTGCTTTTTTATACTCTATAGAATCATGATGATACTTTCCAATCTCAAAGCAGATGGAGCTGGATTTAGAATACACTCACAATGTTATTACAATAATGCCAATGAATATAAAATGGTTAACATTTTAAATAACTGAGAATATAACTATTTTAATACATTATAACTGCAAAGAGTATATCAAAACAATCCTATGATGGGCAGGATTGATTACTTTTGAAAGGAAATGACCATCACAATGGTGTCCAAATTTTTCCATTCCTTTTCCATTTAAACACCTGCAATATACTCCAATAGCTAAGAACAGAACTAGACCAAAGCAAAAATGGAGCCCCATGTGATCATTTTCAGCATTATAATTTCCTGCAAATTTTGAGTGATTTGCAAAACTGTGATAGATTTCCCTGAATAAGATGATGGCAAAGGCTTTGTAGATTCAAAAATAGTTTTGCTGAGGCAATGAGAAGTACTATCCTATCAGATTAGACACTGTGCATATTTCACAGAGCAAAAAGAAAGCCAAGAAAGGCAGAAAAAGAACTCTCATCTGACCCCTTCAAAGCTTTTGCTTCTCTTATTTTGAGACATTTTTCTTTTATTTGTATTGTTTTCTCATGTTTCCGTACTGTCTCCTTTCTCTTGTTTCTCTTTTCTCTCCTCTGGGTATTGCGCTCAGGCCTCTGCTTCCCCTCGGTAAGCAATCTCTTGTTAATCCACACACTAGTATCTATCATTTAACTCAACCCTTAGTTAATAGCCTGCCTCTTAGAACCACCAATTTTATTCACAGTTGTTTTAAGTAAGTGACAATTTTAGAAGTACAAATCTAAAAGATAATTTGTAAAAATTTAAAAGAATCAGAAAAGTGTCTAGTCTGAGAAAGGTGCGAAATGCACTCATATTGAGAACTGAACCAAAAAGTGGAGATCATTTTAGTAAAAAACATCGATAGCTTTCATGTACATTCATAAATTCATCCTATCATGGCTGTTGACTAAAAGTGCACAATGACTGATTTAACTTCATGTTGACTATATTCACGAACCCTTATTTATGTCAGTATCATAATAAGAAATGATCTCCTGGAAGATCTAACTCAGAATGCTTTTGGTTATCTAAGTCATGACAATATACTGACATACAAATGCCATAACTTTTTTTTTTAATTGGTTCTCAGATTCTCGCCACATTTTTTCTCCATGGATTATACTTTCTCCTTTGATGTCTTGAATTTTCTCCTAGGATAGGCAAACACTACTCTCCCTCCATCTTGCTCCCTCAGACAACTGAGGAAAACTGGGACCATTAGAACTGGTCCTCCCTTGGGAAGAGCACACCAATTGGTTGATCATCCTATCATGACTATTGACTGAAAGTACACACTGATTGATTCCACCTCAGGTTGGAAGAGGAATAGTATTGATGTACCAAGTTTTCTTAATATATTGCTGAAATGTGTTAGAAATAATAACAGTCTCAAAGAATCTATAATGTTCCTACTATCTGCACATAAATTTTATATTTGCTCATGATGAGTATTCATATTCAGTGACATCAACTACAGTTCCATCCTTATTAATAAAAGCACAGCAATAAATTGAATAAATTTATTGTAAACAAATTTATTTACAATAAATTGTACATTGCAAATACATGAAAAAATGGAAATTGGATGTTGAAATATATTCCTTTATGTAGCTGTGGCGGTTATCTACTACAAGCATACTGCATGAAAAGCCCATTTTCATAATTTCATTATTTAGCGTTCTTTATAATATGCTTATAAGGATTCCACTTAAGTGTAAAACTACTACTTCACCATGAGAAGAACCAGAAATCCCATTTATAATACTTAATGTAGATATGTCATAGCTATTTATAAAATTCATACATAAATAAGCGTCTGACTTTTAACAATTATAAATTGGTAGGCTTCTGTCTTTTTTCCTGTTTTATCCTCTTCTGATTTCTGTCCTGTTTGCCTTTCTGAATGAGAATTGCTCATATTACCCAGGGTCCTCCTTCTTGCTTAGCTTTTTTAGGTGTACAGATTTTAGTATGTTTAGCCTATATTATATGTCTAATATTCACTTATAAGTTAATATATACCATGTGTGTCTTTTTACTTCTGGGATAGCTCACTCAGAATGATCTTTTCTAGATCCCACCATCTACCTGCAAATTTCATGATTTCTTTGTTTTAAGTGAATAAACTATAATTAATATAAAAAAGAAAAATTAAAATAAAAAATTATAAATTGGAAAATTTTCAAATATATTTTATTTCTTTTTATAATTCCCAGAAAATATAAGAGAAACTATAAGTTTGGCAGATGAATAAAGACTCAGATTGTAGCATGGGTCCTCAAACAGTTAATCATTGTCCCAGGTAAGAATGCAACCATTGCACTCATTGGAAATTAACTTGAAGCAACTGTTTAGCAACCCTTTCTAGGTTGGCCATGAGATGCAGAATCCTTAACCACTGTAAGGAACACTGCATCTAATTGTAAGACTTACCAGGAAAAAACAAGGCTTTCCTATCATTATGAATTTTCTCAGCCTCAAAATTAAGACCTTTTAAGAATTGCAACAGAAATTTCGAAACTATTAACCAAAGCCAGAGAATAATAGCTCTGCTTAGACAGAGTACAACAGACAAACAGAGAAGAGAAACACACACATAAATTAACAACAAAGACACCAACAAATGAAAGATCTAGGAGGAATCTATAATACTGTTTAGTGGGTAAAATTTCTGCTTATGCTTAAATAACAATAAGATATATTCTGATGAGGCAGAAAGTTGCAACATTTATGGTGGACCGAAGAGTGGTCACAACTGATAATTATTTTTACAGCTTACAAGCACATAAGTTTTTCTTGCTTGCATCAGCAATTTAAAGATTCAATAATTTGGCTGTGTTAGTATTTTTAATTCACAGACAAATTTAATGTTGTTCAGAACAGGCAAAAATACATCTATTTTGACTATAATTATGCCAAGCATTGTTAGCAGCCTATATACAATAGATAAAGAAAATGTGAGAGATGCTGTCTTCATTCAGTTGAAGGCTTAATTAGGAGCTCAGTCCTATCAGACATTTAATAATGCTTTTTTATCTCATTTATTCCTTTTTTTATGATGGCAAACAATGGCATGACAATGGCATATGATTGTGGGACACTATTTATGGAACTGTGCTTTTCCTATATCTTTAATTATATTCTGTTTAGAGGTTATTTTATTACAACTGTAGTTTTATTTGAATCTGTTATCATAGCTTTCCTCTCATTATGGTTTAGATTTGTTTTGTAGATGCTCATTTGGGTTGTGTTTTATTTCTTTGCCCTTGGTTTCTAAAATGTGATTATTTTGATTACTTTAAAACCATTAAAAAAGATAGGGAAAGAAATAATTTTTACAAGCCATAAGCTGAAGCTTTTGATAAAAAATATATTTATTTTGTAAATGAAAGCATGCCATAGAGTTTGTGTTACCCAGGAAGTGGGTATGCTTTTCAGCTGCATCCACTCATGTCCTTTTATTTTGAAAAAAGAAAATTTAAAATCATTTCTTTGCAAACATCAGAGAACTTGCTGACATGGTTCAAATTTTTAATGTGTAAAGTCTTATCCTATGTCCAGCATAACTAGGTTTATTTAAAAAATCACTTGTTAAGAACATTATAAAGTTACTTCAAATTTGTGAAATAAATCTGCTCTAATTTTAGACATCACAGTTTACTTTTTATGATTATCCCACATTACCTCAGAATGAAGGAGAAAATATACTTCACAGATTGAAAACATGCCTTGCTTGCATCTTTGGATATGGCAAACATCAAATAGATTAATAATTCTAATCACAGGAGTCTGTAACCAATACCGGACTTAGTTAAGAACATATTGTATTCAATCAAATCATAGATGTGTGCTCAATGGGTGGAGAAGTGGAACATATTTCTGCTCAGAAAAATTTGCTTTCCAGATAAGAATATAAAGAATTTAAAATTAGAGTTCCAAATACCAAATATCTTAGATTTGGGGAAGGCGCCAGGTAATAAATGCAGTGAAGAACATTTCTAGGAACTAGGAAACAATAGGCTTCTATCAATCAGTATCCATTTGAACGTGAGCAGCTTTAGGGAAACCTTGGATATTCTTTTCCTTTCACTGACATTGATGATAATTAGCTATCAAAATTTAATGAAACCCCAAAAGATTGACATTTGTACAATTAGTCCTCACATGGCACATAGATTAGATGCTTAGAATATGAATTTCAGACAAGTCTCACTGCCTTATGAACATAAACTCTGACATCAGTTAGGTTCCCATTATATTTCTCACCATAATGGCAGAAAATAAATGAATGAGACAGGTTTCAGGAACAATGTTGCCTTACTCAACTGGGGAGAGTATATAAAACAATGGGGCTATCATTAACTCATGCATGGAATGCCCAAAGTCCTTTTGCCAGGATATGGTAAAAGCAAAATAATAATTTATAATATATTTTAACTTGAACTAGTGATTTTTAACAGATTTTTCTTTATTTTATTTCATATTCATGTCTTTGTTTGAATACACTTTGATCTGTCCATTAATTATTCCAGTGTAGAAACCTTGACCCCTCAACATCTTTTCTTTTCTTTTTTGAAAATCGTTTTTTTAATTTTGTATTATTATTATCACCCTGCACAAAACTAAGGTCCAAGTGGATCAAAGACCTCAATATAAAACCAGTACTCTAAATCAGTTAGAAGAAAAAGTGGGGAACAGCCTAGAACTCATTGGCACAGGAGACAACTTCCTGAACAGAACACCATCAGCACAAGCTCTAAGAGCAACAATCAATAAATGGGACCTCATGAAACTGAAAAGCTTCTGTAAAGCAAAAGACACTGTCATCAAAACAAAACGACAGCCTACAGACTGGGAAAGGATCTTCACCAACCCAACATCTGACAGAGGGCTGATAGCTGGAATATATAAAGAACTAAAGAAGTTAAAAGGCAATGATCCAAGTAACCCAATTAAAAAATGGGGTATGGAGCTAAACAGAGAATTCTCTGTAGAAGAATATAGAATGGCAGAGAAACACATAAGGAGATGTTCAACATCCATAGCCATTAGAGAGATGCAAATCAAAACAACCCTGAGATTTCACCTTACACCCACCAGAATGGCTAAGATCAAAAACTCAAGAGATAACCACATGCTGGAGAGGCTGTGGAGAAAGGGGAACCCTCCTCCATTACTGGTGGGGATGTCAACTGGTACAACCACTATGGAAATCAATCTGGTGCTTTCTCAGACAATTAGGAATAGTGCTACCTCAAGATTCAGCTATACCACTCCTATGCATATATCCAAAAGATTCTCAAGTACACAACAAGGACATTTGCTCAACCATGTTTGTAGCTGCCTTATTCATAATAGCCAGAACCTAGAAACAACCGAGTTGTCCCTCAGTGGAGGAATGGATACAGAAATTGAGGTACTATTACACAATGGAATACTACTCAGCAATTAAAAACAAGGAAATCATGAAATTTGCAGGCCAATGGTGGGATCTAGAAAAGATCATCTTGAGTGAGGTATCACAGAAGCCGAAAGATACACATGGTATATACTCACTTATATAAGATAGATATAAGATAGGATAAACATACTAAAATATGTACAACTAAAGAAGATAAACAAGAAATTTATTTAATTTGTATATCTGCTGTGTCTCCCTCACTCATCTACTCACAATCCAACTGTCCCTCCCTTTTCTTCTCCTATGTCCCTCCCCTAGTCCACTGATAGGAAGGTCCTCCTCCCCTTTCCTCTGACTCTAGCCCATCAGGTCTCATCAGGACTGACTGCATTGTCTTCCTCTGTGCCCTGGCAAGGCTGCATCCCTGTTGGAGAGGTGATCAGAGAGCCTGTCACTAAGTTCATGCAAGAGGCAGCCCTTGCTCCCCTTATTAGGGAACCCACTTGGAGACTGAGGCTATGGCTTCATCTGAGCAGGGTTTTTATGCCCTTTCCATGCATTGTCCTTGGTTGGGGTATCAATCTCTTCAGGGCCATGAAGGCTCAGTTTTTTGGCTCTGTTGGTCTCTTTTTGGAGCTCCTGCCCATCCAGGTCTTTCTATCTTGCCCATTTTTTGTAAGATTACCTGCATCCTGCCCAAAGTTTGGCTATGAATCTCAGCCTCTGCTTTAATACCTGTAACAGTAGAATTTCTCAGAGGTCCACTGTGGTAGGCTCCTGTCCAGTTCCCTGTCTTCTCCTGATTCCAATGTCTACCTGTTTGTCCTTCTGAATGAGGATTGAACATCTTCCCTAGGGTCTTCCTTGTTTAGCTTCTTTAGGAGTATAGATTTTAGTTTGTTTATCCCATATCATATGGTTAATATTCACTTATGAGTGAGTATATATCATGTATATCTTTTTGCTTCTGGATTACATCAATCAAGATAATCTTTTCTAGTTCCCATCATTTGCCTGCAAATTTAATGATTTCCTTGTTTTTAATTGCTGAATAGTATTCCATTGTGTAAATGTACCACAATTTCTATATCCATTCCTCAACCGAGGGACATCTAGGTTGTTTCCAGATTCTAGCTATTTCAAATAAATGTGCTATGAACATGGTTGATCGAATGTCCTTGCTGTATAGTTGAGCATATTTTGGATATATGCCTAGGAGTGCTATAGCTGAATCTTGAGGTAGCACTATTCCCAATTTTCTGAGAATGCGCCAGATTGATTTTCAAAGTGGTTGTACAAGTTTACATTCCCATCAGCAATGAAGGATGGTTCCCTTTTCTCCATCTCCTTTCCTGCGTGTGTTGTCACTTGAGTTTTTGAGACCCCTCAACTTTTGATGTTTTTATTTTGAATCATGTTATTGGTTATAGAATCCCATGATTAAAGATAACTTTTTGTTGTTTGGCATATTAAAAGGTACAAACAAGTCATGGTCTCCTGTAACCTTCTTTACAAGATAATATAGGACAATAATAAAAGAAAATAAGCAAGATGATGTTTAAAAATTGAAATGTTAAGCTATATACACATACTCCTCACCACAGAATAGAAATAACAATGATTTCATAAGTTCACATTTCTCACCCTTCTACAGTTAAACAAGTGTTAATTATACAAGGTATTCCAAAAACTCATTACATAATGTATTAACTGTAGAAGGCAATAGAACAAACTACACTGGAACAGAATAAAA
>NW_026592064.1:0-5233 GCF_907164565.1 Psammomys obesus | reverse complement strand
CTGCATGGGCTAGAAGACATACCAGTCACTACTTGGATGGCCAAGAACCTGAAACTAGATAGTCCAGGAAAAAATAACAATAGTCAAAAAAAGCAACAAGCAAGCAAACAAGCAAACAGACGGACAGATAGATGTACTGGTAAAAATAACTCAACCTATAGATATTTGGCTATGCTCATGGATCAGTGGCTTGTCAACCAGCATTAGAGAACCTTCCTTCTACAGCAGATGGGAACAAATATAATGACCTACAGACAGATGTTACATAGAGAATGAGAGACCTTGGAACACTCATCCTTAAATGGGATTTCTCCTTCAAAATTCCTCCATTCAGGCCTTACCCTGTAGAAGTGAAGGCAGAAAGAATATATGATCCAGAGAAGATGGAGAACACAAGAAAACAAGGCCATATAAATCAACATGAGCAATATTCACATAGGGCCTGCAGCATTCTGCACCACATCCTTTGCCTTTATGTATAATTTCACATATGATTTCCAGTTTAGTGTTTTTATGGGATCCATGAGTGTGCAAACAAGTGGGTCTCTGGCTCTGGTACTTTCTCTTTAGTTTCTTTCCTTCTTTTGGTTTATCTTGTACAACTTTGATGTTACAGATTTTGTTTTATCTTATATTTTTATTTCAATATATATTTAAAAATAAATAAATGGGATGAAATAATTAATTAATGAAACCTTAGCAACTACAGTAAAGATTAACAACCCACTGTCATGTAAATCTCCTGGAAGAGGGAAAATGGTTTTCTACAATGGAATGACACTGTGTATATCCGCCACTCCAGGACCGGTCTCATGTTCAGGAGTAATTACCAACAAATAATGGACTCCAAAGTTGCTTGTTTGTGTGTGTGTGTGTGTGTGTGTGTGTGTGTGTGTGTGTGTGCGTGTGCATGCGAGAAAGTGTATATTCTTTTTTGTATTTTTTTCTTTTTTTCTTACAATTTATTCAATTTGTATCCCAGCTGTGGCCTCCTCTCTCATCTCCTCCCAATCCCATCCTCCCTCCATCTTCTCTCCCTATGCCCCTCCCTAGTCCACTGATAGGGGAGTACCTCCTCCCCTTCTATTTGACCCTAGTTTATCAGGTCTCATTAAGACTGGTTGCATTGTCTTCCTTTATGGCCTGGCAGGGCTGCACCCCCTAGGGGGAGGTGATCAGGGAGCCTATCACTAAGGACAATGAATGGAGAGGACCTGAAACCCCAGATCAGATGTAGCCCATAGAGTCAGTATCCAAGTGTGGTCCCTAGTAAGGGGAGCAGGAGTTTTCTCTGACATAAACTCAGTGTGGGTATTCTTTTCTGATTTTTTTTCCTTTCTTTATTATTATTACTTTATTTTTTAGAGTAATCACAGGTTATTTTCTTTGTATCCCAGCCATAGCTCCCTCCCTCATTCCCTTCTAATCCCACCCTCCCTCCCTTATCTCCCCATTGCCCTTTCCAAGTCCACTGCTAGGGGAGGTCCTCCTCCCCTTCCATGTGACCCTAGCTTATCAGGTCTCTTCAGGACTGGCTGCAATGTCCTCCTCTGTGGCTTAGCAAGACTGTTCCTCCCTTGGGGTCGGATGGGGAAAGGAGCCAGTCATTGAGCTCATGTCAGAAATAGTCCCTGTTCCCCTTACTAGGGTAAACCCACTTGGTTACTGAGCTACCATGGGCTACATCAGAGCAGGGCTTCTAGCTTATATCTATCTATACATGGTCCTTGGTTCAAGAAACAGACTCATAGAGGGCCCCCGTGCCCTGATATATTTTGTCCTTGTGGAGCTCCTGTCCTCTCCCGGTCATATTAACTTCTCTTTTTATTGTATGATTCCCTGCACTCTGTCAAAGGTTTGGTTATGAGTCTCGATTCTGCCCTCTGCAGTAGGCTCCTGTCCTGTTACTTGTTTTCTCTATTTCCCATGACCATCAAATTTGTCTTTCTAAGTGAGGATTGATCATCTTACTCCGGGTCCTCTTTTTTGTTTATCTTCTTTAGGTGTACATATTTTAGTATGTTTACCCTATCTTATAGGTCAATATAAGTGAGTATATACCATGTCTGTCTTTTTGCTCCTGGGATACCTCCCTCAGGATGATCTTTTCTAGATCCCATCATTTGCCAACAAATTTCATGATTTTCTTGTTTTTAACTGCTGAGTAGTTTCCATTGTGTAAAAGTACCACAATTTCTGTATCCATTCCTCCACTGATGGACATCTGGGTTGTTTCTAGGTTCTGACTATTATGAATAAAGTCACAACAAACATGGTTGAGCAAATGTCCTTGTTGTGTACTTGAGCTTCTTTTGGATATATGCCTAGGAGTGGTATAGCTGGATCTTGAGGAAGCACTATTCCTAATTGTCTGAGAAAGCACCAGATTGATTTCCAAAGTGGTTGTACTAGTTTACATCCCCACCAGAAATGGAGGAGTGTTCCCCTTTCTCCACAACCTCTCCAGCATGTGTTGTCACTTGAGTTTTGAACCTTTACCATTCTGATAGGTGTAAGGTGAAATCTCAGGGTCCTTTTGTTTTGCATCTCTCTGATGGCTAAGGATGTTGAGCATCTCTTTAGGTGTTTCTCTACCATTCTATGTTCCTCTACAGAGAATTCTCTGTTTAGCTCTGTATCTCATTTTTTAAATTGCATTGCTTGATTTAATGCTTTTTAATTTCTTTAGTTCTTTATATAATATGGATATCAGCCCTCTGTCAGATATAGGTTGGTGAAGATCCTTTCCCAGTCTGTAGGTTGTCGTTTTGTTCTGATGACAGTGTCTTTTGCTTTACAGAAGCTTTTCAGTTCCATGAGGTCCTATTTATCGATTGTTGCTCTTAGAACCTGTGCTGTTGGTGTTCTGTTCAGGAAGTTGTTTCCTGTGCCTATGAGTTCTAGGCTCTTCCCTACTTTCTCTTCTAATGGATTTAGTGGATCTGGTTTTATGTTGAGGTCTACCAATCTTTTCTGATTTTATTTGGTTACAGTGTAATGCTTGATTTTTTTTTATTTTGTTCATTTCTATTTGTGTGTAGCATTTTATTGTTCCGTTTATGGGAGTTTTGTTGTACTAAGATTTGTTTGTTTTTTTTTTTTAGAAAGAACTTAAAGTTGGGTGGGTAGGGAGGAGGAAATGATCAGGACAAACTTGAGAGAGGGAAAAATAGATGAAAATTTATTTAAATTTAAAATTGTTTTAAAATAATAGAAATAATCAATAAGTGAAAAAAAAAGACACAATGAGAACAGGAGAGATGAAATATATGACTTCAACCAAGACATGTACTGAATTTTCACATCATTGTAATACTTATGTTAAATCTGGTCATTATGTTCAACAGGCTGACCATTTACTTAATTATTCCATTATATATTTAAAAAGTAAAGAAACACATAATAATTAAGTACTGAAGATAAAAAACAAAAATACATAGAGGTGATTAATTGGATAAAAGGAGGATAAATGACATATCTGTTTCTGAGTTATATAAAAGCCAATACAAAGTGAGTGCTACTAGTTCATTTGCCAATAGCATTTTTACTGAAGGACACAGACCTCACAGTCAGTGAATATTGCTAATGATTCCCTACTTAATAAGGTGATAGCCTGGGAAACTTTGTAATGTTCTGAGATGCTTCCGGTGATTTAGAATAACAATGAATAACTAAAAAAAACTCATGAAAATTAAATGTCTACACATTTACTCACTGTTTCTTCACAGTTAAAATGGAACCTATATAAGAGCTCTGTATATTGCTCTGTTATTTTAGAAATCTAAATTCTAGTTCTGTGGAGAAGAAAACAAATCTTTTCTTAGACATTGAATTATGTAATAGATAGTCCATGTCCTTGCTATTAAAAATGAAATATTTTCCTGTAAGTGGAAAATTCAACCTTAAATTTACATTTATCTTAGAAGACGTACAGTAAGGAAAGGGAAGGGAAAAAAGTGTTATCATTCTCATTTCTAAAAGAAAACATGCTCTTCTCACTGAATATTTAAAGCAATTGAAATTGGACACGTCCATTCATCCATCAAACGTAAGCTCTTGCTAATCTTAAGAGTTAGACAATGGATCATTTCATCCTTTTAACTAAGATCATTGAACCTAGAAAAACTCTATCTTAGCTTTTACCTTCAGTCCTGCTTTAAGCAGTGCTAGATATCCAATCCACGCACAGTCATTCTGTGGCTGTCAAGAAGAATATGGCCTATTCTGATACATGCCGGCAGAGATGGAGATGAGCAAGTCAGATATCAGCCCTGGTGAGCATGACTCACTTACTTATCAGCTGCAATAGTAAAGTAAGTTTTCAGTCACACTTTGGAGTGTAGTCAGGGTACTTGAGAATGGGTAGCTGTCAAAAAGTTACATTTCAGCTACTCTCATTATTAGACATGTCTTGTGAAAAATAAATATACTGGTGATAATGTTTCACACTTCCTTTAGATCAGAGTGGGAGGGTGGGGCAGTTGTTTGCCACCCGTTTTGTAGCATTTGAACTGTGATTTCATAACTATCAAATATTGACAAAATGAGCAAACTTCTTATTCTATATTATAGTATGTCTTTATATTGATATGAATTAAATTAATCACAATTTGGGTCTCATTTTAACTAGAAAACAAAAAACCAACCAAACAAACAAACAAAAAAGAGAATGTCAATTTCTCTTTATTGTAGTAAAGGTTACTGTATTGTTAGTTCAGAGCTTGGAATGATAGCAACTTGATGATTCCTTGCTTATATACTTTTCTAGTGGATTAATTAGATGGATACAATGAAATGGTTCATGTAAAAAGCATTCTTCCTCATTGCAAATTCAACAATATTAATCTTTATCTCTATGTGCTTTTCCTGTAAGAAGGGACTTGAAAGGAGGATTCCAATAATGCAGATTGAGAGAAAGAATGTTTTATAGGCATTTTGCAAATAAATAAATACAAATTTAAAAAGATATACATCTATAATAGTTGTCTGAGTAATATATTTTTCTTTGCCTGCCTGTCAGTTAATTGGTTGGTTTTGTCTTTTTTTTCAGCTTTTGTCTTTGTATACAGGACCCCTGCTCAGATGTAGCCCACTGTCAGCTCAGTCTCAATGTGCCTTACCTTGTAAGGGGAGCAGGGGCTATCTATGACATGGGCTCAGTGGGCGGCTCTTGGACCTCCTCCTAAGGGGGGAGCTGCCTTACCAGACCACAGAAGAAAAAAATGCAGCCAGT
>NW_026592063.1:0-1461 GCF_907164565.1 Psammomys obesus | reverse complement strand
TAACCCTCTGAAACTGTATGTCAACCCAAATTAAATGATTTTTTTTTGTAAGATTTGCTGTGGTCATGGTGTTTCTTCACAGCAATAGAAACACTAAAACATCGCCAAAAGTAATCTACAGATTCAATGCAATCCCCATCACAAATGTAACACAATTCTTCACAAACCTTAAAAGCACCATTTTCAGCTTCACGTGGAAACAGGGACACACATATACACACACACACACACACACACACACACACACACAGATCATTATAAAAATCTAGAATAGTAAACTATCTAACTTCTGGAGGTATCACCACCTTTAATTTTAAGTTGTATTAAAATACTGTAATAGCAAAAAAAAATCATTGCCTTTACACACAAATCAACATGATGATCAACTGAATAAAAAAATTGAAGACGGAGACATAAGCCCACACACCTATGGCCAAATACACAGGGTAGTAGTGGCACACCCATTTAATTCTAGCACTTAGGAGGCAGAGGCAGGAAAGTCTCTGTGAATTTGAGACCAGCCTGAACTACAGCATAAGTTCCAGGACAGCTAGGGCTACACAGAGAAACCCTATTTCAAAATACAAAAAAGAAAACAAAGGAACAAGCATACAAAAAAGAAGCCAGATATACACATTAGAAAAAGGACAATTCAACAAATGATGGTGCTCAAACTGATGGCTATATATGGAAGAATGCAAATAGATCTGGACCTATCACGCTATACAAAACTCAAAAACACAGGCATCAAGGACCCAAATATAAAACCACATACAATTAACCTGATAGTCGAGAGAGTGGGGAATAGCCTTGGATACATTGAAAAGGAGACGACTTTCTGAACAGAACAGTGTTAGTTCAGGCACTAACAATAATAATAGTAAATAATTAATAATAAATGAACAGGACCTTCTGAAATTGAATCTCTTCTGCAGGATAAGTCAATGAGAGAAAGCAGCAGCCTACAGAATGAGAGAATATTTTTATCACTACACATCTAACAAAGGGCTAACATCTAAAATACATAAAGAACTCCAAATATCAATAAAATGAATGATTGGAATAAACAATGGGGACAGATATAAACATAATTCTCAATAAATATAACTCAGTTGGATGACAAACACTTAAAGACATGTTCAACATCCTTAGTCATCTTGAGAAATAGAAAAGAAAATACTTTGATATTACATCATACACCTGTCATAATGGCTAAGAAAAATAAAAATAAAAACAGAAACAAGAAAAAAAACGTGACAGATCATGCTGGCCAGGATGTGGAGTAAGAGAAACACTCACGTACTGCTGGATGGAGTACAAACTTGTACAAACACTATGGGCATGGGTGTGGCAGTCCATCGGGAAGATGGGAATGAATCAATTTACCTAGCTTGACTATTGTTATTTTTTCAGGTTCTTGGCCATCCAAGTAGTGACTGGTATGTCTTCTAGCCCATGCAG
>NW_026592062.1:0-5750 GCF_907164565.1 Psammomys obesus | reverse complement strand
GTCTTGTTCACATGTTCTTATTGTACTTTTTTACACAGAGGATATTCCGCCATATTTCTTCGACCTACATTTGTTTGCTCTCTTTGTCGGCTTCCTGATCCTCTTGATGACATTGAGCTTGAGGAACTGGGATCTCTGGGGTTGTTTGATGTTGGAAATGTAGGTCGAAGAAATATGGCGGAAATGCAAGTTCTTGGGGGATATGAAAGAGGAGACGATAATAATGAAGAATTAGAGGTATGCATAATTTCCCCCAAGTTTTAAAACACTATGCTGTAGCCATGATGTCAGCCCAGTCCTTGAAGTTATGAACATCTGTCAACATAAAGACATGTAACCATTTTATCACAAACTTTCTGTATTCTAACATCTGTGATGTTGCTAACTGAAGTTCCGAGAATGGAATTTTTTTTCTAGAATTCATTCATAATTTTAAATGTTAGTGATATTCTTGAAGACCTAAAATTCATATTCTTTCACATATTTTCAGATACAAAACATGTATGACAGAACACAAATTGGGAAATAAATTGGTCTGACATGTTATAATTAATAATATGAAACCTCAATGAGGTGAGAGCTATTTTGATTAGCTTAGCTTCTATTATCTGTCATTAGGCTTAATCTGACTGACTTTCCAGGTCTCTTATATCTATACTGTTCTAGAAAAGAACCTGGCTAGAAGAGGAACTTTTCCTAAATAAATGCCTCATCTCTTCTTGTAATATAAGAATAATATACAAGATACAATTGGAAGCCATATTTAAAACTTCCTTCCCTTTAAAAATTAGTATGTTTTCTCTATTTTATCAAAAGTAACTCAAAGAATAATTTTTTCTTTACAAATATATTTAATCTCAAGTATATGCTAAATGAGTTAGAGAGTCTTTACTTCAAAATATACGATGAAAATGTTAAGAAATCATCTGTAATTTCATACCATATATATCATGGTTTGATTTTGTAGTTTGGAAAATGAAAAGCTTTTCTCCCAAAAAAATACTGTCAGACTATTTGTATTTCAAGTTCATTTTTTGCCCTTTAATTAGAAGAATGGGGGGAGAGCTGAAAGATCCTTGCCCATAAATCCAATATTTAAAAATGAGATGCAGAATTAAAATGGTGAGATGACTCTGAGGGGAAGTGGGGAAAGAGAGCACTTCTCCTTCCTCAGAGCCCTGTGTCCCAATCTGTGACATCCAGGTATAATACAGAACAATTTGGTACTTGTTGGAGGATGGTTGGATTTGCTATAAAGAACCACTAAAGTTGAGAAATAAATTAGTTGTGATGAACGTTTTCCAACACATGCCAATAAATGAATGAAGAAAACATAGTCAATGAATATAAATAAATGTAAGAAAATATTCTTGAGGTTTATTTTCAAACTGAGCAACAATTTATCTCTTATAGGAAACTGAAAGCTGAAGACAACCAGAGAGGCTGTGATATTAATGTGAAAATCATTACTCAAGATGCCTCACGTCTGATGACACAAAATGCCAGATGAAATGTTCAGTGCAATCAGAATGTACAATTTGTCGTTTTTATTCCTCCTATTGGGATAACATTTTTTTAAAATTTTCTTGGGTTTTTATTGTTGCTGATTGATTGCCTATACCTTGATGAACCTCCCTCTTTCCCCCCGCTGTTGCAACCGTTATACTTGACTTCCAGCAAGGGAAGTGTCTTGACCGCTTGCTTCAGCCGTCAGCCAGCAAGAAAGAACAGACCAATACTTTTGCATTTTGCCCCTGAGATATGGCATTGCACTGCTTATATATCAAGCTAATTTATAGCAAAATATTGATCAAAGATACAAAGGTGATGAATCAACCTCATGCCAAGGGCTCTCAAAGTATAATAGTTCTATGACCAACTGCTAATGCCAATTAAAGCATACTTCATTTTACAGGATTTTAAAGTCAGTCTTTCATACCACCTTTGCTGGGATAAACTAGAAATATGTCAAATACAGAACTACAGATAATTTGAATGGGGTAGAAGCATTGTAAATATATACTCTTTGCAACTTCTGGTGGTACTTTATTTTGTCTTCATTTCAATCATTGAAATATATTCTTCTTGGAATTGTACTTTTGGATAAGTAGGGCTAAGCCAGTTGGACCTCTGGTTGTCTAGTCATTGTCAGAAGTAAACCTAGCAAAAATCTTGCTCTATTTTTCAATCAAAAAGCAACTACAAATGCATATTACAAGCAAGTAGATGTTTTTAATGACCAATTGAGTGAGGACATCCCTCTCCTAACTGGCCTAAATTTCTTCTGGTAGTGTCAGTTCAACTTTCAGAAGTGCCACTTATGGAAGTTTGTTTGATTTTTTTTGTTTTGTTTTGTTTTGTTTTGTTTGTGTAATGCACTGTTTTTAATCTTTTTTTTTTTTTTTGGTTTTAAAAGCACAATCACTAAACTTTATTTGTAAACCATTGTAACTATTAACCTCTTTTGTCTTATTGAGGAACCTGTTGAAAAGTGTTTTTAACCCGTTTTGTTAATGCTCTGTGTTTGTATTTGCAATATTTGAATGATGACAGCTGGTGAAGTCATGTATAGGCTTTATTGTGGGCTGTGAACCAAATGGTTCCAATTTTTCCTGGACTTAAAGAAAAAAACAAAACAACAAAAAAAGAAGTTTTACGTTTGTTGTGGCCAATGTTGACTCTTATAAGATTTCCTTAGATGCTCATGAGAGGCATTCCTACTTACAACTGCTAAGTGATGCCCTCTGACTGTAGATTTCTATGATTTTTTTCACATTATATGAATTTCATTGACTTTATAATTGGTGCTATTTGAAGAAAACAAAATGAACCTTTAGCATATATAGATATCAGGCCTGACCCCACAAAGCCAAACAAAATTGAACCACAAGGAAAAAAAAAAAAAAAAAAAAAAAAAAAAAAAGGCTGGTATTCACCAAAAACCAAATGTGTTTTCATTTAGATAACTTGAGAAAGTCCCATAGAAAGGGTGTGCAGTACTAAGGGAACAATCCATGTGATTAATGTTTTCATTATGTTCATGTAAGAAACCTCTTATTTTTAGCCATAATTTTGCATACTGAAAATTCAATAATCAGAAAAGTAATTTTGTCACATTATTTATTAAAAATGTTCTCAAATACATCATCCTTTCTTGTGTTGATTTTTTTTTCATTGTGTGACTATCAGATTTATTCATTAAATCACAAAGTCGTTTTGTCTTAACATTTCACCACTATACTATGAAAAGAATAAAAGTTCTCGATTTCTTTAATGGTCATCCAGGTTCTCCTTAGAAGCAAAAATTCTCATTTCAGTTGTGGGAGATCAGTAGAAGATGAATCTTAAGTTGAAGTTAGCTGTGTGATCCGAGACTAACTCTGAAGGGTGTGTTGTTTTTGTCTATGTGTATATATCTGAATTTCAATTAACCTATTCCTAAAATAATTGGGACTCAACTACAATAAACCTCATTTGTAAAGTTTGAATCACCTATGTTCTGTCAGTAAGAAAGTTTATAAATCCCATTGCTTGTCCTTATATATCTGCTTTCTAGTTTCAGATCTATGTTAAAATTTGGACTACCAATTATAAAACAGGTTTCACATTATGATCAATTAAATTATCATATTACAGAATTTCACTTGGATGGATGAGATGAGTACCATGTCTCGGAAATGTCAAGACCAACAGAATATGCTGGAGTTTAGACCCCCAGACACCCACTCTGTGGCTTATAAATTTTTTCTTTTACCTAAATTTTTATATCTACCAAAATTTGAAAAAGTGAAGGAAAAAAAAAAAAACAGAAGAGTGGGGGCTTAATTTGGAATTTAATTTTATAAAAATTAAATTTTTATAAAATGTATTTAAAAAAATGAAGTAATAATCAATATCTACTCAATGTATGAATAGACCCACAGGTCAAGGAGCTGGTTCCTAAGCTATTTTTAAGAAACAAACCACTGGAGAGACATAAGTAATGGACTGATTTTTCTCTTTTTCTAGGTGGGTAAACTACAGATAAGCCACTATCTCTTTTTTATATTACACGCTGCAATTCACACACAAATTATGTACATCAGGGGGCCTGGATTTAAATTCTGCTTTTGTCATGACTATGTTTCCTTGGACATGGTACTTAACCTCTAAGTCTCAGGTATGTCACCTATAAATTCAATAATACCTACCTCATGGAGCTATTGTCATGACTTAGTGAGTTAATGTATCTGGTATGGACGTTGTAAACTCCACAGTGTAAGATGTTGTGATATTTAATGGACTGAAATTCACTACACATTCAGTCCCCATTTTTTCATACCTGATTTGTTCCTAAAACATTTGCATGAAAGTAAAAGAATAACTGTGGGATAAGGATGAGGGTGCTTCCATTTCTGGTAAGTAAAATTCACTGTGAACTACCCCATTGTAGAATAAATGCTTGGTGTTCTTGTTTGTTTCTTTGCTTTTGGATGCAAGGGTAGTAAATGAGTTGGTGGAATTGTATTTCTGGTATTTTCTTCACACAGTTGCTAATACAGACATGTCACTTGAGTTCTCAATAAATGGATTTAGTGTCTATTGGGGGCTGCTGTTGTACATTGTAGCAAAAATGACAACCTTGGTCTGTGCAGGACTTTCCCTGGGCAGATGTGAGAGAACATTCATCCATCTCCCACAGCACATTCATGAAGTGACACCATACAAGTCTAGGTTGGTGAATCAATGACTTTTGGGGGGGAACCGGGGAGTTTCTTAAAGAAGTATGTATTGATGCTATGTTTTAAACTGTTTTACTTGGGTTTCTTATGATTCTACCTCCCTTCTCCACCTCTTAGTCCTCCTAACACCTTCCAACACCCCAACACTAGGTAGGCAAGAAAGAAGGTTAGTGGAGAGAGGGGACTGAGTTCTCTTTAGCTACTTCTGGCTGGTTGGGTCATAGGGTTTTTTTCGGTATTACCAATCTCAGTCATCAGAATATCTAGCAGTCCAGCAAACCAGCAACAGCAAACACAGCAGAAGGATGAACCAGAAACAGCATGGGGAGCAGCAGCCTTCATCTTTCTCAGAGTTTTTTGCTCTCTTCTGAACTCTCATATTTATACCCTCCCTAAATCCTCAGAATTCCACCTACTGCAACTGGCAAAGACCACGTCTCTCTCTAAGCCATGGGAGGTAAATAGCAGCTGTGGATCAACTAAAAGCAGCCCCATATCTCACACTTGGGATTAGAACAAAAATATATTTACATAACATAACTGAGTTTTTAAAGAAACCAAAACTTCCACTACAAATTTGGGTGACTCAAATCCAGCTACATCACCAAAAAGTCCACCCCACCATAGGTGATGACTCCTTGAATTTCCCATATACATCACTAGCAGCTGCCCCAGTGTCTGACCCCCAACAATTATTTTCTGTGTATATATCCTCAGAGAAAGACCCCATGAATCTTATCTTTTCATTCCAAAAATGATGTTTCGATCGAAATGAAGGAGCAACGCAGTCCTGGGTAAGTTGGGTCCTCTCTGGCTTTCTTGATAATTTCAGATGTGGTCTAGATTTTTCTTTCTTTTCCTTCTCCACAAGGTGGCATATAAATCCGAGGCTGGCTTCTGGTAAAGATAACTTGGGGTATCAAGATGCAAGGGTCTTGAACATGACTGTTGTCAAATTGTCAATGGTCAGGATTTGTCAATGTCTTCTTCTTCTTCTTCTTCTTCTTCTTCTTCTTCTTCTTCTTCTTC
>NW_026592061.1:0-32700 GCF_907164565.1 Psammomys obesus | reverse complement strand
CATCACAGGTGTGCGCCATGAAGCCCGGCTTATGTTAAGGTTTTTTTTAATAAACTGGAATAAGTGTTCAGATTTATATATTTCTACTAGCACTACATTATAACACTTAAAAATTGGTTTCTGGCTGGGCATGGTGGTGCATACCTATAATCCCAGCACTCAGGGAGGCAGAGGCAGGCATATCTCTGTAAGTTTGAGGTCAGTCTGGTCTACAAAGTAAGTCAGGACAGCCAATGCTACACAAGGAAGCCCTGTCTTGAAAAAACAAACAAAACAAAACAAAATAAGTGGTT
Organism: Psammomys obesus; assembly: GCF_907164565.1. Lineage (NCBI taxonomy): Eukaryota > Metazoa > Chordata > Mammalia > Rodentia > Muridae > Psammomys > Psammomys obesus. The sequence continues at coordinate 32,407 of NW_026592061.1, read as the reverse complement.
TCTGATTTACAACCCTACATCCAGTAGACATTAATTATGCTATATGTGCAGTTATTATATCAGTACAAAGGTTATAAGCAAGACAATACCTTTGTCAAATAAGGCACTTAGGTTCTCAAAATAATGGCACAAGAAGGTCTAAAAGGGAGAACTTTAAGATATAATAGCACACAGAAGGAGTCCTGTTTCTGAGCTTTATAGAAGTGAAAATGAAGACCTTTTGGAAGTCCTATTAAAATAATTGAGATCTAATGAAGAAGGCTTTAGCCAAGAGAATGGGGAAGAGGTAGACAGGCGTGGGCAAGGAAGAAGTGTTTTAGATGGAGGCACACTCAAGGGAGTGGACCTGTCATATTCAGATAAATAACAGGTACTTTGTATGGCTTAACACAGATTTTCATTGGAACATGCGTGAGTTAGGAATGGGATTTGGTTTATGACAGTAGTGAGACATGAGGTTAGGTGACAAACACCATCTCAAGGGGGGGTTGTATTATTTATCCCATTGTCTTGCTTATTTGGTCTTGTTCCCTTCATGCACGCTATGGAATAGTCTCATTTTTAGATGCTGTGTTGATATTTTATTTTTACTTTTGTTTTTCAAACTAATTCCCAGACAGCCTTTTGTAATAATTTTGAATAGATAATCGGTAGGGGAATCAGAATCACTTTACCAAAGCAGAATAGCTGAAGATTTTCTGCCCTTAATTAGCATCATGCTTATTCATCAACACTGCCAGAATGTTGGGTCATTTGCTGAATGTTACTGTGCTGTCTGCATATACTAATATGTTCTTTTTGCTTGATTGGCCCCCAAACAGCCAGAGTTCTGCATTGTGAGATAATTTTAGACATGTGCCGGCAGCATAGTCATGACGATCAAAATTTAACATGATTCTTTGGTTTCTGGAGTTATATCACATTAAGCTATTAATATCTGCTATTAATATTAAGCTATTACTATTTTATATCTGCCATGGTTTAAATATGTCCCCTGCTAATTCCAGCTATTCAGACTTCATTGTCATGAGTTTGAGACCAGCCTTGGTACGTAACAAGTTCCAGACTATACGGCTATTTATATTAAGATTGTTTTTTTTTTTTTCATTAGTTTGTTGGTTAGTATTAATTTTCAATTTGACCAAAGTAGGATTGCATGGGAGTAGATGGGTCTCTGTGCTTGCCTGGGGTGGATTGTCTTTTTTACAAATTGAAATAGGAAGACCTGCCCACTGTGGGTTCATTTTCTCACTAGGATAATGTGTAAGAATAATCACAATGTTTTGGTTTTTGTCATTTTATGTTTTTTTATTGAAAGTAATTTTTCTAATTACTGTCTTCCCCAAGATCCTCCCTTACTTCCCCACCTACCCAAATCTACTTCCTTTCTTTTGCCCATTAGAATATAAACAGGCATCTAAAAAGATAAAATAAAAACAAACCAAAATAGGATAAAGCAAATGGAGGGAGAAGAGCTCTCCCCCTCTCAAAAAAAAAAAAAAAAAAAAAAAAAAAAAAAAAAAAAAAAAAAAAAAACGCACAAGAACCACAGGCTCATTCACACACATATAGAACCCATAAAACAATTGAAAACCATAACAAAAGATCTATAAGGACTTTTTTTTTTTTTTTTACAGACCAACAAAACAAGTGCTGACAAAGTATTATGAGAGAAAAAACAAACAAACAAACCTCCAAAAATACCATTGTGTTTGTTTGTGTTAGCCATCTCCTGCTGGGTTTGGGGTCTGCCCTTATGAGTTGATTGTATATCCACTGGAGAAAACTCTGTAGTTCTTCCTTTAACCTCCTTTCCCTCCAATAATGGGAAGAGTCTCCCATTCCAGTTGTCTTTGTCCCACCCCCACCTAGCACACCTCCTGGTCATCTATGACTGTTCTTTTCTCCTTCCTAAGATCATTTCCTCCCTACCGGTCTTGTACTCTGTGCCTCACTTCTTTGGTTAATACTGACTTAAATAGCCATATATAATCAAATATGTATCAGATTTGTCTTTAGATCTGGATTACCTCACTCAGGATTGTTATTTTTTTCTAGCTCCATCCATTTACCTGTAATTTTTTTTAAAACAGATGAGTAGTGTACTACATTTTCTTTACCGTTCATCTGTTGGTGGACATAGTTTTTCAATTTTTGGATGTCATGAATAGAGCAGTAATGAACATTGTTGAGCAAGTATCGCTGTAGTAGAATGTAGAGTCCTTTGGGTATATGCACAGGAGTGGAAATAACACCCAGAAGGCTTAGACAGCAAGAAATAATCAAACTCAGGGCTGAAATAAATAAATAAAGTAGAAACAACAGCAGCAACAACAACAAAGTAGTACAAAGAATCAATGAAACAGAGAATTGGTTCTTTGAGAAAATCAATAAGACTGGTAAACCTTTAACCAAATTAAAATGAAGATCCAAATTATTAAAATTAGAGATAAAAGGGGGTGATAACGACATACACAGAAGAATCTTTTAAATGGTTTGCTTTTTCTGCTCTTCATCTTTCTGTTTATCTTTTGCCTCGATTATTCCTTAAGCATAAGATAGATACCTCATTTTTGTTGTTTTTGAGACAGAAAAAAGATATGATTTCTGCTGTGTATACTTTAACTGATCTTTCATTTTGGTAACTTCATCTGTTTCATATATACTTGATAAATGAAAACACATACCCAGTAACTTTACACAAATGTTAATAATATGTAATGAAAATAATATAACATGCTACATGATTTCATCTAAATCTTGGGTTCTTGTTAATTTTTTTTTTTTACATTTGTTTATTTCATGTATGTATGTGCCATATGGGGGCCATGGCATCAATGTGGAAGTCAGAGGACAATTTGTGTAGTTTGTTCTCTACTTCCACTGTGACTGTTAGGGATGAACTTGCATCCTCAGGCTTGGAGGCTAGTGCTGAGCCCAACACTGGCCTTAGGCTCTTTAGGCACATCCCCGATGCCTTGTATGTAATCTTTATTATGTTTCATTATTTTGTGTTTTTATAAAATTAGCTAATTTTTGCTCAGCATTTATTTATTTACTTATTTGAGACAGGGTCACTTGGTGTAGCTCTGACACTCTTGAAACTTGTTATATAGAACAGGCTAGTCTTGAATTCAGAGAATTCACTGCCTGCCTTTACTTCCTGATTGCCAGAATTAAAGGCATGTGCTAACACAGCCAGCTGATTTTGCTTTTCTTACCACTGTGTTATTACAAAGTTCAAATGAAAGTGAAGTAGCACTTGGAAAGTTATGTAATCGTAAGTAAATATTATTATATGAATTAATAATATGAAGATTGGCAATGCTCTGTAAATTTTTTTTTTTTTTAGGGGTGAAGCACAAGTCTTTTCTAACAGCCGAAGACTGCTTTGAGTTGGGCAAAGTGGCATATACAGAAGCAGATTATTACCACACAGAACTGTGGATGGAACAAGCACTAATGCAGCTGGAGGAAGGAGAGGTCTCTACCATTGACAAAGTCTCTGTTCTAGATTATTTGAGCTATGCAGTATACCAGCAGGGAGACCTGGATAAGGCACTCTTGCTTACAAAGAAGCTTCTTGAACTAGGTTTGTCATCTGGCCAAATTTACATTAGTTATACTTGGGGTTCTACTTTATCTCCGTATCTTTTTACTTGTCTGTCCAATCACACAGTCAACCATGTGCTTCTAATCAGAAGTCTAGCACTCTACCAAACATACTTTGTCTTCTCACTACTTATTCTCAAAGTAAACTAAACAGCAACCAGTTTGGTCACCTAACAGTACTACAGCAGTTGCTGAATTCTCTTCCATTTTTTTTTCCCTCCAGGAATTAAATAACTGACACTGCCAAGCGATAGTGATGCACTCCTTAAATTTCTGGCATTTGGGAGGCAGAGGCAGGTAGATCTGTGAGCATTCAAGGCTAGCCTGGTCTACTTGTGAGTTCCAGGACACCCAGGACTACACAGTGAGACCCTGTCTCAAAAAATTAAAAAAAGAATAAATAAGAAATAGGATCAACCTAGATGAAAAACTCAGTTGAAAATGTTTACTTACCATGTGGCCATACTGTGGCTAACCACTTTCCTTTGAAGAACACTGTTGTTTTGTTGCAGTTCATAGTCAAATGTTAGAAAAATGATAGGCAAATTAAAAAAAAAATTAGTGAATGAGTATGTAGGTGTATCATGTGTGTATAGTGATTGATCACCAAGGCCAGTCAGAAAAGAGTGTAGTATCCCTTGAAAGCATGTGGGTGTTGGGAACTGAACCCTGGCTCTTTTCAAGAGCAACAAGTGCTCTTAACCACTGAGCCATTTCTTTAACTAAATTCTTTGATTTCTACCTAAGACCTACTATGCTGTGGTCTTTGGAAATATATCTCAGAATGTATAAAATAATGAACTCAGGCATTTAAAACAAATAACATTTGTTTTTCTCTTGATTTAAAATTAGACTTTGTATTCAATGTAGAAAATCTATTAATATAGAAAAAGAGGAATCAACTATTTTTGTTTTGTTGTAGTATATATGCCTTGTCGATACACATTTACTTTTTTCTCTTACAAAATTAGGCTTTTGTGAGAATACATACATTGTGAGAAGTTTCAGAAGTATTTGAAATACTTCATATACTGATTAATGCCACAAGTGATACCTCTAAACTTCTCTTGGTTTCTGTTGGTGAGCAGTTGTTTGGATTAGTTTTTCTGTACTAAAGGTAGCTAAAAATTATCAGTAGCAATTTCTGAGGCAGCTAATGGTTTGACATGTTTGAAAATTGTATCTTCAGTTTCCTTTTTTTTAAGATTTGTTTATTTATACACATGAGCACATGTCTGCGTAACAAAAGAGGGCATCAGATCACATGATAGATGGTTGTTGAGTCACCCATGTAGCTTTCTGGGAATTGAACTCAGAACCTCTAGAAGAGTAGACAGTGCTCTTAACCACTGAGCCATCTCTCCATCACCTTTTTTCTTCTTACTTACAAATTTAGAGCTGAAATTACTCAGCCCTCAGGTATAAATTGGTCTGCATTTATCTGTGGGAAATGTTAGTTATGCAGTAGGTCTGTTTTGTTTTTACCATAGTGATTACTTTGTAGCCACAAAAGTATCTTTCCCATCACTACTTAAAACACATTGATGAGTAAGACTTCCTAGACAGCGTTTTCCTGTGTAGTCTTGGAACTCGATCTATAGACTAGGCTGGCCTTTGAACTCAGAGATCCCCTGCCTCTGCTTCCCCAGTGCTGGGGACTAAAGGCATGTGCCCCCATACCTAGCTGAGTAAGATTTATTGTGTCATTTGACATCAGATTGAACATTGTTGTGGGGTTGATTAGTAAAGTTCTCAAAGCAGAAATAGTAACTGCTGCCTAAAGATACAGACCAGAGTTGTTTCTATACAAAGTGACTGCATGTCCTGATTGAATGGACAGTACTATTTACATCTTGTTCGGTTTCTAATAATTTCTGTTAGTGCCTCCTTTCTCAAAAGCATCTTAATTAGGACAATAAACTTAATATAAACTGTGTTTATATTACTGTTTTCTGATGATTGAATAACTGTAAACTTACCTGTGTACACACTTTATTTCTCTCTAATAGATCCTGAACATCAGAGAGCTAATGGTAACTTAATATATTTTGAGTATATAATGAGTAAAGAAAAAGATGACAATAAGTCTGCTTCAGGTGACCAATCTGATCAGAAAACTACACCAAAGAAAAAAGGGATTGCTGTGGATTACCTGCCAGAGAGACAGAAGTACGAAATGCTGTGCCGTGGGGAGGGTATCAAAATGGTAAAGTGGAAAAAGTCAATTTGTGTGTGTGTGTGTGTGTGTGTGTGTGTGTGTGTGTATTTGTGTGTGAATGTATGTTTGTACATAGTACTAGAGAGATTCAGAGTTTTCCTTTTTTTTTAAATTTATTTTTATTTTATGTACATTGGTGTTTTGACTTTTGTGCATGTCTATGTGAGAGTGTCAAATCCCCTGGAACAAGAGTTACAGACAGTTATAAGCTGCCATGTGGGTGCTGGGAATTGAACCCAGGTCCTCTGGAAGAGCAGCCAATGCTCCTAACCACTGAGCCATTTCTCCAGCCCACCAGAGTTTTTTTTTTTTTTTATAATGAAGTCTGTGATAAGATCAGAATCCCTACACAAAATAATAGTATGCTGCATTGCCCAACTATGATGAAAATGTATCACTGTGCATACGTTACACATTATTTCCCCAAACTAACTGATTATGGAACATTCTTTAAAACTCCTTTGGTGCAGAAATATATTGTTATTGAGTTTTTAGAGTAAGTATTTCTAAATGTAAACTCTTGAAAAAAATGTTTAATTTTCTTTCTGTTTTGACATTGAAGAGTATTGACAGCCTTATCGCTAGCTGCAGATAGGCTCACTGCATCATTGTGGACAGGTTCACGAACTCCTAAGCAAGAAGTGTTTGCTTTCATTTTGGGCACTAATAAGCAATGAAAGAATAAGAAAATTGTATTAGATTCCTTAAAGTTTTTTATTCATGTCATTTCAAAGACTGTACTATGTGTGTTAGGCAAATGCCCAAGATAGCTTTAAAGTGGGGAAAGCTTTATTTTGGCTCAGAGATTTCAAGTCAATAATCCATTCCCTTCACTTTGGGCCATGGCAAGGCAGAGCATTTTGGAAATAGTATGTGGTGAGCAGAACTACTTGCCCATGACAGTTCAGAAGCAAAGAGCCATAGGAATGGGACTCCCAGCAACCTTCTAGGCTTACCCCAGTGACTTTTCATTAAGCCCTATTTCCTAAAAGATGTACCACATACCAATGATGCCACAGGTTAGAGACCAAGCTGAGAATTCAGGAGCAATCTAGATGCAAACTTTAACAAATAACATGTGTTTTTTAAAGATAAAAACTTACATTATGATATTTACAAACTTATAGAAACTACATAATAATTTCAAATATCTAGTTAGTTTTCATCTTTCCAATGGTGAACTGTATCTGTTTCGGAAACAAGATCTCCTATATCACAGATTATTGGCTTGAAACTCATCGTATTCATTATGAAATTTTGATCTTCTGGTCCTTCTGTTTATTTGAGGCATCCCTCGTCCCCAGAAATTATTTTATCTTTTTTGGTGCTGGAGATTGAACCCAGTGCCTTTTATATGGCAGGTAACCACTGTGCCACCAAGTTCACCCCCAAACCCTAAGATTCATTAATAGGATTTTGAAGATCCTAAATGCTTGGTTTAATGGAGAGTGTTTACAGGACATCAGTGCTTTGTGTGCTGTGCCAGAGGTCATCTGTGTTTGTATGTGCAAACATAACTATTGTGCCTAACTCATATAGGAGTAGACACTAAGGTATGATTCTAATATACCTATTGTTTTCTTTATATTTAGACTCCTCGGAGACAAAAAAAGCTGTTTTGCCGCTACCATGATGGAAACCGGAATCCTAAGTTTATTCTGGCTCCAGCCAAACAGGAGGATGAGTGGGACAAGCCTCGTATTATTCGTTTCCATGATATTATTTCCGATGCAGAAATTGAAACTGTCAAAGATTTAGCAAAGCCAAGGGTAATTTTTTTTTTCTTCTGAGTTTACTGAATGTGAATATTCTTTTCTTTGCAAGGTGAAAGGAAGGATAACAAAGGTGGCCATATCTTGAGATGGTTTTAAGTGTTAGTGCCTTAACATAATGGTGTTAACTTAGAGTTTACACTAGTTATCTCCGTTTGTTATCAAAACAAGTAACTTCCTGTGGCTGGGCTTTAAACAGTGAGTAATGAAAACCGTAGATTTGTGTTCACACACAAGAAATTTGTGGTTTACTGTCTTACTAGAAGACCTTTCTACATATTTTGTAGCTCTTAGTACCACTCAAAACTCAACTTTTATTTTATCTGAATGACTACTCCAAGTATTGTAATTTCCCATTAGGCACATTAGAGGTAGAAAAATGTAATTAGGTATAGATATCTTGCTAATTTTAGTTTATAATTTCCTAATTTTAGTTTATTTTTCTAATTATTATTTTTAATTTCTTTTATGAATATGGGTGTTTTGTTTGCCCATGTGTCTGTGTACTCTGTACATGCAGTGCCCATGGAGGCAAGAGGGGGTCAGATCCTTAGAACTGGAACTACAGATTGTTGTGTTTGCCATGTGGGTGCAGGGAATCTAACCCCAGTCCTCTGCAAGAGCCAGTGCGCTGAACTGCCAAGCCATTTCACCAGCCCTCTTAATCTATACTAATAAGAAAAATATTTGAATGTGAATTACACCTAATTCTGCACTTGTAGTGTTTGGCATAGAAACTTGTCTTTTGTGTGAGAGTGTGAAGACTGCCTCTCTGCTTTTTTTTATCATCTTGTTCTTTAAAAGTATGTCTTATTAATGATAAAATGTAAACTTTTATAGAGATTATTAAATAAATTCTGATTATTTTTTTTCTCTTGTAATATGTAGGGTTTGATACAATTCTATAAAGGTCTAGGTAGTGAATGTTTTTGAGGGCCTTGTTGGCTGTGGTTGGTCTCTGTCGCAACCTCTCAACTCTGCCATCCGGTGTAAAAGTAGCTAGAGGAAGCATGTAAATAAATGAGGTTGTATAGTACAAGCAAGATTTTATTTTAAAAAGCCAGTGGCAGCTTATTTGGCTGGTGGGTTTGCTGGCCAAGTATTGAAATTTTTAAAGTTTTATTATTTTTCCAAATTAACACCTTTTTTAAAATCACATTTAATGTGATTCCTGTGGGTGCTGTCCAGTGACATTCCTGCAAATCTGCTGCCATATAGAACATCTCTTAAGATTATTCCATATTTTCTCATTCTCTTTTGAATTCCTAATTAAGTTTTTTATTTGTAGTCGAACCCTGTTTACCAGTACTTCTCAGGAGAATATTTGTTAAGAATTCATTTTTGAGATAGAAGGAACTCAAAGGAGTAACTTCAAAGGAAAGTTTTTAGTTGAGATTATTTTTGATCAGTAAATTTAGTGACAACAAGTTAATTTTTTGTTATTTCAGAATCAACCTCTCACTAAAAAAAAAAAATTCTGATTATCTTAGTTGTCAACCTTTTTCTTAACACTAGCTATAGTCCTTTTACCTACCTAGCTGCAGAAAGGCTATTTCACTGCATATATTATTGAGTGCATATTATCTCTTGAAGAGAGAAAAGAATGACCTTAAACTAAATTTTAGAACTTTGTAATCATGTTTGTCTCTGGAATTAGGATCTGAGTTTTAGAGTAGATGATTAATTACAAATAGCCATTCTTGTAACTAAGTTGCACTTTGCAGTTTAGAAATTTTTCTTGTTATCAGCATTCTGTAACTTTTGAAAAAATTTAATTTCTAGCCTTTTCTGTTTGTGTGGCCTCTATTCATGCAGTACAAAAGCAAGTAAAATAATTTTGAAGAAACAAACAAAAACCTAAAAAACTAACTGGCTTTTCAAGGCTCAGCACAAGGTGATTGGAAGGGTATCGAGTTTTTTTCTATTCACCCTCTTTTGCTTAAAGAAGAAAGAAAAGAAAAATCCAGTGCTCTGGCTGGTTAGGTAAACGTAATTCATTTTTTGTCTTGTAATGCATCTGTTTGATGGTTGGCTTCACAGCTGAGGCGAGCCACCATTTCAAACCCAGTAACAGGAGCCTTGGAGACGGTACATTACAGAATTAGCAAAAGGTAAGATTGGATGCTGCATATTTTTCCTCCTAATGAGTGTTTTAAACATCCGACAAGAATTCTTAGCATTTACAGAAGCAGATCATTTCCAGGCTCCAGATCAGTGGCCGCCTTACACTAAGAATAGGGCATCGATGCATGCTTTGTGTTTCACAGGCTTTCCTTTTGACTAGATGTTGTGTAATCTTTGATTGGCCTCATGTTTCAGGAATTAAGTGCTTTGTATTTTAAGATCAGGTATTAAACAGCCTGGTCCTTTTCTTTTTTTCTCTATTGTGAGAGTGGGAAATAAAGACAAAGAAACAGTGGGTTAATATGGGCTGGAGTGCTGCAGAGCCTCACACCCTCCTTTGTGGTGATTTTCACTTTTGTTTTTTTTACCATTAATCTGTCATCATTATGGAGTAAGCTCTTTTTACTGGAGTTTCATTTAAAAAAAAAAAAAAAGTCACTGGCCCAAAAGTTGGCTGTGGAAAGAGCAGTTTTGCTTCTGAGCTCAGCCTTCTAAATGACTTATTTTTGTTGACCTGGATAATACAGAGACTGAAAAACAGATTCATCATGATGAAAGTTTTAAAATGATGTACTAATTTGGAATACTTTTAAAAACTTTGAAGAACATTAAACTTCTAGACTTGGGAGAGCTCCTGTGAAACTCACTGATGCAGATTGTTGGCATACAGCCTCAGAGAATTTTGGTTTTAAAAAAGTGAAAGGACAATAAATGCATTTGCGATCAAATTCTGTCAACTGTTTTTTTCTCCTGAAGTGGCTACTCTTGCCACCTTTCTGATTCGAACCATTACCCACCATGCAGACCAATTTGAATCCTTCCAATCACCTGTGGCTTGGCAAAACAAAGTGAACAAAGCCCAAAGGCCTGCTGGAGTGTAAGCCCTTGTCCTTTCTCTTTTTCCTTTTTGTAGCTGAGCCGAGCTACAGTACATGACCCTGAGACGGGGAAATTGACCACAGCACAGTACAGAGTATCTAAGAGGTAAGGGACCAATGGGCAGAACTTGAGGCCTATTTGGAGTTTGTTTCTTGAGAAGTTTAACAAAATATATGGTATAGTTTTGAAGACCCAGATCTCAGGTGAAGGTTTTGGTGTCTGCTTGATTTTCATGATGGATCATGAGTCAGACACAGGCAGTGACAGGTATTTTCAGTCATTGATAAATAAGCATAGTGTGCTGTGGAGGCTCTGGCGGTGCTAACTGATAATGTGCAGTGAGGCCCAAGCCAAACTCTGTCATGAAGCCGGGCCTTCATCTGTGGGTCACTAGTTGGTCTAGATAAAGAAATGCCTTAAAGGACAAAGAAGCTTCTACAAGTCAGTTTCAAATTCTTGCTTTTATCAACCTCTAGAAGTACCCATGGTGCAGCTTAGCTGTGTAAATCAGAGCTAAGGGCCAAGTGAGGTTAGCACAACATTGACTCCGTCGACTCACTCATGTGATACAGGTTCACATGCCACAGTGGGCATGCAGAGGTCAGAGGTTCTCTGTTTATGATTCAGTTCTCTCCGTCTGTCTTGTGCCATGGTCTTTCTTGTTATGTCTGTCAGGCCATTTACTCAGGACTAGCTGGACCTTGAGCTTCCAGGTAATTGAGCCTCCTGTACCATTCTTTGGCTCTTGTGCCAATAAGTATAGGGGAAGAAAAGAGTGGTTTGTTAGTTTGTTTTCTAGGATGCTCATGATTGAGGCCTCTCTAACCTCTCTAAAAAGATAGATAACCAAGAGAAAAGTGCACTAATTTATTTAATATAGGTTTTCAGAAATAAAGACCCAAAGAAACAAAACTGTATTCTGATAGAGTAGATGGTGATGTGGTCTAACAGCCATAAACTGTTAGAGGGATGTTAGCTGGCCTGCTTCTTCAGACACTTGGCATTACTGTGTCTCACGCTGGGTGAGAGTGGAAGGTCCTGAACCTTATCAGAGCTGTGGATAAATTAAAGATCTGATTAATAGAGCTAATCATTGGAGCCCTTATCCTTAAGGAACATTAACAGCAATGGTTTAAAGAAACTAATTTGGGTGAATATGTTCTAAAAGTGATTTACAGTGCTTCTGCAAACTGTAATTAATCTTAATTTCAGGTTAAGCCTAAAGTGACTTTCTATTCTGTTACTGAATCTTAATCATATCTATAAAAATGATCTCCCAGGTATGGCTATGCATGCTTGTAACTCTAGCACTGAGGAGGCTGAGATCAGGGAATCTCAGTTTGAGTTTGAAGTCAGCCTGGTGTACATAGTGGAGCCCTATCTCAAACAAAACATCACCCATAAAGCCATTTCCATATTTCAGAGATGTGCATGGATTTGACATGTTACTGTTATAAAGCTAATAAGTATTTTAAGTTCTCCTGTTCTGTATACTTCTAGGAAGCATTAAAATTATTTTTCAAAGGAGAAAAAGGGAGGGAGAAATGATGCAGTTCTATTATAATGTTAAAAAATTTAACTTTCATGAAGAATTTTGCATTACATTTTTGAAAGCATTCTTATATAAAGACCTGAAGGAATACCCAGCTAAATACATCATTGAACCAGTTTTGGGAAAGTTCTGTTGAAAATGATCCACAAATGTTTGTTTTCTTAAAGCTAAGTACTTTCAAACATCTCAGTATTCTAGTTTTATAACCCTGAAAAGTAGCTTTATTGGGTTCTTGAGAAAGACACAGTCATACTTGATGTTATGCATCCTATGTGGCAACAGAAGGCTTGCAGCTAGTAGCATTCAGTGCCTGAGAATAATTTTGGCCAGTCTTGGCAAAGAATGGTGTGTTTTAAAACAAAGTAATGAAAAATGAATTTTATATTTTAATGACTTTAGTACTTAGTTTTAAAGAAACTTATATCACAACAGAATATGCTTTGAGAGACAGGCCTTACCTATTAAAAAAGCTTCCCACTGGAACTATTGAGGGTATTTTAACAACTAAAGTATTAGAGGAAGAATTTCATCTATAGATAGATAGGTAGATACAAATGCTTATTATCACTGGTAGTAAGTTTTCTTTATGGTGCCAGCTATTGAGCTGATGGCGTTATGTGCTGGGCAAGTGCCCCACCCTGTGCTGTGTTTGGGGCTACCTCTTTTACTTTAGAGACAGGGTCTTACCAAGATACTGATGCAGTTTGCCTTGAACTTGTAATTCTCTGCCTCAGCCTCCCTAATACTTGGGACTACCCTAGTGCAGGTCTGAGCCATTGGACAAAGTTATGAAAACCTGAATTTTGAACTTCATATTAAGTTTTGAAGTAATAAATAAACCAACATTTTTTCTTATATGTTATAAGAAAAATGTTTCATAGAAAAAATGTGTGTATGTTCTGATGTCAGTTAATGTAATAATCCCTTTTGCTCTAGCAACATCTGCATTTTGTAACATTCCAAAAAGAAATTTAATCTGTATTTTTAAAACATTTCTATGTGATTATATCATTTTCTGTAGAAGGAGAAAGGATTCCAACAAATGGAATTTTCTTTGGTAAAGCATATATGGAAGTTTGCTGCTGTTTAAAACAAAAGTTTAGGCTGGCTGTGGTAGTGGGTACCTGTAGTCTCTCTATGTAGTCCTGGCTGTCCTGAAACTCACTATGTGAAGCAGACTAGCTTCCAAACTCACAGAGATCCACTTGGTTCTGCCTCCTGAGCACTGAGATTAAAGGTGTATATAACCACCCGGGCCAGAATGGCGTAATTTTGAATGATTTAAAATTGTTTAAAACTACTTTACTAGATGACAACACTGCCCTCTAATGGGTTCACCGTGGTTTTCAAAGGCAAAGATTCAATGTAGACAGTTGTATAATATTGTTGCTTAATTACCCTTCAAGACTAGTTCTTAGTCTACCTAATTAGTCTTTGCTAATCATCAAGCACTTAAAAGGAGAAATATTAGAAATTGGAAATGTTGCTCTTGGGAACTAGAACTTTAAGCCCAGCATTATCATTTGTCTTTACAAAGGAAAAATATATTGGTTTTGTATCAGCTAATTGTGACATGTTAATTTTCACATCTGTCGTGGTAGGAGTTGTGATAGTTGAGATTGTTTTACTGACATCTTCCTGTTAGAGGTTTGTAACTGTCTCCAAAATGTCCCCAGCTTAGCCCACTTTCCTTCTACAATCCTTGAGAGGGTATTGCTTCTTCCTCAACCAACTTCCCCATAGTGTTTTAAGATTATATGTTTGAAGAAAAGTCAAGAGTATTTAAAATAGAGGAATCTTGCTTTAAAAAGTAGAAATACTAATTTGAAGTATAAAACCTGTCATGAATCCAAAAGGAAGATAGTTGGCATGGAAGTACTTTAAATACCTTAAATGGAAGATACAGTGCATATAGAATTACTAGAGTGTGTAGGTGGAGGCAGAAGGATTGGCAGTTTAGTTCATAGTGAGTTTAAGGCCAGCCTGGGCCACATAAGATCCTGTCTCAAAACAAAAAATGAATAGGCATTTTAAAGTTTGTGGCTGTGGGAGAAGTGGAAGTAGAAGTTGGCTTATGTCTTTGCGTAATAAATCTCATGTTAGAGTAAGCACAGGCTCACCATTCAAAGCTGACGTCATGGGATTTTACTAGAACATATCTGCCTTAGTTTGTGACTAATATAAATAAAAAAACTAGGGGCTAGGCATATTCCCCTCTGTTAAAATATTTGCCTCGAATATGAAGGGCCCTACGTTTCATCCTCAGCACTGCAAAATGAAGTACAATAAAAAGGAAAAGTGATGTAGGATTATGTTTTTTTCTGGACAGTTAGATTTTTAGCAAGATTAATGTTAAAACACTGGACTGTAGAATCAAAGCTTAATGAGAAGTGAGGGAAGAAAATGTTGATGGATTGGACAGAAGCAAAACAAAGGATATATTTGAATTTGGTGTTCCATTTTGTTAAGTTCTGAGGTTTAACGTAGGCCTTACATTGGAAGAACCTTTTACCATGAAGGTACAGCTTCTAAGTCATAAAATCAACTCCTTTATTTTTATGTTTAAAACATTTTTAAATTTTATCTTTATATGTATGAGTATTTTTGCCTATATGTATGTCTGTGCATAAATGTCTGGTGCTAGCAGAGGCCAGGAGAAGGCATCAGGTACCCTGTAACTGGAGTTACAGACAGTTGTGGGAACCAAATCTGGGTCCTCTGAAGGAGCAGTCGGTGCTTTTAACTGATAAACCATCTCTCCAACTTGTTTTTTGTTGTTGTTGTTTGTTTGTTTGTTTTTAAATCAAGTTACTTATTTACTTTACACTGAATTGCAGCTTTCCCTCTCTCCTCTCCTCCCAGTCCCTTCCTCTTACCTCCCCTCATGACCTCACACTACCCCCTTCTTCCTTCCTAGCAATCTACCCTATCCAGCCTTGTTTTTACATTTTTAATTTTTACCAGTTTTGGTTTTTTCTGTAGTTCCAGGTAGCTTTCCTAGGACCAAAGCATCAACTTTAGCCACAGCTGTCCAATTCACTTTCCTGAAGTGTGCATATCAGTTGCTTTAAGTCTTTTCAGTAGTTGTGCAATTATCATTTAGTTCCAGACATTTTTATATAGTAACATTTACTAAACATGATTTTTCATGTGTAGTGAGCACACATATGTATTCATGTGGAGACCAAAGATTGATATCGAGAGTCTTTCTCCTTCTCTGTGTTGTGTTGTTTTGTTTTGTTTTTAATCTGAAGATCTCTTGCTGAATTAGAAGTCTAGTTTGGCTACCTAGCCATCTTGTCCTAGGATACTGTTTCTGTTTTTTGAAGACGCTTTCCACACACACCTCATTCATATATCTCATGAATGGAGTTGCTTATTACGCACCCCCAACACACTGTATCCTCCCCTGGCAACTAGTAATTGCTTTCTATATTGATTTGCTTATTCTGCATATTTCACATAAATGAAGTCATATCATGAGGCCCTTTTTATCTAGTCCCTTTCTCTTAACATGTTCTTTTTTTTATTTATTAGGTATACAGTGTTCTGCCTGCATGTATGCCTACATATCAGAACAGGACACCAGATCACATTATAGATGGTTGTGAGCTACCATGTGGTTGCTGGGACTTGAACTCAGGATCTTTGGAAGAGCAGTCAGTGCCCTTAACTTCTGAGTCATGTCTCCTGCCCACTTAACATATTCTCAAGATTCTATGTTATAGCATGTATCTGTGTTTTATTCCTTTTATGGCACAATATCCATGGTTTTAGATCTATCACATTTTAATGAGTCTGTTTATAAATTGGTAGGCATTAAGGTTATTACTTTTTGGCTGTTAATATTGCTATGAATACTTCTGTATTTTGTGATTCAATTTTTCCTGAGTATCTAAATAGAAATGGAGTTGCTGGTGATATTGTAAGCATGTTTAACATTTAGAGGAAGTGCTAAACAGTTTTCTACAATGGCTGCACCATTTGCCAGCAGTGTGTCTATAAAATAATACATGAGTTTGCATGAGCAGTCTTAATGAAGTATTTCACAGAAACATAAGATGTCAGTTTCTTTACTCTTAACTGCAAAATGTGACATCATTAAAAAACTATATTGGTAAAAGTCTCATCGGGCAAACAGACCAGGCTAAAGTTTTTATTACCCTGGCTGGGTGTGGTAGTACACACTAGTTGTCTTAGCACTTGGGAGATTGAAGCAAGGGAAGCTGGAGATAAAGGCCATCCTGAACCACACAGTGAAACTCTAGCTTAGCACAGGACTTGTTTAGCATGCACAATGTCCTGGATGGATTTGATCTCTATAACACTTTGTGTTACTTTGAAAATGGTGGGTATTGGGTTTTATCTAATGATGCAGTAGCCATAAAACTAATATTTTCTTGTCCTAGTGCTTGGCTGTCTGGCTATGAAGACCCTGTGGTGTCTCGAATTAATATGAGAATACAAGATCTCACAGGACTGGATGTTTCAACAGCAGAGGAATTACAGGTAAGCAAACACAGTGTCTTAAGTTATTCCCGCTTCTCCACAAGGCTCTTCCTTTTAGATTTTCTGGTACTGAACAGTATAATAAAATACAATATACTGTTATACAGTATAACATAATATACTGTATAATAACCTGAAGACTGTAGATGACCCTGTAAGCCAAAGTATGCAAAGAGTGTAATCAGCTGTAGAAATTAAAAATGAAAGATACATATTACTAAAGTTAATATTAAATATACTCTTAACCTTTAAAATTTCAAATTATGTATGTCTGTATTTTAGTATGTGCATATATATGCTGTGGGTCCTCAGTATTGAACTCAGGTTATCAGGCTTGGAGGCATGTGCCTTTACCTACTAAGCTGCCCCACTAGTCCCTAATTTTTCTTGTTAATTTCTAGATTCAGTATCATCTTGACAAGAAACCATTCATACCCTGAGTATTCCCTTACACAGGCCACTGACAACTACTAGCTATTTTGTGCTTCTGTGAATGTACTTACTTATTCTGGATGATGTATATGTATGTGTGTTATTTAATATGTGGCTTTTTTGTCGGATTTCTTTCACTAAGCATTATGTTGCCAAGGATTATTTAGTGAGGACTGTATCCCTACTTCATTTTTTTTTTTAATGGAATAATCCCTTTTGTGCAGTTATCTTTTATCTGTGTGCTCATTTAGTTGGTAGATATCTGGGTTACTTCTGCTTTTTTTTTTTTTTCTGCTTTGAATAATTCTGTATACAAGTTTTTGTAACACCAAACATGAGAAGTTTCCATGAGTGTTTTGTGAGTGTGTATACAAATCAGAGTGGACTCATGCGGTGGCCCTGCACTTAGCATTTGAAGAGCTTTCAAGCTATTTTCCAAAGTGGGGATAGCAGCAACACATGGAATTCCCAGTTCTTCACCTCCTTGACAATACTTTCCTTTCCTAGCATGAGTGCAGCATGCATGGTGAGCTTGAACTCCTGTTTTATGGGTTCATTGCATGTTCCTGATGATCAATGATCTGGACATCTTGTTAATTTGTGGGATTTATATATTCTGCATACTAGTCCCTTATTGGATAAATCAGTGGTGTCCATTAATACCGTTTTATTTATATGTGTGGTTCAGGTATTTGCACACCTCGAGGAAGTCAGAAGAAGGTGTTGTGTATCCTGCTCTATCACTCTGCCTTATTCCCTTGAGACAGGGTCTCGGTGAGCCCCAGTGATCCTCCTATCCTTGCTACAAACCCCTTCTCCCTCCCCAGTGCTGAGATTACAGGTGTGCACAGCTGTGCCCTACTTCTGAAAACATGGAACCAGCTCTGAACCCCAGAATTTTTTGCTTAAAGGTGCAAGTTGCTTGTCACTTTCTATTGCTTGTGCCTTTATGTGTGTTAAGAAAATGTAATCTACTCCACAGTCAACACTTGGATTTTCTTTAGTAGTAATAGCTTCTGTTCTCTTTCCCAGTGTGCTAGGAACTAAGCCTCAGCTCTCAAACATGTGATGGCACATTCTACTTGTGGCCCCAAAGAGTTCTATTATTACTTTCAAGTCTTAGATCCATTTTGGATGAGCTTTACATGTGGTATTGTGAGGTGGGATCCAGTTTCATTATTTACAAGTGGATGTCAGTTGTCCCAGTACCATTTGTTGAAATGTCTCCTTTTTTTTCTTTATTGAATTGTTGTGACAATTTAAAACGTTAGAAATATGGAGAACTAAATGTTGTACTTTTTGTTTTAAAAAAATAGTTTGAATGATACTTTTTTCCTTGTGACAATTTTAGAGTGGGCATGCTTTTTATGACTTGTACTTACGGTTTGGATTTTCTTCTTTGTGCTTTCAGTACTATAAAATACCTGATTTTTTTTTTTTTTTTCCTCTAGGACATTCTCCTTTTGGTTAATCTGTCATCATGAAGTTCCCTATGCTGCTTGCCTAGAGTCTTTTACTTTCTAAAAGTAAACACATTCTCAGTGTTAGCTCTTCTGTACCTGCATGCTCACAGACTAGAGTTTCATTTCCATCACTCATGTCTGCACTGTACTGTCAACTCTATAGATTGTCACATAGCTTTATCACTGGAGATAAGGACAGGCCTTTCTCTCTGTATGATCCTGATGGAGATAGCTTTTACTAGTCAGTTGTTGAATGAATAACTAGGAGCATACTGTGTGTTTATGTTGTTACAGTTAATATACCACAACAGCTGAGCTGACAGTTAGCCATGGCACTGAGGTTTGTGTACACTGCATGGCAGGATGGCCTGTGTGAGAGTTGCTTACCTTGTCATTTATTCTGTGGTAAGCTTCTTCCTTGGTATCTATCTGATTATTTTATGTTTGGTTTTTCAAGACAGGGTTTCTTTGTGAGCTCTGGCTGTCCTGGACTCAAATCTGTAGACAAGACTATCCTCAACTCACAAAGATCTACCTGCCTCTGCTCCCGAGAGTGCTGGGACTAAAGGCATGCACAACCACCACCTGTCTTAATCATTTTGTTGTCTTTTTCTTTCCTAATCTGGTTTATCCTTTTACAACCTTGTACAGAATTGTTTCATTTCTTTTTCATAGATGATCCAGTTGTTTCTATAACATAACAGAATACACAGTATAATAATTTACAGATGACTTTTACTTTGCTCTTAATAGTCGTCTGTTTTGTAAGCATTTTATTCTGTGATAGAGGATAGGGGTTAAAGAAAACACCGTTTTTATATTGTGTTGCAAGTTACAGCTGTGATGTGGACTTAGACCAAATGCTTCCATTACCTCTTCTGCCCCTTTGCTGGGGGCATCCTGGTAACCGTCTAAAGTTAACCTACAGCAGAAATGATTACATTGGTGTGGATTTTTCCCTTTAACCTTACATATAAAAGATGGCTAGTGGTTAGCTTGCACTGTCTGTTCTTCCAGAGGATCCAGGCTCAGTTTGTAGCACCCACACTCCTGTAATTCCATCTTCAGAGGCCCTGATAATGCCCTTCTTGCCTCCACAGGTTGCAGTACTGTAATACATGTAAAATCATGAAGGCTCACACACACATACATAGGAAATAAAATATTTTTAAAAGTTTACCTAACTATATAAGAGGTCAAAATGGGGGCTCTTAAGAAGTTTTTGAGTACTAATCTTGTTTTTTTGTTTGTTTTGTTTTTCCTTTTTGATACTAGGGATTGAACTCAGGTCCTCAACCATGCTATGGAAACTCTGAGCCCTTGAGTAGTAATATTAATAGTTCTTATTTATCCTTTCTTTTTTCTTTCCTTCAGGTAGCAAATTATGGAGTTGGAGGACAATATGAACCTCATTTTGACTTTGCAAGGGTAAGTGAAAGTGTAACTAAGTCCACTTTTAAGTTTAATTACTTCTTGTTGGAAGAAAAAAAAATTCATGACACTTAGTTTAAGACAAGCAGGCTCTTTTGGGGGAGAGGGGAGGGTTGTAACTGTAATGAGGTTTTTTGGTGAGAGAGTAAGCTTAACTTCAGGTACAGAAGGCAGCAATGGGAAGTTATGGGGCAGTGTGTAGAGATTACTGAGCAGTAATGGGCTGCAGCAGGGATAGGAGCAGTGTGCACTACCCAGGGGGTGCTGAAAAATGAGCAGCCCAATGAGAGATCAGATATGGAGGGGAGAGATGAGCATGCAAAGCTCACAAGTCAGGGCCGGCAGAGGAGAGAGCTCAAAGGAACTTGAGAGGGGTTGGTCAGGAAAAGTGTCTTTGTTTTTTTTAAACTCTTTTCTTTCTTTTTAGTAATTTATTTAATTTTATTTGATGTGCATTAGTGTGAAGGTGTCAGATCCCTTGGAATTGGGGTTACAGACAGTTGTGAGCTGCCATGTGGGTGCTGGGAATTGAACTTGGGTCCTTTGGAAGAGCAGACAGTGCTCTTAACCACTCAGCTGTCTCTCCAGCCGAAAAGTGTCTTTGTTGATTCTATCTGAATATAAAAACCTATTCCCTGACTGACAGGAGATCCTGAGAATCCTTCTCAGCAGAAAACAGCAACAAAAACCCCTTAAAAAACCAGGGGTGGTGACTCACTCATTTAATCCCAGCACACAGGGAGGCAGAGTCAGGTGGATCTCTGTGAGTTCAAGGCCAGCCTCTCTAGAAAGTGAATCCAGGACAGCCAAGTTTATACAGAGAAACCCTGTCTTGGAAAAACAAACAAACAAACAAAAAAAAAACTAAAATAAAATAAAGACATTTAATTAAGACCTTTAGTTGAGTGCATTGATGAGCCTGGAAGAATGAAAATGTTATTCCCCACAGACACACTGAACCCTGAACAGTTGGCAGTTAAGGATGAGGCAGCACTACTGTTGGCACCTAGAGCGCTGGGTCACCGACTCAGAGAGGACTGCCATAAACCTCTAGTCAGATTCTACTGTCAGCCTGTCAGCGAAGACAGTAGTGTAAAACACTTGCTTTGAGATGGCAGCTGTGCTCTGGGAGTTTTAAAACATAGACCTGGCATCATGAGAAAGATTAAAGTTGCTCAGTTTAGTAATGTTCCTAAATATGGTAGAAGCAAACTTTATTCTCCCTGCAGATTTAAAAAATAAAAAATAAATAATCAGTGGCTAAAGTACAGCGGAAAAGACTGCAGCAGCCAGCAGACAGACACATATCCTGAATTGCTTGTATACTGTATATGTAGTCCTTAAAAAATAAAGGGCGGCAAAATGATGATGTTGGCATATTTGAAAAATAAGCAAAGGGAAATTTTAAATAGGAAAGAAATGTAAACATTTAAAATGGAAAGGATATAGGTTTTTTTTGTTTTGGTTTGGTTTTGGTTTTTTAAAGATGAGAGACAACTGAACTGAATTGGACAATACACATGAAACAGTTACAAGAACACATTTGAAAATGAAAGACAAACTGGAGTCCAGAAGCTGAGAGAACATGAGACTCCATTATCACTGAAGCTTCTTAAACTATACGTATATATATTATACTATACTTATATTCTTATATATATTGCAATCTCTCAGCACTCTTGAGGGGAGAAACAGTCTGTCCTTGAACAGCTCTTCACTGGCTTCATCACAGATCCCAATGTTCTTTTCCTATAGAGTCCTGCAAAACTACACTTTTTTCTCTATTCTTAATTTCTGATACTGAAACGTGTCAGGGTTTTTGATGATGTCAGGTTAAAGGCCCATTACAAAATTGAAACTTATTATTTTAGCTTTGGAGGTAATTGTTGATTCCATGGAAGCAGCAAATAGGTATATGGGGCACTTCCATGTATCTCCCTCATGCCCCATCCCCCAGGGCTGATGTCTTCTGTAACTGTAGCACAGTACCAAAATCAGGAGTGCACCGTTGCTGCATTCACAACACATTATTTCAGCCCTTCTGCTTTTTTTCTTCTTATGGCTCTGCACTTCTGGTACTTGTGACTTTATGTAATTCCTGTTGTAGTCAAGGCACATCACTATGTCACAAAGCTCCCTTGTAGTTGCGTTACCACACACACCCTTCTCTTACCCTTAATTTCTGCTAGCACCATTACACAGGAGAAGAACCCACTATTAATTCATTCAGAAAACAGATCTAGAATTTGTTTTCTCCAATTGTTTTTGGCAAAAGTATCCAGTGTGGGGGCTGAATGAAGCACTTGAGGCTGGTGTGAACATTGCACACTGGCAGACACAGGCAGCCATTTGAGGTGTGTTCCTTCACTTCCTACTACTGTGCCCCTGGAGTATTCACAGTACTGAGTTTAATACCATTACATTCACTGCTTTGTCCACAGAAAGATGAGCCGGATGCTTTTAGAGAGCTTGGGACAGGAAATAGAATTGCTACATGGCTGTTTTATGTAAGTAAATGTTTGCTTTGCGATTTGATTGTATGAATCACTTGTTTGGGCATGTTTTATGAAGTTGGTTTAGTGGACTCCTATTTAACATTCTAAAGTTTTTCTTATACAAGCTCCTGCAGGGGAGACAGGGTCTGCAATCATCAGGCTTCATAGTGAGTTCAAAGCCAGCCTGGGTCTCAAAATAGAGGAATAGCTGGGACTTCATGGTTTGTTTACCATGCAGAAGGCATGGGGTTTCGTGTCTGCCATCCTAGTACTTGGGCAGCAGAAGGATCAAGGTCAGCCTTGGGTATATAGTGGGTTTGAGGTCAGCATTGTATAACTGTAGCACAGTACATATGAGACCATGTCTCAAATGTATGGGGGATGCATTTAAAAATTATTGCCAGGCAGTGGTGGCACACACCTTTAATCCAGCAGAGGCAGGTGGATCTCTGAGTTCAAGTACACAAAGAAACCCTTTCTCAAAAACAGATAAAAAAATTGATAGTCCTAGAACTTAGAGAGATTATATTTTAGAATATGGACTGTTTACATCTGCATGTTATATATGCACATTATAAACGTGTAGCTTTATAGTTTTTTCACAGACTAAACATATCCAATAATTAGCATCCAGACCAAGACATCACACAACAGTAGCAATTATTATCATGGTTAAACAGCAAAAATGCATTTATAATTTTTGTGTATGATGGATTAAACTCAGGGCCTAAAATATGCTAAGCATACACTCTTGCCTATGTGCCCAACTTCAAAATTAATATCTGTTTCACTTTTCTGTTCCATGACAAATCACCACAAAATTATTTTTTTTTTTGACTGATTTTTTTTTGGGGGGGGGGGGTAGGGGTTGAGGGAGAAGCAGCTTGTCAAATCTGAGGTCTCATGCATATTCTGAATGGCTTTGAATAGTAGTGAAATAAACTATGTAAACAAGTATTTACTAAGTACCAACTAGTAAGGTGTTATTTTATACACTGAATATTGTCAGCAAGTAAGACATGAGAATTCCTGCCTTCTAGAGAGAATATTCAACTACAGGAAAATGCTTATATATACACATTTTACAACATTTCTTTTATAATGTCCAGTTCTAGGTTTATCTCCCTTCTAGCACTACTACTTGGGTGCATGCATCTAAACTACATAGCATGTTAAAAAACAAACAAACCAGATATAAAGTCCAGCCATACATAGATAAACATGTCTTCAATGTCCATTCAGCATCAGCTCCTCACAATGCTGTCTCAATTTTTTCTACCCTTTTTTTCCTTGTAGATGAGTGATGTGTCTGCTGGAGGCGCCACTGTTTTCCCTGAAGTAGGAGCCAGTGTTTGGCCCAAAAAAGTAAGAATGGTTTGTTGTGGGGCGTGGGTATGCTGGGTCTTTTTTTTTTTCCCCCTGAACTAGAGCTGCACCCATAGTTTGTGGCCCAAGCAATGAGTTATATTTTCAAACTACATTCACCTCTCAGTAAAAGTTGGGTCAGGAACAAGGGTGATACTGAGTTCTAATTTCCAAGATTTTATTTTTGTATGATTCCCTTCTTCATGTTGCTAGACTGTTCTCTGAAATACCGTTTCATCTTTATGGTATTAACTTCCATATGAAAAAGAAAACATTTTAAAGCAATAGGCTCACAAAATTAGAGAAGAACATATGCCTCTGTATAAGGAACAGGAAAATGTAAGTACTGTGAAAAGTAAAGACCTGGCGTTTTATTTGGTGGTAATGTGGATTGTTCTCCACAGGGTACTGCTGTCTTCTGGTATAATCTGTTTGCCAGTGGTGAAGGAGATTACAGTACACGGCATGCAGCCTGTCCCGTGCTAGTTGGAAACAAATGGGGTAAATAGTCCCTATATTCTCTGAAAAATGACTTATTTCACTTTGAAACTATTATAGCCTGCACCTTAAAATAAAGTGCTTTCTCCCAAGGACCTGCCAATATGGATTCACGTTGTAATGGATTCAGCCAAGACTTCTCTAGTCTAAATGTAAATTTGTGTCCCATAGATTAGCATTTTGGTGAGCTTGTTTTTGAGGGTAGGTGCTCCTTTTTCAAGAAACATTAATTGAAAAGTTACTGTTTTCCTTTGAAAGGTTACAATGTGAGACCATGTGCTAACGGATAAGTCAGACTAATGCAGACTAATGACCAAGATGGAAGAGGAGAGGGTGATTTTGTCTAAGTTGGTGGAGCGTTAGCTTAATTTTTGTTTCCTCAGCACACAAAAGTTATTTTTTTAGGCATGTTAAGTGCCAGAATAAATTCGGTCTGGCTTTAGTGCAGAATTTAAGAGGCCTTCCTCTCAGACAATGCAGGTATAGGACTGGTTGAGAAAGAAACGGGGTTTAATATATATATTAACCCTCTATATGCAGTTCAGCATGTCAGTGGCAACATTTCAGATGATTACAGTCTATATGTGTTCTCACATAACCAATGTAAAGAGGCCTGTTCATCAAGGTCTTACAATACCCTCTGTGATTATGTTGCTTATGGAACATTGGACCACAGTGAGGAAGAAAACAGCTTTAAAGGCTCTTCTCCATTGTGTGAGTGGACAAGAGGTCTAGCCTTAAACAGCAATAGCAAAAGGTTTTGGTTCAAAGAAGAAAAATTGGCCAATTGATTAATAAAGATTAGGTACCAGGGAGATGATGATAATGAGTGTAGGACCCTATTTCAGATATTTTGTGCAAGTCAGTGGCATTCACTTATTCTATATACCAGAAATAGTGTAGAAAATTAATTTGGGGGAGGAGATCCTTTTTAAAAGGACATAGTGGTTCATAACTTTAATTCCAGCACTTGGGAGTCAGAGGCAGGCGGATCTCTGAGGTGGAGGATAGCCCGGGTTACAGAGTGAATTCCAGGACAGCCATGGCTACACAGAGAAACCCTGTCTTGAAAAAACAGAACATTTTGGAACTTAGCCAGCTTATGAATATGTGAGCAACAGGGTCAGAGAACCCTCTTCCCAAGAGGAGTTGTGTTTGCTTTCCCATCTTTGGGTTTTGGAGGTAGCATTTGGAAGCAGGTGAAAGCGATCTTCTCCATCCATGCTATATGTTGTGCCACTCATAGCTCATTTTAGATCTCATTAGATGTATGTACATGAGATCTGTTGTTTCCAACATTGTCAAGTTTATGCAGCATCTACCTTTATCTGGTTTTTAGTTTTAAGCTTTTAATCTGTGTTGAAATTGTCATAAACAAGCTTTTATATTAGAAGAAAAATTTTGTTTGTTTTTTTTCCCCTCTCACAGTATCCAACAAATGGCTCCATGAACGTGGACAAGAATTCCGAAGGCCATGCACCCTGTCAGAACTGGAATGACAGACAGTCTCCCTGCCCCTGTTGTCCTCTAATGCGCCAGGCACGATTGTGGGTCATAACTTTTGGGAAGTTTACAGATCACTAACACTCCACGGTTAACTCAGTCATGAACCTCATCCCATGTTTTGTCTGCGGACAATCACTTGTGTATTTTTTTTTTTAATTAACACTCAGTCACCACATTATGTCAAACTTTACAGTTCAGTTGTTATCACAGGATACAGACATTTAAAATGAGGAGTCCTATATCTGTTTTTGGTTATTATTATTTTTTTTTTTAATGAGCATCCAGTTGAAGACATTATGACATCTCAGTAGGGTGGGACAGGCAAGGCTGTGTCCTGGCATGCAGATGCCTGTACATCTGTTCTTCCCTTGCTGTACTTTTTGGGTTGCTGAGTACTAGTAAGAAACTAGGACCTTAGTCTGGGTCATTGGGTTTTGCCCCTTCATCTGTTATTCCACATTCATATTATTATTTAAAGAAACTGTATTTGGTTTGAGAAAATTACTTTGTTCAAAAGTCCTGCAGAAATGGCCTTTACAACTAAAATGCTCAGACTTAGACATTTTCTCAAGTGACTGATGTGTCCAGAGACTGCTGTTCCAAGTGACAGTGCCCTGCCTTGTATTCCAGCTGCAGCAGGCCGCGATGCTGGCATTCTGATGAAATACTGTGCCTTAGGAGACTGGGAGTTAGGAAATGTACAGGTCCTTGTAATGACGGAGTTGATTTTTTAAAAGGAAATGTTCTATAAAAAGCCAAAATGTTTGACTTTTTTCCATTCTGAAATGTGTTATAACAATGACCTATTTATGATCTTAAATCTTTTTTTTAAAAAAAGTCTCTGTGTGGTAATTCTCATGTTTAAATCCAAATGTAAAATACAGTGCTGCTTGTAGTTAATACTAATTTACTCCTTTACAGGGCTGAGATTTAATATTCGTGGTTAAACATTTAGTTAATCAAAACATGTTTCTTTGTATAGCTTGCCTGGCCTGCTCCAGACTCCTGAGACATTAACAGAAAGTGAACTTTTCTTCAAAGATGGTCATACTTTGGTTATGAGTCATTAAAATAATGATACTTACAGTTTCTCCTATTTAAAAGCAGGGTTGTCTTGAGGCTGTGCATTTGGTGTGTATGAAAGAATTCTTCATTCATAATTCTCTGGGAAAGTATCTATTAAAATGAACTGTGTCCATCACAGGGATTTTAGCAAAAAATATTAAAAATTAAGTTCAGCACTTTAAACTGATTTTGCAGCCAAAAATAATGCAGCGTAGACATAGTGGCCCATATATTTGGTCCCAGCAGTTAAGAGCAAAAGAATCTCTGAGTTCAAAGACAGCCTGGCCTACTTATTGTTCTAGATCCACCAGGACTACATAGAGGGGTCCTGTCTCAAAAACAACCTAAACAACTTCGTTTAGGCTGCTGGTCTTTTAGGCTGGTGGTGTAGCTCAGATAGAGCAAAGGCGTGAGCCCTTGGGTTTCATTCCTACTACCAAACCCTCACGCTCTTAACTTGGCAGAAACATATATTGCAAGTAAAATGGGGATTTCAAGGCTAGAAAATAGTTTTGTCACAATATGTTAGCAAATAGATTATAAATGAGATTATAAATGAGAAAGGGGGAAGGTTGTTGAAACCATCAGTGGCCTATAAACGTGTGAGAGACACACTCGACCTCGCTGACCATTTAGTAAGGTTAGCATTATTAACACAGGGTTCCTATCAAGATAATAAAGTGTGCTGGCTAGGGTGTATGAAACTGTTACTACATAATGATTCTTTAAAACTTGATTCTTTAACCCTAACATCCCAAAATTCTGTTTCTGAGTATGAAATGAAGGCAAAGAGTTGAAAGAAATGTTTACACCTGTGCTCAGAATAGAATTATTTGTAATCGCCATAAAGTGGAAGCAAAGTACAGAAAATAGGTGAATGGGGAAAAGGCAACATGTACGTTAGAAAAAAATATTCAAGCCAAAAAGAAAGTCCAACACACTCTCAACATAGATGAACCTGAAGAAACAAGTGAAATAAGCCACAAAGATACTCTTATCATTCCACTTACATGAGACTCCTAGAGTAATCAAATGCAAAGGACGAGAATGATGGTTTCCTAGGGTGGAGAAGAGACACTTGAGGGTTGGTGTTGCACAACAACATAATCTACTTAAAGTGGTCTAAAAATACTCCTTGGATTTTAGATTTATTTCGTATGTATGAATGTGAGGTTGGTTCCCTCAGATCAGAAGTGGCCATTGGATATCCTGGAACCAGTTATGGCTGGTTGTTAAGCATCATAGGGGATGGAATTTGAACTCTAGTTCTCTGCCAGAACAGGAAGTGCTCCAAACCTGAGCCTAGCAGTGGACGGACACAAGACTTAAGGCCACCATTGAGCAGGCAGGACCTAGAGTGGTAGGAGGGAAATACCAATCCATCTATAACCTTACCTTGCCTACAAGATGTTCAGCGATAACAGAGTGATCAACCAACGCCTGGCCCAACTTGACAGCCACTCCATGGGAAAAAGCCAACCCCTGACACCACTAACCATACGCTGCTAGACAGGAGCCTAACGTAAGTGTTCCCTGAGAACACACTCCCTCCTGCCCCCCAGTCCCCAGCAGCTGATCGAATCAGATGCTGAGACTCACAGCCAAGCATCAGATAGAGCTCAGGGAATCCTGTGGAAGAGTGGGAAAGGGGTGTGTGGGTGGGTCAGATGGGACAAGAAGGCTGCAAGAAGTCCAAGGTCCTAGGTTCAACCGTCAGTCGTGTCCAAAGTACTAAAAGTTTGACAATTTAAACAATTACGTTCCAATTATGTTTATAAGCCCTCCAGATTGAAAGCAGGGCTATCTGTAAATCCATGTTCATATTTGTAGCAGCATTAGTCATGTTGGCCAAAGGTGAAAGCAACCCCTTTGAATGTCTGCAATTGAATGGACGAGCAAAGGTAAAATTGAGAACATTTTAAAAATTAATCTGAAATCGTAGAACTCAAGAAAATTGACCAAAATCAAAAATTAACAGAATCCCAAAACAAGACTAAGGGATGAGAACAGCTTTAAAAAAATACAAAGATAAGCCAGGCCTGGTGCAGCACACCTTTAATCCCAACATTCAAATGGCAGAGACAGACTTTTAGCCAGCCTGGTCTACATAGTTCCAGGCCAGACAGGGCTGCTGTGAAACTGCTTCAAATCTTCAAGACGATTTTAAAGAATATATTTAACACTTTACACTGTTCAGAAATGGCCAACATGAGTACAACTTGTAAATTTACCAGATCTTAAAGAGAATGAAAATTGTGAAAACTTCATAACTTAGGGGGGAAAAAAGATTATAAGGCTTTGGCAGCAATACTCACATAAAATGGTAGTGTACTTAGAGTATGGAGGCCCAGAACCCACATAATTGCCAGTAGAACATGACAGCCCTCTAAGTGGAGATGGAATCTCTAGAACAATCCAGGTTCCTGTTGTAATAGACAAAGCAATCTGGGAAGATGCCAATTTCTGCCCTCCATCTGCACAGACCTGGGCACCTGCACTGTCACACACATAAGTGTGCATACGTGTACAAATAAGAGGATCTTTTAAAAAAAACAAAACAAATAGGATCTATGTCCACATCACATAGACAAATCTGTCAACATAAAGGAAATCAGAACATGTCAGATCTTTTTTTTTAGGAATCTCCTGGAAGACAATTTTGAAGCTATAAAATAGGTACCAAAGACAGTGAATATGCTGTCAGATCTGAGGGTTATGTCAATATTCACAGGGAGTAGTGCTTTGTGATTTTTTTTTAAAGAATGATTTTCATTATGCAATTCAGGCCAGCCTCACACTTAGGAGCCCTTTGCCCCTGGGGCTGGGATTGCAGGCCTGCATCATGCACGGCTAATGTTTATTATTTTAAATCTGTCTTTACTCTTGTGTCATAGCAGCCTGTTAAAGTGCAGAAGACACCCACTGTTAGTAGAATAGGAATACCTCAGGGGAAAGTTGTTAGAAGAAAGAAGTCAATTTGTGTCCACCTTATAAACAAGAAAGAACATACAGTGGAATTTTACTTTACAATATAGACAAGTAAAAAAAAATAAGCTGGAGTCACCAAGAATCTGTGTATGATTCCAAATGTTCAAAATGCCCAGAACAAACATATCTATAAAGAGAAAAAATGGGGAGAGAGGAGGTTTAGAGGCCCAAATAGCTAACGGATTGAGTTTTCTTCAGCTGGTACTGAAAACATTTCTAAGTTGTATGAGCTGCGGTTTGCACACACCTGTAATACCAGCCCTTGGCAGGTGGAACTGGGAGGATCAGAAATTCAAGGTTGTCTTTCTGCTATGTAGTGAGTTCAAGGCTAGCCCAGAACACAAGAGACCCTGTTTCAAAAACAGTAATGTTTGGTGAAAATGTTTTCAGTTGTGAGGACTACAATCCTGTGACTAAGCCATTGAATTAAAACTAAGACACGCAACAGCTACAAAATACACACTTCAAGTTAGTGAGTTGGATGGTACGAAATATATATCTCAAAGCTGTTTTTTAAAAGGTAGAAAAATATAAATAAATGAAACATAAACTTGTCCAACTATGGAGAAATTTAAAGAAGCCAAAACTTGTATTTTTGTAAATGATAAACACTGCACCTAAGCAAATTGCCAATGTCACGCATGAGTGAGAGAAAACTACAGATACTACAGACCCTGAAAGGATAATGGTCTATTATTAACATCTTTATGACAAATTGAGCAGATTATTTAATTAACAAATTTCTTAAAAGGCAAATTACTAAAATCTCAAAAATACTGAATATCCCCATTATTGAGCAAAGAAATTAAAGACTTAAAAAATGTACCAAGAAGGAATATAGAGTTCTAGATGGCTTCATTAAACTCTACCGCACATAAGGAATACCACCAGCTCTCTATCAAAGGGCTACAGAAGATGCCAGCTCACTTTAAGAAATGTTATCCCTGATCTCTAACTAGAAGTCTAAGGAAGAAACCTATATCTCTCATGAACGTAGGTACAAAAGACTTTTAAAAGATTTGATTTATTTTATGAATGACTCCTCTATCTGCATGTACACCTGCATGCCAGAAGAGGGCACCAATCCCAGTAAAAATGGTTGTGAGCCACCATGTGGTTACTGAGACTTGAACTCAGGACCTCTGGTAGAGCAGACAGTGCTCTTAACTGCTGAGCTTTCTCTCCAGCCCCCAAAATACTTTTAAGTCTAACCATGTGGAAGTGGAAAATTCATGCTTAACAAATATTCGTAACAATACACTAACAAGTCTAGTTCAATAGTTGTTTTAAAGTTGGGGCCAGTGAGATAGCTCTTGGTGTAAAGGCATTTGCGGCTAAGCCTAACTACCAAAGTTCAGTCCCAGGAGTTCACAGGGTAGGAAAGACCCAACTCCTACAAACAGTACTCTGACTTCATCCACAAGCTGTGGGCTTCTCGCACACAGAAAGAGATGTAATAAAAAATTGCAAAGTCATGTTCAAATTCCACCCAAGTAATTTACCATATTTAGCAACTTAACAGAGGGAAAGATACATAATCATTTCAGTAGCTGCAGAGAATGCAGATGACAAATATTGCTAGTGATTTTCTTTTAAGTGTGCCAAGTGTGCTAACAAGTGTCTATGACCCTTGGCTCAGATAGGAAGCTTGCTCCAAGTTCAAGGCCGGCCTGTGCCCCAGAGCAAGTTTCAGGAGAGCCAGACCCTGCCTCAAATAAACAAAACATGAATTTTCCAAAACTTGATTAGCGGCTTTTCAGAAATTTTGCTCTGCCTTACTTACCAGTAAAAGACTGGATGCTGCTTGTGCCCAACAGCTTTCCTCATGTGTATTTAGCTTCATTCTTGACATCAGGTCAGCACAGAAGAGGAGTGGGAAGGAGTATCCCTCGTGGGTGGTATGGGCATGTTTGTAAAACATCCCAGAGAGATCTTCAGAACTTTCGTGGCAGAGCTTAGCAAGCACATGGCAAGAAATACAGAAATACATGCACATACAGAAATAGATGACAAACTGAATTTTTAAACTCGATGATGGCCTCTCAAATGTAAATTAAAAATTGCAAATATAAATGAAAGCTGTATGCTTTTATATGACTGCTGAAAAATGTGAGAGAAGTGTGCATTGATAAAGGGCCATTTTGAGGTAAGAAAATGCCCTGTGTCCTTGTGGTATTTACATCTGTCAAAAACATTCAGAATGTGTGCTTTTCTGTGTAAATTGTCAGTAAGGTTGGGTATATGTGTATGTGTGTGTGAAAGAGAGGGAGAGGGAAAGAGAGAGAACAGCTAGGCAATTCAAAAATTAATTTCAAAAATTAAAGTCAGGCATGCCTTTAATCCCAGCACATGCAAGGTAGAGGCAGGCAGATCTTTGAGTTCGAGGCCAGCCTAGTCTACAGTGAGTTCCAGGACAGCCAGAAGTACCTAGTGAGACCTGTCTGCTTCTGATATATGTGTGTGTGTGTGTGTGTGTGTGTATATATATATATATATAT
>NW_026592060.1:0-23957 GCF_907164565.1 Psammomys obesus | reverse complement strand
TATATATATATATATATATATATATATATATATATATATATATATATTAATCAGAAGCAAGTCTTGTTTGTCCCATGATGGTTTGTCCTATAATGATGGTTAAAACATTAAATATTTTAAACATTTGCTAATAAAATCCCTGTTAAACAGATGCTATTGTTAAGGAGTGGTATCTGACATTTGTGTCAGACAAAGAAAATAAAACAAAGTCCTACAAATTAGAATCTCAAGTTGCCTGAGGCTGGCCTTGAACTTGCTTTGTAGTGGAGGAGGGCCTGTCTGTATCTGCCAAGTGCTGACATTCCAGTCCTGTACCACTGCCCAGTGGGAATGGGACCCCCCCCCCCCCAGATCAAAGGAGTGGAGCCTGCCGTAAGTTCCTGGAAAGTATCACATTAGACCATGAAGCTGATTTTTAAATACTCTACTTAACACCAGAACTGGGTGTCAGCACTCCCACTCGGGACAGTTCTGGGGTGTGCTTTGGTTTTTCCTGGGTACTGGGGATTAAATCAACATACCAAACAGACCAAAGACACTCAACCACATTTCAGCCCTCAAAATTATTCTGGAGGAGATCAGAAGTATAAGAAAGCCACACGGGAACAGAATTCCAAGGGCTCATTCTGCCCTTTCCAGTTCTTTTCTGAACAGGTTGTAGGAATTGGCCTGGATTTCATCACACAGATGCCCCTGAGAACAATGATTTGTACATGGTTTTTGATCTTCTGGAAAACCTCATGGTGGTAGCACCTCAGTCCTTCAGGGCTTCTATAGCCAGTTTGTGACTTTGACCTTAGGATCATAAATATCAAGTGACACTAGTGGCAGGCTGGACATGCAGTGCCCAAGCTTTGCACATCCTTAGGTTTTGTGACCTAATCAGGGATTTTTGTCTTATGTTCTGAAGCGGGTTCTTATGCATTCTAGGTTGTCTTTGAACTTGTTATGTTGTGAAGGATTGATAATTCATGATCCGCTGGCCGCTACCTCCCAGTGCATCAATTACAGATGTTTGCTGCTGTGGCTGGTTCTGTGGTGCTGCTATCTAGTGCATGCCAGGCAAGCACTCTGCCAGGTAAGCCGCATTCCCAGCCTAAGACCTAATCATTGAAAAAAAAATTTATTTAATGATATCAGTATCATGTGTGGTTTTATTTTTTAAGGGGTGGGGGTGGGGTTTGTGCATGTTAGTGCAGTGCCTACAGCGGCCAGAAGAGGGCATCAGATCCCTTACAGGTGATTGTGAGCTGCCATTGCAGGTGGTAGGAACTGAATTCTGGTCCTCTTGAAAGAGTAGGAAGTGCTCCTAACTACTGATCCATTTCCCCAGTGCCCTAATAACTTTCCTTCCTTCCTTCCCTCCTTCCTTCCTTCCTTCCTTCCTTCCTTCCTTCCTTCCTTCCTTCCTTCCTTCCTTCCCTCCCTCCCTCCCTCCCTCCTTCCTTCCTCCCTCTTTTTCTTTTTCTCTTTCTCTTTCTCTTTTTCTTTTTTTTCTTTCTTTCTCTCTCCCTTTCTTTTTTCTTTCTCTCTTTTTCTTTCTCTTTCTTTTTTTTCTTTTTTTTCTTGGGTTTCTCTGTCCTGGACTCATTTTGTAGGCCAGGCTGGCCTCAAACTCAAAGAGGTCCACCACTATCCCTAATAACTTTCAATTAATTTATTATTGTTTTTAAATTATTATTATTATTATTTTCCTAAAATATTACAAGAAGTTAGCAGTCTTGGCCAAGAAAAGTGATAATAAATAAAAGGAAGTTACTTTCTTTATTTGCATATTATGTGACTGGGTATATCTAGAAAAAAATTGAGCTGCATGCCATATAAAAGTAATTGTAGGGGCTAGGGAGATGGCTGCATAGGGCAAATGCTTGCTGCACAAGCGTGAGGATGTGAGTTCAGAACCCCTTCACACTATCAACTTTGCAGGCAGAACCCATAAGACCCCTGTGCTGAGGAGGCAAGGACAATCCCCAGAACTTGTTGGCCAGTCTCCCCAAATTGGTCCTGTCCAGGTTGGGTGACTGACTCTGTCTCAAGAGCTGGGGAGAGACAGAAGAAGCATCTGACACCAACTTCTGACCTTCACATGCACATACCTGTGCTCTCCATGGCTGTATGCAAACAATAACACACCCCAAAAGCAAATAACTACACCATCAGACCCAGAGAGTGTAAGAAAGCTGAGATAAAGCACCAGGTTGTTCAGAGCAGAAAGATAACGTGTACTTTTGGAGAAACTGGCGGTACAGAGAGGGGTTGAGGGAGAAAGGGAGGCTGGGTGCTGGATGCTAAGAAACGGATGAGATTCCAAATACAAACAGGCAATAGAAACTGAAAAGTAAAGAACCATCACAGCATAATGGGAACCTCACACTCAGGAGCCTGCTGTTTCAGAAGAAAAAGCAATGGGAAAGGTGAAGAAATTATCCTTGGACTTGAGAGGAAAATGGAAGTGTATTGGATAGGGAGGGTGCTTGTGTGTGTGTGTGTGTATGTGTGTATGCATATCACAGAGTAGAGACAGAGTAGAGTGCACAGAAACATAGACACACGATGCTCCAGCAGCAGTTCACAAGCTGAGCTGGGCAGAAATAGACCACAGGGAGATGCGAGGGCACTGTAGCTGGAGGAGCCAAAGGTTGGTCCCCTCCAGCGGGGTGGGGTTGGCTTGTGAGAATGGCTTACTTGAGGAGAGTGCCACTGCAGGGCTCATCTCTCTTTAACTCACCCTTCTAGATAGGTAACTTTAAAAATAAACACCATGTCCTCCTCTGCAGCCCACTGCCTGCCAAGGGCATGTGTGTTATCTTAGTCCTTTCAACAAGAGCCAGGAAGTGGCTGTTTTCAGACTCCTCACTTAAGCCTTTGACAAACATGGGCAAGGTCCTAGCTTTACTTCAGATGCTCTAAGGTGTAGATTTACAGACTACCCCCCCCCCCAGGACACAGACTTCCTGCCGGGCCTCCTGGAGTCCCGGAGGCTTGCCTACTGATGTCTCTCTGAACTTCACCCACACCAGTTCTAGTGCCCATTGACACAAAGCTCCGAGATTAAACAAAATCAGTAAAGTTACAGAACAAAGCCTGATAATCAAGTGTGTTTTCAGAGTTTTCTCTCTGAACAGATTGACTCTGTTCAACCTCCTTATGCAGGGAGAGAGGGTGGCAAGCCTTATTAGAGAAAAGACAATGGTGGCCTGAATGAAATAAGGAGCAACACTAAAAGGGGGTTGAGGTGTCTCAGAGTTTCTTAGCAGCAGTTCCTAAGGCAGGGGTGGAGATGGGATGGAGGATGGGGTAGGGGGTGTGCCAGTAGGTTCTGAGACAGAGAGAGAAAGTGAGAGAGAAGGTGAGCTACAGAACCTGGCTACACTCTAAAGTAACCAGTAACTCTAAAGGACCAGATTTGTACACTATCTGTGTCTTTGTTAGAGGCTGCTCCAAGGTAACTGATTCCCAGGCTTCTTCCAATCAGAGGCTGCCAGATCTCAATGGAGGAGGTTAAGGTCACTGAAGTCAGCCTCCAGAAAAAGCCAGAATGGTTCCAGGAGTGGAACGTGGCTCAGGAGAGGGCAAAGACAGCTACAATCCTAGGGAGACATCTCCCCACATAGGGGTGAGAACTTGTGCTCAGTGGGGCTCATGCAGCACTAAGGGCCCAGAAGCCATTACTCTGCAGTATGAAAGACAGGCCCAGGAAAGAAGGCAATGCTGTACTGGAGTATGACTACCACTCAGAATCTGACCTCAAATTACTCAGCCTGTTTGGATGCTTCACTGTGCTTTCCCACCCAGCTCTGAGAAATACACCCAGAAGTACAAGCAGAACACTTTTACTACCAGGCCATGAAGAAATTCAATGATCAGTAAATGATAGCTATTGTTATTAAACTCTACATCTGAGAAGTCTAACAGAGCCATGTATGATGGGTCTGAGTCGATTAGGCACAGGCAAGCTTTCTGGAAAGTGATTCAGGACCATGGGGATGGCTGGGCTTGTCAGTCATGGATGGAATGCTTGTCTAGCATGCAGGATGCCTGGATGGGGTGACATGGAAGGACAGTAGAACAGGAGGTACACAGAGCCCAGTGGAGTACACTGAGCTACTTCCACCATTCATGGATGCCTACTAAGACCGTTGTATGCTCATCTCTCTGTCCATGTTGACCTATAGTAGGTCCTTTGGCTTCCTGTGGCCACTTTATCTTGTCCTCCATTTCCATGGTCTCCCAGCTAAAATAGTGGCTAGAGCCCAGCTTCCTGAATACAGGGAGGTCACAAATACAACACATGTACATGTATGTGGCACACTTGGCTCTGGAAAACTGTTGTGGGGTTGGGATGTTGAGCTCAGAGTTACAAACTCATCTCACCCTCCAGAAATTCAGTTTACATGAGGCTGAGATCATGTAAAATCAACACAGTCTTGAACATGCATGCTCTATGGAAATAACAAGGTGTGTGAGGGAGGAAGTCCAATCTTTTCAAAATATTAGACAGTCACACTTCTATTATAAACTAAAAACAAAAACCAAAAAAAACAAAACTAGAGTTGCGCGGATGATAGATAAAGCCATTGTTAAAGTGCTACCAGACATGAGCTTGATTCTCGGAATTCACAGAAAAATGCCAGGCATGGTGATTCGTGTTTGTAGTCTCGGAGCCTCGAGGGACAGCAGGTGGCTCCTTGAGCTTGCTGGGCAGCCAGCCAAGCATAATTGGCAAAGTCCAAGCCAGCAAGAAACTGCACTATTTTTTAAAACAAACAAAACAAAACAAACAAAAAAAGGTGAGCTGGGAGCAGTGGTACACACCTGTAATCCCAGAACTCAAGGAGACAGAAGCAGGTGGATCTCTGTAAATTCAAGACCAGCCTGGTCTACAAAAGCAAGTATAGGATAGCCAAGGCTACACAGAGAAACTCTGTCTTGAAAAACAAAAACAAAAACGAAACAAAAAAGTGTGTGATCTTCTTAATTTGCAACTTTAAAAAATAATAAAGTTTTAAATAAAGAAATAAATAGATAAATAAATGTAGTTACATGTGCTGGCACACACTCCTATGCTTTAATCCCGGCACTCAGGAGGCAGAGGCAAGTGGATCTCTGTAACTTTGAGGCCAGCCTGGTCTACATAGTTCCATGCTGTCCAAAACTATATAGTGAGATCCTGTAAATAAATAAATAAATAAAGGAAGGACAGCCAAGGTTATCCTCTGCCTTCCACACACATGTGCTCATGCACCCAAACACACATGCATACTCCCATTGCTCTTCCGCTGCTGTGAAGAGACCATGACCAAAGCAACTCTTATAAAAGTAAGCACTTAAGTACTTGCTTACAGTTTCAGGGGCAGGTAGCATAGCGGTACACAGATGATGGTGCTGGAGAAGTAGCTGAGAGCTTTACATTCTAATGCACAGGTGTGTGTGTATGAGAGAGGGAGAG
Source organism: Psammomys obesus (assembly GCF_907164565.1). Lineage (NCBI taxonomy): Eukaryota > Metazoa > Chordata > Mammalia > Rodentia > Muridae > Psammomys > Psammomys obesus. The sequence continues at coordinate 18,508 of NW_026592060.1, read as the reverse complement.
AGAGACACTCTCACACACCCTCAGTGACACATTTCCTCCAACAAGGCCACACCTCCTAATCCTTCTAATCCTGTTAAACAGTTCCACTCCCTGCTGACTAAGCACTCAAATATATGAGGCTATGAGGACCATTCTTATTCAAACCACCACACATACACACGCATGCACACACATATACACCCACATTACATCACAGTTGTGTTCTAAACTGCTATGCTATCATTTATCACTCCCTAATCCCAGAAACTCTCTCTAGCTCACCCAGCTATAGCTGAAGAGGTTTCTACCCCCCTCAGTGGACAGAAACCCACCACAGGCAAAACACCCAGAAAGCAAAGGGCTCCAAAAGCTGTTCTAAAGAGTGTGGTCTCAACCAGTAGAGTGAAGAACCCCATGGCTACAAGACAGCATGACATTCAGAGAAACCAGCAATCACCCGTTCCAAAACTCATGTGAAAGTTTCTCTTCAACAGTTCAAAACAAAGCTGGGTGATTGGTGGTGCATACCTTCAATTCCAGCACTCAGGAGGCAGAGGCAGGCAGATCTTTGAGTTAGAGGCTATCCTGGTCTACAGAGCGAGTTCCAGGACAGCCAAGGCTACATAGAGAAACCCTGTCTCAGAAGAAAAAAAATGTTTAAGACAAGAATCATTTGGGCTTCTCAGGTAACTACCCCTGCTCTGTGGGAGACAAGGCAGCTTTCTTTAGTGTTCCTGAAGATGCCAACTCAGACAGTCATGTCCAAAGACAGCAGCCAGCACACTGCATGTGTGGCCACCTGCTTAAGAACTCACTGTGATAGGGAACTAGTTCATTGTGGGAAATGTTCTTCCTCTTCTGGTTATCTGTAGCTCTGCAGTTACATAATTCCATCACCACCACCATGAAGTAAAAAAAAAAAAAAAAAAAAAAATACAGGATTCCAAGTGGAAAAATGAGACAGACATCTGCTATTGCCAGCTTTTCTATTTACATTATGTATAAGGTTTTAATATAAATGTTTAAATCTAAGGCATTAATATAAGAAAGAAATCCCAGGATGGAGGGAGGCAGAAGCAGGCAGATATCAGTGAGTTAGAGGCCAGCCTGGTCTACAAAGCAAGTCCAAGACAGCCAAGGCTACACAGAGAAACTTTGTCTCAAAAATATATATTATATATGTACATAAAGTATATATTATATATGAAAGAGAAACAATATGAGTAAAAATATTGCTGTGAACAAGATTTTACAACTTAACTTCATAATAATTTAATAAAACCATTAAGTTTCCTGGATATTACCATTATTTGGTTGAGAACCCAGCTATGAGGCTCCTGGTCATATACCAAATGACTACATCCTACTACAGAATACTTGCATATTCATGCTCATACTGCTTTATTCACAACACCTAGGAAATGAAATTCACTTAAATGTCTGTCTACTGATGAATAATGAAAAACACACATACACAAAGTGGAATTTTATTTAGCTATAATTAAAAAATAAAATGATGATATTGGGGAACATGGATAGAACTGGAAAGACTTGCATTGAGCAAGGTAAGGCAGGCCCAGAAAATCAAACAGTATATGCTCTAGCCCTGTTTTAGGTCTTATTGCTATGAAGAGACACCATTACCATAGCAACTCTTTTTTTTTTTACTTTTTTTAATTTTAATTTTTATTAATTACAGTTTGTATCCCCACAGTAGCTCCCTCCCTCCTCACCTCCCAATCCCACCCCCTTCTTAATTCCTGCCCCTCCCCCAGTCCACTGATAGGGAAGGTCCTCCTCCCCTTCCATCTGACCCTAGCTTATCAGGTCTCATCAGGAGTGGCTGCATTGTCTTCCTCTGTGGCCTAGTAAGGCTGCTCCTTCATCAGGGGGAGGTGATCAAAGAGCAGGCCAATCAGTTCCTGTCAGAGACAGTCCCTGTTCCCATTACTATGGGACCCACTTGGACACTGAACTGCATGGCAGCTCTTATAAAGGAAAATATTTAGTTGGGATTGGCTTACAGTTGCAGAGGTTTACTTCATTATCATCATGGTGGCAATGCGCGGGTACACACTGTACTGGAGAAGGAGCTCAGAGAGCTATATCTTGATCCTCAGGCAGCAGGAAAAGACTGTGTGCCACACTAGACGTAGATTGAGCATAGGAGACCTCAGTGCCCATTCCCACAGTGACACACTTCCTCCAACAAGGCCACAAGTGCTATTAGCACATGAGTCTGCGGGGGCCGTTCCTATTCAAACCACCGCACTCTCATGTGTGGTTCCTGTCTTCAACCTTTAAAGTGATTAAACTGGACTGGCTATTACAATCTGGAAGCAAAGAAAGGGGCCATAGAGGAAATGGGAGGAGGGAAGAGCCCATATAGAAAGTGGGAATAATAGAGAACTTGTGACATGAAAACAGATAAAGGGAACACTAGGGGTTGGCAAGGCTTCTTCGGGGGAGTAAGAAATGGAGAAAAGAAGGTATATGAGGAAGGTTAATAAAAGCTCAGGATGCGCAGGAAAGACAGCACTTGCTGATCTTGCAGAGGACCCAGGTTTGACTCCCAGCACCCACAGGGTGGCTCACCACCATCCACAACTCCAGTTCTAGGAGATCCACTGTCCTCTTCTAGCCTCTACAGGCCCTAGGCACACATGGGGCTTACAGACATACATGCAGACAAAACACCCATACACATAAAAATCAATTAAATGAACACACACAGTACACACACACACATGCACTTGTGCACACGCACACAAGATGTATGAAAAAGCCATGTGGAAATCTACTACACTAACAGCTAATTTATAAATTAGAGATTTATAATTTTAAAGACTTCAATGAATCAGGCAGTGGTGTCTCTCAAAACAAAGTCAGAAAGACAAGAAAGGAGGATGGTGATTTGGTAGGAAGATGAAAGGAGGAGGAGGGGGATAAGAGTGATGATAATGTACCACATACATGTTTAAAACCGTCAAAGAGTAAATTTTTAGAAAGATATGGAGAAATAAAAACTGTCCAGTCTCACTGTATCTGTACAGCCACAAATGAAGGCCTGGATCTTCAAAAGGCTAAATAAAATTAACATATCCAGAAAATTTAATTCCAGACCCACACCTCAAAAGGTTGGGAGGCAGGAACTCAAGAATCTACACCAGCGCTCATCCAGCTTCGTTCACTGTTCGGAGGCAGATGCTGCACAGGCAGGCTTGAATCCACCACGCTAAGTTGAAAGAAGCCAATCCAAAAGGACACATTGCAGGGTTCCATTTCTCTGATGTACCAAGACCCGCCAATGTAATTAGGAAGACAGAGGCAGAGGTGACAGGAAACTGCATGTGGAGAATTCTCAGTTTAGGATTAAAAAACCTTTGGAGATGGTCCTGGTGCTGGTCACATCGCACATTAATATCCTTAGTTTCATGCATTACATCCTCAAAATAGTTAAAATCCTAAATGTGTTTTCTCCCCTCAAATTTAGATAAAAAAAGCTGAAGAAAAAATGCTATCAACAGTGTCACTAACAATTGCATAAGCTAAAAATAAAAATTCTACTTGACACTAAAACTAACATACAGAATAACTTGTGTCCAGAGAAACTGGAATTACTTTCAGCTATATTGAAACTGAAGCAGTGGAAAGTCTAAGCTTTGGTGACTTAAATGATTTTCAGAAAAGTAAAAAATCTCATAACATAGCATATATTATTAAAATATCAATTGTATATAATATTATGACATATAAGTTACTCATGTTTCACTAGCACTATTATTACATTTAAAAATAAGCAAACTTTTTTTTTTTTTTGAGACAGGGTTTCTCTGTGTAGCCCTGGCTGTCCTGGATCACTCTGTATATCAGGATGGCCTCAAATTCAGAAATCCACTTGCCTCTGTTCACTGAGTGCTGGGATTAAAGGCATGCACCACCACCACCTGGCAGAGGCAGACATTTTAAAAAATTAATTTATTTTTTATTAATTACAATTTATTAATTTTATATCCCAGCTGTAGCCCCCTCCTTTGTCCCTTCCCGATCCCACCCACTCTTTCTCTTCTCCTCCTTTGCCCCTTCCCCAGTCCACTGATAGTGGAGGACTTCCTCCCCTTCCATCTGACCCTAGCCTATCAGATCTCATCAGGATTGGCTGCATTGTCTACCTCTGTGGCCTGGTAAGGGTGTTCTACCCTCAAGGGAGGTGATCAAAGAGCCAGCCACCCAGTTCATGTCAAAGACAGTCCCTGTTCCCCTTACTCAGTCTCCAAGGGAACCCACATGGACACTGAGCTGCCATGGGCCACATCTGTGCAGGGGTTCTATGTTATCTCCATGCATGGTCCTTGGTTGGAGAATCAGTCTCAGAAAAGACCTCTGTGCCTAGATTTTCTGCTTCTGTTGCTCTCCTTGTGGAGCTCCTGTCCTCTCCAGGTCTTTCTATTTCCCCCTTCTTTCATAAGATTTCCTGCACTCTGCCCAAAGTTTGGTTATGAGTCTCAGCATCTGCTTTAATACCCTTCTGGGTAGAATCTTTTGGAGGTCTCTGGTAGGCTCCTGTCCTATTCCCTGTTTTTTCCTTCTTCCGAGGCAGCCTTTGCCTTTCTGAATGAAGATTGATCATCTTACCCAGAATCCTCCTTCTTGCTTAGCTTCTTTAGGTGTACAGATTTTAGTATGATTATACTATATTATGTCTAATATCCACTTATAAGTGAGTATATACCATGCGTCTCTTTCTGCTTCTGGGATAATTCCCTCAGGATGATCTTTTCTAGTTCCCACCATTTGACTGCAAATTTCATGATTCCTTGTTTTTACTTGATGAGTAGTATTCCATTGTGTAAATGTACCACATTTTCTGTATCCATTCCTCAGTTGAAGGACATCTGGGTTGTTTCCAGATTCTGGCTATTACAAAAAAGGTGCTATGAACATGGTTGAGCAAATGTCTTTGTTGTATACTTGAGCATCTTTTGGATATATACCCAGGAGTGGTATAGCTGGATCTTGAGGTAGCACTATTTCTAATTGTCTGGGAAAGCACCAAATTTATTTCCAAAGTGGTTGTACAAGTTTACATTCCCACCAGCAATGGAAGAAGGTTCCCCTTTCTCCACAACCTCTCCAGCATGTTTTGCCACTTGAGTTATTCATCTTAACCATTCTGATGGGTGTAAGGTGAAATCTCAGGGTCGTTTGATTTGTAGTTCCCTGATGACTAAGAAAATTGAGCATTTCTTTAAGTGTTTTCCTGCCATTCAATATTTCTCTATTGAGGATTCTCTATTTAGCTCTGTACCCCATTTTAAAATTGGATTACTTGATTTTTTGCTGTTTAACTTCTTGAGTTTGTTATATATTCTGGATATTAGCCCTCTGTCAGATGTAGGGTTGGTAAAGAAAGACCCTTTCCCAGTCTGTAGGCTGCTGTTTTGTTCTGATGACAGTGTCCTTTGCTTTACAGAAGCTTTTCAGTTTCCTGAGGTCCCATTTATTGATTGTTGATCTTAGAGCCTGTGCTGTTGGTGCTCTGTTCACGAAGTTGTTTCCTGTGCCAATGAGTTCAAGGCTCTTCCCTACTTTTTCTTCTAACAGGTTTAGTGTATTTAGTTTTATATTGATGTCTTTGAGCCACTTGGACTTTAGTTTTGTGCAGGGTGATAAGTATGGATCTATTTGCATTTTTCTGCATGTAGACATCCAGTTAGACCAGCACCATTTGTTGAAGATGCTATCTTTTTTTCCATTGTATAGTTTTGCCTTCTTTGTCAAAAATCAAGTATCCATAAGTGTGTGGGTTTATTTCTGGGTTTTCTATTCTATTCCATTGATCCACCATTCTGTTTCTATGCCAGTACCATGCAGTTTTTATAACTGTTTCTCTATAATACAGCTTGAGATCAGGAATAGAGACACCTTCAGAAGATCTTTTATTGTAGAGGATTGTTTTAGCAATTCTGGGTTTCTTGTTATTCCATATGAAGTTGAGAATTTTTCTTTCAAAGTCTGTAAAGAATTGTGTTGGTATTTTGATGGGAATTTCATTGAATCTTTAGATTGCTTTTGGTAAGATGGCCATTTTCACTATGTTAATCCTGCCAAGCCATGAGCATGGGAGATCTTTCCATCTTCTGATATCTTCTTCAATTCTTTCTTCAGAGACTTGAAGTTTTTTTCAAACAGGTCTTTCACTTGATAAGAAGACTTTTTTTAAGGAGAAAAGAAAATCAGGACTTAGTAGTTAAGAGACCATACTGCTTTTCCAGGCACCCGAGTTCAGTTCCTGACACCTGTCAGGTGAGCCCCGCCCTCCAGCTCCGGGGCTCCTCTGGCCTCTGCAGACTGCTGTACTCATAAACACATCCACACCCCAAACACCTGAACACACTTAACCAAAATAACAAGTTATAAAATCGTTCCCAAAATCTTGGTATTTATCACTTTTTCATGACACCTTTTCTTAGTTAGGGGCACTAGGCAAGTAGCCCTCTACTGAGCTGTGCCCCCAGTTTTTCTCACTTTCTGAGAAAAGATTTCCATGGTTTTGTTTTGATATAATCTTATCATTATGTCACTGGCTGTGGTCCAACATAATGAAGTCATTCAACCTTGTGTGATCTCTTATGCCTCATATAGAAATGATATCAATCTTGCCTAATAGAATAGGTATGGAGGGAGGGAGAGAGACAGAGAAAGAGAAAGGGAGACAGAGAGACACAGAGAAACAGTAAGAAAATCAGAGAGACAGGGAGAGATAGAGACAGACTCGTTCAGAATGTGTAATACTGGGTAGTGTTGGTACCGGTTTCTTTTTTTAATTCACACAATAACAGTGCACACTGGAAATGCATTTTAACCACTACCCTTCCTGGACTTTTAAATCTTTAGACAAACATATTTCTTATCTAAAACGAGGATGTTTTGTATTTACTGTTTAATATTTTATATTAAAATTATAGTTAATATTTTCTACATGGCTTTCATGACGTCTAAGAAAGCAGCTGAGTGATCACTCGGTCCCCAGTGGTGTCGTTTTCCAGACTGATGGTTTTATAGGTATTTCTCCGCACGACCAAGAGCAAACTACTCTCAAAGTGATGCTCCAACACTAAACTCCAGCGCGCAGCCTCAAAGCTTGGAATCTCAAACAGGCTTTCTGATAATAGCCTGGACTTGTATGTGCCTCAAAGGAAAAAAAAGTTAGCACTCAGTTAGCTGAGTGTTCCCAGAAGAGACCCAGGGCCACCTTACAGGCCTCAGATCTGATGCAGCACTGAGTGTAAACAGATACTCTACAGATTCAGAACCAATTCATCCCTGGGAGGAAATCAGGGCCTTTACCAGATGGAGGTAAACAAAGAGGGAAGTAGGCAGAAACTGTGCTCAGAACCTGAATGCTCACCGAGGAACACTGTGGAGTTTAGGCTCTGATAACCTGATTGTTGGTTAAGGGGAGCCCAGTTAGGCCGCCTGAGCCTGAGCCTCCCCAGCACCTCGCAGAGGAGGAAGCAGCTCAGGGGTGTGGCTGGGATCCTGGGACAAGCTCTGCAGTCAACAAGCCTGAGGATCCCAAGTGGGCAGAGGAATCCAGGGCTCCCTTCCCCAACTCCCACAGTGCAGCCATTCCTCCAGCGCTTCGGGGTCCACTGGGAAGGCCCCTCTTGGGCCATCCTCACACAAGCCCTCCCACGGTCTCACCTTTGTCCTCTCTAATCGCTCTGATCAGCTCCCGGCCTCCATGGCTGTGTTTAAAGTCCACCTCCCGGGAACAGGGACTGAGAGTTCCGGTAAGCCCCGGAACGGGGCTGTGTGTGTCCCCGGGCTTCCTGGGCCGGGGTTGGGGTCGAAAGCGGCGTCCCACTTGTGTGCAGGATGAAGCTGCCTTGTGGCCTCTTCCTCCTGTGGCTTGGCCTGGTAGGCAGCTTGGCTCAGAGCGACCCCAGCCCCAAGGGAGAGGAGTCCTACTCGGATTGGGGTCTGAGGCACCTGCGGGGCAGCTTTGAGTCGGTCAACAGCTACGTTGATTCCTTCATGGAGCTGCTGGGAGGGAAGAATGGAATCTGTCAGTACCGGTGCCGATATGGTGAGTGGGTGCCTCCTCTTGGGGGGAGGGGAGAGTCACTGGCAGCCCTGCAGGTCACATCTGACCTACAGATTGCCAGACAGCAAATCAGATGTAGTGACACCGGAAATCCAAGCAGTCAACTAATTTCTGTGAGGAGCCTGGAGTGACAGTAGGCTCACAAGTGAAATGTTAGCCTTCTTAGCTTGGGAAATATTTTCTCAGCAGACAAAACCTGGCTTTCCAGAGACATTCAGAACATGCTGGATGACTTAGACCTCTGGCCCTCATCTTTGTGGAGAGGAAAATGGCTTTCTTATGTACATTATCTCCAACCAGGAGATAATGGTTAAACCACTGTTCCCAGCAGGCTTGACATCACTGGGGAAAATGCAAAAGGCTGCTGCAGCTCAATGTAAAAATGTCATGGGGTCAAATTCTGGGCCCCTCAGCCTCATATTTACCCGAAGTTAGATGGAAAAACAGGAGGCCAGGTCCCCGCATTAAGCCTGACTAGTTTCTACTGAGGTGGCAGGAAAGGGTTTGCCATTTAAATCAACACAGATATTATCACTGATACCCAAGGTTTAGCAAACATCTAACAGTAGGGCTTCTGGTATAATGGTGAACCCAACCCTGTTCTTCCTTCTCTAGCAAAGGGGCCTCAAAAGATGTCAGCAAATTTTGGTTGGGCATCCTCTGACTGGAGGGACCAGCCAGCTTCCCGTCTGTTTGTGGAAAAGGCATTGCCTTAAGACTGTGATCCCAGCTACTGGGAAGGCTGAGACATTTGAGTTCCAGGCTACATAATGAGGACCCCTCTCAACCCACCTCCCCCAAAGGATGCTTAAACATCAATCTTTTTAAAGATTTTAACTCAACAAGAGTAATAGTGGGTGTTTATTAAGAAAACCTGATGCTTTCATCTGTTATGGAAAGGTTCAACAGCTGAGTGCCGAATGCAGTGCCTTTCACTATATCCCGTGTGTGTGTGTGTGTGTGTGTGTGTGTGTGTGTGTGTGTGTTTCTTTTAGCAGTTTTAAGATTGGTTACTTTTCTCCCAGCTCTGACACTTGCTAGAAATAATTTAGGGGAGGAAGGGCTTATGTTGGCTCAGGGTTTCAGAGTGTCTCTGTTAGGAACGGAAGGCTGAGGAAGGAATGGGGGCAGAGGGAGCTTGAAGTGGAGGCTGCCTTGGCAAACAATATTGGGAAGCAGAGTTTCCAGGCTGAGTGTAGCCTGAGTGTAGCTGGCCCTGGACAGCTACTGCTGCCGTGCAGACCCTATCTCTTAGTGTTCCTCAGCTTCCCAAAACAGAATCACCAGCCAGAAAACTAACACTCAAAATAAAAACCCGTGGGGAGGTGTGTGTGTGTGTGTGTGTGTGTGTGTGTGTGTGTGTGTGTGTGTGTACATGGAGGCCAGAGGAGGGCATCTGTGTCTGGAATTATTACGCTTCACCTTGTTCCCTGAGATGGGGTCTCTCACTGAACCTAGAGTTAGGCTGGCAGCCAGAAAGTACCAGCCACCCTGTCTCTGTATTCGTAGAGCCTTGGAGCTACAGGTGCCTGAGCCATGCCCAGCTTTTTACATAGATGCTACAGATTTGACCTCAGGTCCTGATGCTGCACACCAAGCATCACGTGTGTATTCTCACCCACTGAGGCATCTTCCCAGTCCCCATGGATCATTTAGGTTAAAATCATAATAGAAATATATAGTATATTATCATTAGCTACAATCATCAGTACCGTTGATTACTAAAACATATTTCTTCCATCAAAAATGGGCCCTTTGACCAAGATCCCCCTTTCCCCATTTCCTTCTCCTCCCAGCCTTTCTACCATTTTTATGAAACTGACTTTTCTTTTTTAGGTTCCACATTTGAGATCCTATAACATGGTTTTTTTTCTGATTTATCCCCCCACTGCAGTGATTTCCAGCTCCAGAAGGACAGGGTTCCCTCCGTAAGTGACCTAGCATTCCACTGTGTGCTCACATGCTCCTTTACGCATGTTGATATGTATTTGGGTTACTTCCATGTGTCAAATAATGCTGCAGTGAGCAAGAGAGTATAGATGTCTTTTCAACATGGTTAGTTCTGCTGGATATATATCAGAAGCAGGATGGCTGGACTGCATAGCAGTTATAATTTTCTTTTTACTTTTCTGAAGAGCCTCCATAGTGCTTTTCTAACTGGCCACACTCACTGGCTTTTCCATCCTTGGGGTGTGAGTTCCCTTTTGCCATTCCGGCAAGGGTCTCCATTTCTATCTCCCTGGCAACAGGGATGCATCTCTTTATGTCCACCAATCACTTGTTTGGCTCCTTCAAACCACTTTTTTGATTTATTTATTTTTTCAATTTTATGTGTGTGGGCATTTTGCCTGCAGTATGAATGTGTATCATGTGTGTGTCTGGTGTCTGTGAGGCCAGAAGAGGGCACTGAAATTCCTGGAAGTTGAATTACATCCAGTCGTAAGCTGCCATGGGAGTGCTTAGTCCCCTGATTGTCTTCTTTTGAGAAACATCAAATTTTTTTTGTTTGTTTGTTTAGTTTTTCAAGACAGGGCTACTCTGTGTAGCGCTGGCTGTCCTGGAACTCACTCAGTAGACCAGGCTAACCTCAAACTCAGAGATCTGCCTGCCTCTGTCACCTGAGTGCTGGGATTAAAGGCATGCACCCCCAAGAAACATCTTTGGCCATTCTAAAGTCTGTTTGTTCCTATGCTATTGCTCCTCTTTGTATGTTGGATATCAGCTCTTTATAGCATAGTTTGCGAATACTCTCTGTCTCTCCATTGTTTCTGCTCTGTCATTGCTCCTTTTTATGTTCAAACATTTTCCACCCTAGCAAATATCTACCTTTTAAAACCATTTGAGACAATGTCTCCTATAACCCAGGCTAGCCTCAAACTTTCTATGTGGCCAAAGATGACCTTGAACTTTTGACCCTCTTGCCTCCACCCCCTGGGGACTGAGACCATAAACATATGGCACCATGTCAGGTTTACTTAAATCTGGGCTCAAACGCAAGGATTCATGTCTTCAAGCCCTCCACCGGCTGACCTCCATCCCAAGCCCCATCAGTTTTTATTTTTTAGAGACATTTTATCTGTCTGAAATTTCGTAGAAAAACTTCACATACTTGTGAGTTTGCCTGTTTTCCCAGCAAAGGATGTTCTTACAACCATCATTGGATTCTCAGAAGCCCATGAAAAGGGAAATACCTACAGATTTAGGAGCCAACAAGTTGCTTCAGTGATAGGGTGATGATTCTCCCAATTTGCTGAAGAAGAAAGGGGTCCAGGGATCTGGGACTTTTGATATTTAAACAGAATCATACCAGGAAAACCAAGTGAATCAAGAGGCAACTTAATTCATGTTAGTGCTTGACATGAAAAGTCTATTGTGTTGATGAAATGGGTGCTATTTTGCTGCCTCCAAATCAGTGTGCTGCTCATTTGGGCATTCCTGGAGGTTGCCAGGCATATGTGCACTATGGCCACTCAGGGGAAGCAGCTGGGTGACAAAGCTTCACCCTCTTCAGGAGACATTCAGACCCCTGATCGGTGGCACAACCTTCTCCCGATCTCTTTAGTGACAACAATGAGAGAGGAGAAAGGCTGGTCAAGAGCACAAGACACCCGTGGCTGGAGGCAGCATTGTTGGGCATCATGCTGAGTCTTTCCAGAACCTCCATCTTGATGTCTCACAAGTGTTTTATGGGTTAACTTTGTTTAGAAGGTTTTACATTTTATGAGAACAAATTTGTCAGTCCCTTTCTTTATGACCTCTGTCTTTTACATCTTGATTAGAAAAGCATCCCCAGTTCAAGATTGTAGCAACAAGCTGTGATTTCTTCTCGCATGAAAACAGCCACAGCTAATGCATAACAAATGAGTATGGCTGTGGCCCAATAAAACTTCTTTATGGGCACTAAAAGTTGAATTTCATATAATATTCTCATGTCATAAAATATTACTCTTGTTTTGATTCCCTCCCCTGATCGTTAAAACAGATGAGGCCCATTTCTAGTTGGCAAGGCTACAAAAGGCTGGCAGTGAGGGGAGCCACCATTTGCCAGCTAAACTACAGTTTCAAATGGTCAGCCGCACCCGGAAATAAATCCACCTGCAGTGTGGCATGTTGCATATGCAGAGTATCAAAGCCGTGCACGACAGTGGAGGCAGGTCGGTCATCTCTGTGGAGTCCACTGTCTCTTCCGCCAGACGGTGAAGCAGCTTCCTGCAGCAAACAGCCCTGCAGCTGCGGCGCTGCACGCAGAGGGTCTCTCCGTGATTTCCTAAGTACAAAGACCAGAGGTGACCTGGGAGTCTGCAGCAGTCGCCTCCAGCCCTTACTGAGACGGTATTTCACTGGGGCCGTGGCTCAGTGCTTAAGACCGGGGTTCAATTCCCAGCCCCCCACGTGGTGTTCATAAGTATCTGACACCCTCCTCTGGTTTCCAGGAGCACCAGGCATGCATACTCAATTAGTGTCTGACTCTGTTCCCCACTGCAGTACACAAGCACACACTCACACTCACGCACACATTCATTCACATACACCCACTCACATTCACACTCTCCCACAATGCTCACTATGCTCACTCACACTCGCTCCTTTCTTACACACACACACTCTCACACACGGCTGGATGATAAGATAATATGAGAAGGTGATAGCACACACATACCAAAAACGTAGCAAACACTACAGACCACTACACACCACACAAAGACATATTTCCACATACATATACCACACACAACACACATGCACATTGTATACACACACACTGCACATACACACACCACACATATCACACACACACACACACACACACACACACACACACACACACACACACACACGCAGAGTAGTACTCAACTTCATATTACAAGGAAGAAGCAAGATGCTTTCATCCACCAGTGCTGAAGGTGAAACATGCCCAGCCCAGCACACTTCATACACAGGGAATGAGCAGAACTCGCCTGTGTCCAGCTGCAGCTGAGGAAAGCAGAGCAGAGCAGAGCAGAGCAGGACCTTAGGAACTACGTCAGCCTGGGACTCTCAGCCCAGCGGAAGCGCTGGCGGGAGGGTGCATGACCAGTGACAGAGCACACATGTACAGTGTACAAGGCCCTGGGATAGTTCTAGAACAGCCACTGCCAAAAGCAATGGCTTCTCTGTAGCCAGGACATGAGGACTGGTGCAGGGAGCTGGCGCAGTATGTAAGAACTCTTTATGAAAAGCAGAAAGGAGGATCAATGGAACCGCATAGAAGACCCAGAAATAAACCCACACGCCTATGAATACTTGATTTTTGACAAAGAAGCCAAAACCATTCAATGGAAAACAGATAGCATCTTCAACAAATGGTGCTGGTTCAACTGGATGTCCACATGCAGAAAACTGAAAATAGATCCATATTTACCACCCTGCACAAAACTAAAGTCCAAGTGGATCAAAAAACTCAACATAAAACCAGATACCCTAAATCTGTTAGAAGAAAAAGTGGGGAACAGCCTAGAACTCATTGGCACAGGAGACAACTTCCTGAACAGAAAACCAACAGCACAGGCGCTAAGAGCAACAATCAATAAATGGGACCTCATGAAACTGAAAAGCTTCTGTAAAGCAAAGGACACCGTCATCAAAACAAAATGACTGCCTACAGATTGGGAAAGAATCTTCACCAACCCTTTATCTGACAGAGGACTCATATCCAGTATATACAAAGAACTAAAGAAGCTGAAAAGCAGCAAACCAAGTAATCCAATTAAAAAATGGGGAACAGAGCTAAACAGAGAATTCTCGACAGAGGAATATCAAATGGCAGAGAAACACTTAAAGAAATGCTCAACCTCATTAGCCATCAGGGAAATGCAAATCAAAACGACCCTGAGATTTCACCTTACACCCATCAGAATGGCCAAGATGAAAAACTCAAGTGACAACACATGCTGGAGAGGTTGTAGAGAAAGGGGAACCCTCCTCCACTGCTGGTGGGAATGTAAACTTGTACAACCACTCTGGAAATCTATTTGGCACTTTCTAAGACAATTAGGAATAGTGCTTCCTCAAGACCCAGCTATACCACTGCTAGGTATATATCCAAACTTTGCTCAAGTACACAAAAGGTATACTTGCTCAACCATGTTTATAGCAGCTTTATTTGTAATAACCAGAACCTGGAAACAACCCAGATGTCCATCAACGGAGGAATGGGTACAGAAATTGTGGTATTTTTACACAATGGAATACTACTCAGCAATCAAAAAGGAGGAAATCATGAAATTTGCAGGCAAATGGTGGGATCTAGAAAAGATCATTCTGAGTGAAATATCCCAGTAGGAGAAAGACAAACACGGTATATACTCACTTATATAGACCTATAAAATATGACAAACATAATGAAATCTATACACCTAAAAAGATTATCAAGAGAGAGGACATGGGGTAAGATGATCAATTCTCGCTTAGAAAGACAGATGGGATATGCATTGAACATATGACAGGAGTCTACTGAGTGCATCTGAAAGACTAACTAGCAGTGTTTTCAAAGCAGATACAAAGACTCATGACCAAACCTTCGGCAGAGTGCAGGGAATCATATGAAAGAAGGGGAGTTAGTATGATGGGGAAAGGATAGGAGCTCCACAAGGACCAAATATATCTGGGCACAGGGTCTTCTCAGAGACTGTCATTCAACCAAGGACCAAGTATGGATATAACCTAGAACCTCTGCTCAGATGTAGCCTGTGGTAGCTCAGTAACTAATTGGTTTCCCATAGTGAGGGGAACAAGGACTATTTCTAACAGGAACTCAATGGCTGGCTCTTTGACCTCCCCACCCCCCAAGGGAGGAGCAGTCCTGTTAGGCCACAGAGGAGGACTTTGCAGCCAGTCCTGAAGATACCTGATAAAACAGGATCAGATGAATGGGGAAGAGGTCCCCCCCCCCCATCAGTGGACTTGGCAAGGGGCACAGTGGAGATGAGGGAGGGAGGGTGGGATTGGGAGGGAATGAGGGAGCGGGACACGGCTGGGATACAGAGTTAATAAAATGTAACTGAGAAGAAAAAAATAAAATAAAAGAAAGAACTCTTTATGAGGTGCCCACACTTGCCTGTATCGGCAGCAGTGTCCAAAACCTCTGGGCTCCACAGGCAGCAACTGGGGCACACACAGAGCCCCATCCATACAAATAATTAAAAACCAAATAAATAGTTTGAGTTTTTCATTTTGTTTTTAAAGACTTATTTATTACATATACAGTATTTTGTCTGCATGAACACCTGCATGCCAGAAGAGGGCACCAGATCTCACTATAGATGGTTGTGAGCCACCCTGTGGTTGCTGGGAACTGAACTCAGGACCTTTGGAAGGGCAGCCAGTGCTCTTCACCTCTGAGCCATCTCTCCAGCTCTTTTTATTTTATTTTATTTTTAAATGATAGGTATGTGTGTGTCTTTGTGAGGTATGTGCTTTTGAATGCAGTGCCCAGGGAGGACAAAAGAGGGTGTTGGAGCCCCTGGAGCTAGAGTTACAGATGGTTGTGAGCCACGTGATTTGGGTCCTCTGCAATGCCGGTGTGTGCTCTGCACCACTGAGCCACCTCTCCTGTCCTAAAATAATCTTATTTTTTAAAAGAGAATTTTTACTAAAAATTACATTCCATATCAATTATCTATCATGTGAAAAAGTTGATCAGCATTTAAAATATGAGACTTGGTCAACTATGGTGGCACATGCTGTGGACCCAGCACTCAGGGGTAGGCAAGGGTGCTCTGGGATCAAGGCCAGCCTGAGCTATATATGGTAAGACCCCAAACCCAACCCCAAACAAAACCAAAGCAACCTGAGAATCAGTACCCCAAGGACCTGAAATCAATAATATAATATTTTAAATTATTGAAAAATCTGAAAACAGTTTTATAAGCAAAACCTAATAAAAAGTGAACGCACAAATCTGAAGGAAGAAATCAATAGACTTCAAATAAAAAAGTACAGTATTTGAAAGAAAACTTCAGTGGATCCATTAAACAGATGAGCAAGGGAAGTAGAGGTATCAGCAGTAGACGGAGCCAGGTCTTCCGACCCAGGTGGCAGGAGAAGAGAGCCCGCTTCTGGGTTCCCCTGCTTGAGGACAGGCTGTTGAGGGTGAGAAGTAAAAAGTGTGCCTTGCTGCTGACAATGCAGGTGGCACAGATGGCAGGAAACCAGGGGGTGTGCCTCAAAAACTAAACACCAGGTAATCATGGGACCCAGAAATCTACCCCTCAAGCACTGCATTTCATCTTTGCCATAAATGCCCAGAGAAGCAGTTTAAAGATTTATCTTGGCTCATGGTCTCAGAAGGATCAGCAAGTGTGTGTGTGTGTGTGTGTGTGTGTGTGTGTGTGTGTGTGTGTGCTTGCATGTGTGTGCATGCACCCTGTGTCATGTCAAGGAGGGCTTGGCAGAGCTCATGGAGACAGGGGCATGTGGGGGAGGTTCCTTTTTCTGTCACAGCAGGAAGCAGTCAGGTCAAGGTTATGTGATGATTGCTTTACCCTTTGTACACCCGAACCAGCTTCTTTTGATACTTTTGCAAGATCAAAAAGCGATTCTTTTCTATTGTTGTTGTTGTTTGAGACACGGTTTCTCTGTGTAACATTGCCTGTCCTGGACTCACTCTGTAGACCAGGCTGGCCTCGAACTCACAGAGATCTGCCTGCCTCCGCCTGGGATTACAGGTGTGTGCCACTGCGCCCGGGCTGTAAAGCGATTCTTAAGCCCCATGAACAAGTCAAAGTCTCTGGCCTGTTTCCACAAAGTTCCTGAGCATCAGGTGCTTGCTTTGCTCTGTGGTGTACCTGAGGAGACCCCCCTGGGCTTTCTTCAATAGAAATTAACTCCTTTGATGGCACGGCTATGGCTCCGATCCCAAGTCTATCGCTGTGTAAGCCCCAGTGCGCTGCTTTGTATTGGGGTGTGTGGCCCAATCTGAAAGAGATGGCTCAGTCTGTAGAATAGAAAAGTGAATTATTTTGTGACCTCCTCCTCACTACCTATTTAATGTGAAGATCTTAAGGCAAGAGTGACATTTAAAGAAAAAATAGAATCTACTTTTAGGTTATTTTTATTTGATGAGTAAATGTCAATTGTTTGGCTTCTAAATACTTTTTCTGCTTTTCTCCCTTCTTTCTGCTAGGAAAGGCGCCGATGCCCAGACCTGGCTACAAACCTCAGGAGCCCAATGGTTGCGGTTCCTATTTCCTGGGTATCAAGGTACCAGGAAGTGTATGTACCACTAATATTACCTTCTTGATTGATGTATTTTTAAGTAAGTAAGAGTAACCCAGGAGCTATTACTGATGGAAGCGATCATTTATGGAATCTCCTGGATTTTAAATTAGACTAGGGAAACAGAATTTTCAAGGAAGATAATTGAGTTCTTTTTCTCAAAGACTGCCGTCCCTCAGCTAAGTTTCTGGTATTTGTGAACCTTAAAACCACCACAGTAGCCATCAGCCAAGATTTATGGCCTCAAGACACAACTTAGAGATGACTAGATGACATCTCTAGTAGTTAAACTAGTGCTTCATTCCAGTGATGGACTGCAGGGGCTGGAGCTGGCTGGAAAGAATGGATCATTACAGGCTTACTTGTGCAAGCAGTGGCTTCCTGTCCAAAGTGCCAAATCAACAGAGAGTGCGCTTTGACATACCTGCTCCCTTGTGGAGATTTAGTAGCATACTGTACCCTTTCTCAAACTGTCAGCCTCTCCTAGAAGCAAGCCATGACTTGATCTCCTTGAAGATTTCCTGGAAAGGTCTGGGTTTTATAGAGTGCTTACCTCAAATGCACGAAGCTCTGGGGAGCACCACCGAAGCTGGGTGCTGGGACTGCAGACATGCACATCTCTGTAATCCCAGCACTCCAGAAGGAGAAACAGGAGGATTACACGTTCAAGGTAATCCTTGGCTACACAGTGGATTTGAGACCAGCCTGGGCTATATGAGATCCTGTCTCAACAGTTAGGGGTTGGTTGATAGTTCACTCAGCAAAGTGCTTACTTTTCAACCAAGAGAACCTGAGTGTGATCCCAGAACCCATAGTAAAAAGCCTGGCCGTGGTGGCACATGCTTGTAATGCCAGCACTGTGGGAGTGAACTCAGCCAGGTATCCAGGGCTCCCTATGCAGCAAACTAACCTATTTGGAAAGTTCCAGGCCACAGATGGACCCTAACTAAAAACAAATAAACAAAACCACAAAACAAAAAAACCCAAGTGAATTGGCATCTGGGAAATGATAGCTGAGGTTGTCCTCTGATCTCCACTCACAAGTTTACACGGGTATATGCATACACACACACACACACACACACACACACACACACACACACATACACACACACACAGAGAGAGAGAGAGAGAGAGAGAGAGAGAGAGAATAGATGCCTTTGA